>NC_071980.1:12287701-12344490 GCF_026283585.1 Hylaeus volcanicus
CCTCAAGCATCTACTAAGAATATTATTTTATTATTTACCAATGTCTAAGTCTAAAATAAAATAAAGCTCTATCTCAATTCTCCAAGCTTCTACCAAAAATTTTATTTTGTAAATTACCAATTTCTAGAGTTTAAATTCAAATCTCTTTTGTAATTCCTCAAGCATGTACTAAGAATATTATTTTATTATTCCCCAATTCCTACAGTCTAAAATAAAATAAAGCTCTCTCTTAATTCCTCAGGCTTCTACTACGAATGTTAATGCGTTATTCACCAATTCTTCCAGCCAAAACTGAAAGAAACTTCCGTCTTAACTCTCCTACCACATCCTAAAAATTGCTCCTTAAGTAACCTAATCATTATAATCATCAACAACCATAAAATCCTTTGAGAGTCCTAACCATCCAACACCCAAGAAGACGCCTAAATACTATACCCTAATGTAATCTAATTTATTCCGGCCATCTCTGCTAATTTATCATAACTCAGAGAATTTCAGTCGTCATACTATCGTACTATAAACATCTATTGCACCGAGGAAAGCGTCGTTTCGACCCCAACCGCGGGTTAATTAACATACTCAGGCATTGTGCTACATAAGAAGTAAAAAGCTGCGAGCACGAACTGTCCCGACGATTATCGGTTACACGGGAAAGGTTGTGCGATTGACTCCTGCCATTCCCAAACAGCAATTTCCCCGCGAAATATCACGCAAGTACGCTCGTACAAGGAAATATCCACAGAGAATTATACGCGCGGATTGATTGGCTGTAATTGGCGTTAAGACTCACGGTTTTCTTTGTACTCCAGGAAACCGGGACACTGGAAACTGCCACGGGTACCAACTCGTTGATCACGCTTCCTCCTCGTTGAAGTCTTCCTCTTCGTTCCACGCTTCGCAAGAATTTTCTTCCTAGCCACGAGAAATTTCGAGTTAGTACGTGGAAAGGATAAATTATTTCTTCTTTGGTTTGAATTAAGTCGAGATTGGACCACCAGAGAGTCTTGAATTAATACTAAGAAATTGTTAAGTTTATTATTTAGTGTTCATTGTATTTCTACCAAGACCAAGGATTTTTTTTTATAAATTACCAATTCCTAGAGTACTAAATTTAAATCTCTTTCGTAATTCCTCAAGCATCTACTAAGAATATTATTTTATTATTTACCAATGTCTAGAGTCTAAAATAAAATAAAGCTCTCTCTTAAATCTTCAGACTGCTACCAAGAATTTTATTTTGTAAATTAACAATTCCTAGAGACTAAATTCAAATATCTTTCGTAATTCCTCAAGCATCTACTAAGAATATTTTTTTATTATTTACCAATGTCTAGAGTCTACAATAAAATAAAGCTATATTTACATTTTGAGTAATTGTATTTAAGTTCTTCCTAGACGAATGAATTTTCTTCCTAGGCCCAAGAAATTTTCAGTCAATACATAGTAAGGTATAAATTATATTTTACTTAATTCACTTAGTTCACAAAGTCGAGTATTCGGTCGCCAGAGAGTATCGTATATTGTATTTACAGTAATATTACTAATTCGATTGCAGTAAGATTTGATTAAATAAAAAAATTCATGCAATCTCTCGATAATTTGTGTCAAAATAAAAATCGAAGATGTGGGGAAACCCCTTCAAGGTCTCGACGCAAAAAATAACATATTCCTCGGGAAATATAAATGATCTGAAAATTACCCAATCCCAGTCGTGGACCATCGACCAACCCACCAAGCATTGTAAGGTCACCTACTAAAAGCCTTAAAAAAAAAAAACCCGAAGAGGTCCAACGCCACAAGTTCGTGGCCGGAACCCCGTGCAGAGTTGGCTTGTTACTATTTCTGTTGGAAAGTGGGGAGGTGAGATGCTCGCGGTGGCCGTTTGTGACTGGAAATGGGAAAATCCTGGCATCCCTCAGGACCCTCTTCCCCGCTACCCCGACGGTTTCCTTATCGAGTGCTTACCCCCGGACGTCGCGCGCGAAGAATCCGCCCATTCGTTCTGACTCATCTGCGCCGCGAGCCGTAGGCGTGAAAGAGACAGAAACGCTCGAGGTGCTAAATCCTAGCGGCGACGAAGGAGATGTTACGTCGGACCGTTAGTTCGTGGTGAAAATGTTTGGCGCCCACGCTTCCTTCTGTTTCGTTCGACTGGTTGAACCGCGAGGGGGAGGGGAATTGGTGAGGATCCGCGGCCTCCTTTATTCCAGGCCTCTATTGTTCGCGTGCAAATCGGTTATTCGATTCGCGGCGGAACAGCATCTTGGTTTTGGATACTCGATGCTTTCGAATTTATGACATTACGCGTAGAAGTGAATTAATCAGTCAGCTGCGTTTGGAAACTATGTCCGTCGTGAGAAAATGGCAGTATTTGGTGTCACGACACACTGTATTCGTCTGTACGTGTATTAGCTTTTCCCAGAAGTACGTGGCATTTATTGTTCTGCAAGGGTTCTGCTATAAAAATGAATTATTTAAGTGTTATGGTAGAATGTAATCATCCTCTCTTTCTACAATCTTCTCTCACTTTTCAGTCACTATAAATAGTTTCACTATTAAATCATTTCTGTAGTTTACTTTTTCTTTTGTTAAATATAAATACAATTTGTGGCACGAACTTCTGGAACGACCTAATATGTCTCTTTTTGATCCATTATTTTAAAGCGCCACTTATTCTGTGTTTGACGCTCGGGTGCGCGCTCCAAAACGAGGAAACTGAATTTTATGTAATTATTACAGTAATTATTGCAACGTACGAAAAATATACGTGAAAAATCTCTTATTAATTGATATTTAGACATGAATGTTGATTACTGTTATTCCTTGTAACAGATTGCAATTAATACCAAAAGCTTAAATAAAGAAATTTAATTTATTTCATTTTATTTAACTTTATTGCCCTATTTTATCGGAATGCCGATAGGAAGGTCCGGAGTATAAACTATTTGTACCACGCTAGGAATATGAGCATGATGACATAAACAATAAAAATATAGAGAAAAGCGATCGATGCTTCTATAATGATGCATCGATGACCACCCTTAATCAATCCTATTTAGTTAGTCTTCCTTTACATACGTTTTCTTTTCCTCTTTTTTCTATTTTTGAATATAGCGAATAAAGCCAAACTACTCATATAATTGTATACTTAAAAAAGAAGAAAAATGCGACAGACTGCGTGTCAGCCACGAGGAGAAATTTTGAATACTGGAGGCAACGTCCCTATTGTTACCTGCTACCGGTCCTTGCGAAGAAATCTTTCACCGCGCAAACAAGCGCGTCTCCCGTGGCCCCCGATAACTAATTATTCTAATTACTTCCGGACGGAATAATTACAACGACCGGCCGCGAGACGTCAATTACGCGTCCATCGTCTACTCTTGCCTAGCGATACCATAAATCACTGTTTCCTAGATTCCATGCCACACCGTTGTTCCATGCTCCGAGCAGGACTAGTTTTCAGAGAGATTCTCCTTTCTCCCTCCCCCTCCAATCTCCCCCCTCTCAAATTGCGAGCATTGGACAATTTTTATGTTAAAAAGGACACCTTTCCTTTCCAGAAATAATCCCACAAAGTAGCTTGGAAATTGCTAAGCCTTTATGTTGAAAAATAAATTGTCGAAATAGAAAATCCAAGCTTGGAAATTTTAAATATATTTCTGTGTTAATAAGGACATTTGTTATTTTCAGAAATATTCCCACGAAGTTGCTTGGGAATTGCTAAGCCTTTATGTTGAAAAATAAATTGTCGAAATGGAAAATCCAAGCTTGGAAATTTTAAATATATTTCTATGTTAATAAGGACATTTTTTATTTTCAGAAATATTCCCACGAAGTTGTTTGGAAATTGCTAGGACTCGTAAAAGATAAATTGTCGAAATGCAAAATCCATGCTTGCAATTTTAAATACATTTCTATCTTAACAATGACATCTTTTATTTATCAGAAGCACTCCAATACAGTTGCTTCGAAATTGCAAGCTCTTTATGTCAAAAAATGAATGTTAATGCGCAATATTTATGCTTGGAATTAACACTAGAACTACAAACTCAATTTAATCCCCATACTACAAACATTCATTTCTAAAATCCCTCAATCACTAACAACGATGTCACCGCAATAGTTGGAATCAATTATTCCAATAGATAGTTAAATATAATAAATATTGACTCCTTGTACGTTTAGTATTAACTATTACGTCTCAAAAATTTTATTTTAACACGCTAACTGCCAAACAAATATTCTTTAAAGTTTCTACTAAAATGAAATATTATTTAAACTATTGGAGACTGCATTATCAGACATTTATCGTCGTATTTATTCTTGTAATTTCATCAAAATTCATGAATTTGGTTTAAATTCATTTCCTTTGATGCTTGACATTCGGAATTAATTTCGTTAGTTCTTCAGTGGAAAGCACTGTCACCCACATGTGGGTGACATGGCGATCAACGTGTTAGTCGTTTAACTTTTCCCTGTTAATCACTAACAATGACTTCACCACAATAGTAGGGATCAATTATTCTAATAAAGAGTTAAACATAATAAATATATGTTGACCCGTTGAACCTTTAGTGTTAACTATTACGTCTCCAAACTTTATTTAATCGTTCAACTTTTCCCTGTTACTCCAAATATGCATCCAAATAGGAATTTTTACCCATCTCTGCCTTCTCTCTCCTCCCTCTTCGTCGTTCCTTTCACGTGGAAACCACCCCCGACACAGTCGAAAACGTGGGCAGACGCGACGTGACTTTCGAGCGTCGTTTCGACTGCGCTAATTACCCTCGGCCTGGGAATAATGAATTGTTAGCGAGCCCCACCACGGCAATAAATATCGTTCCTACGTGCGAAACGATATTACGTACGCGCGCGTATTTAAGTGTACGTACGGGGGCCGATGCACACGTAACGATGTGCAGCTTTCTATCGGCTCGCTTATTATCGAAGATCGGACTCGCGTGCGATACAACGGAGCACGTGTGTGCACGTAAGGACGATAACGGGTGTCCCGATGCAACCGGAGGTCCTTTGGATGATGGAAGCCAGGCGGAAAGGTTTCTCGAGAGGGGATCTGAGGGGATTCTACCGTGAGAGGTCGATTTTCTTCGGCTGAACATAATGGTCGCTTTACAGAATTTATTTTAGGAAAATTGTGAAATTTATAAAATTGAGATTTTTTTTTTTTACTTGTTCAGGATGCTTTTGCAAGACAGAGAATATTTTTTTTTACGCAGAAAAAGTTAGCGACAGGGTTCGCATATTTAATTTATTGCTGTAAGAGGATGAAGTACTAGAGGCGGATATTTCCACGTGAGAACAGTCTTTGGGAATTTATTTTGAGAAGATGGTGGAATCGATTCAAATCACAATTTTTTTACTTGTTCAGGATGCTTTTGCAAGACAGAGAATATTTTTTTTACGTAGAAAAAGTTAGCGACAGGGTTCGTATATTTAATTTATTGCTGTAAGAGGATGAAGTACTAGAGGTGGATATTTCCACGTGAGAACAGTCTTTGGGAATTTATTTTGAAAAGATGGTGGAATCGATTCAAATCACAAATTTTTTTACTTGTTCAGCATGCTTTCGCAAGACAGAAAATATTTTTGTTTAGTCGATAACACCCAAGATTGAAGTAGGATAATAAATCAAAGTAGAGTTTTATGCTAGAGCTTAAGATAATCAAATTACTTTCAAGTCTGACGAAGTAACAATTTAATAAAAAGCAAATACTCAACGTCTCAAAAGGATCTAGACATATCCTTCGGTAAAAAAAAAACAAATTGAATTCCAAACAAATATCATTCTCCTGCAGTTGAGATCACCAGAGATATTTTGGGTTCCAGGCTGGGGCTACCCACCCTGTATGCCCCTAGAAAAATAGAAAATACAGTTGGCTCGGAGTCACTGGTGTCAGCTGTCCAACAGCCAAGGGTTAACCTTCATCCCTACCAGAAACTAGTATCATCCGTGATCGCATGCTTTCCAGTCCACTATCGGTACCATGCACGACGCGGATTCGTCCAGGACAAGGCTGGCTGGCGTTCTGCTTACGTTTTTCGCGGTGCTCCGAAGGTCTGAAGGTATTGACCGGTGGCCCTCTTGGTACAGCTCGGTACCAAGGCCCCCTGTAAGGCGTGCCGGGTATATGGCCATCCGTGCTGGCTGGCACCGACTATTGAACAAACTGACCAGTAGTCACGATATCCCACGAAACTTACCCTACCTGGGCCGCTACACCTGTTCTCGACTCACCCTGAGACATTACCATTTTATTGTCAAAGATGAAACACTTCTCACCTTAAGTCACCAGCGATTCTTACGTTTATTATTCTACGTGGATTAGACTTCGATAACTGCTAAGAATATTTTTTATTTGCCTGGTGGTAGTATCACAGTTCGAGGAAATGTCAAAAGTGGTCAAATTTAGGCTAATAAAAACGTGGCATACAAGTATGTACATACGAGTTTCGAAATAAAATACTGGGAATTAATGTTGATAAGCAACGCTGTAAGAGGAAGAGTTCTATCGTGGGATTTTCTCCACCCGAGAACTGACGTCTTTGAGAATTTATTTTAAAAAGACGGTGAAATCGATTCAACTGAAATTTTTATCATTCAATTAGGATGCTTTTCCACGACAGAAAATATTTTTATTATGTCGTACTTAACCGTATTACCAGTAATCGTATTACCAGTAGGTAATGACGTCGATATTCTAAATCCAATGCTATTAGTGGAAGAGGTACTAGCTATAGGGAAGAGATTTTTTCACCTGAGAATATTCATCTTTGCGAATTTATTTTAGGAAGAAGGCGAAAGTGATGCAATTGAAATTTTTATCACTCCTTTAGCATGCTTTCTCAAAGCAGAAAATATTTTGTTGAAGTCGAAACGATAAGTAATGGCCATGTTATTATTAATCCAATGCAATCAATAAGCAATTATTGCCTGTCAATCAGGCAATGTTTACAGGCACAGAGTGTACCCTGACAATTACACTTCAGGTTAGAAACAATCTAGAGACCAAAATCTAATAAAATATGTCCACATAAACATTATTAGATTATTCATTTAAAATTAAATACAAGAAATCAATGAATCTCTCCTTACAACGAAAATGACGTCGTGGCATGGTACCAGGACGCTAATAAATTACCCACGTAGAATCAATTACAAGAAATTAACGAACAAGACCAGGAAGAATATTGTTTCCTCCTAAACCGAAAATGACGTCAAAGGACTCGTTTACTCACTGTCCAGAAAATTTCGCGAAACCTGGGAAAGCCATCAGAGGGAGCCTGTTGCGTTTGTGTCGTCTTCATTAGGACCACCCCCCTCTGTCCCTTTTAATTTCCAACGTTTCACGAGCAACAGTCGCTTCACCAGCCAAAGATCTCTCCGACTCAAAGATCTCCCGTGACTTCAATCAGTTTTCGCGGAGTCGCTCTGAAAAGGATACTCGTCGTCTATACGTCGCGCTACTTAGCCCTCTAACTACCAACCAAAAGAGGACGTCCCCGCGGAAAGTCCCTTTTGTCCTCTCTATGGAACTGTGGGAGGATAAAGAGAAGAGGCACCGACAACGACGGCAGCTAACATAAGCTCAAAGATCATAAGACGCAGTTGTCCTCTCTACATACTAATAAGACTAACTGGGGCATACATAAAATGCTCCTCCAAGGAGGAGTTAAACGTGCTATGGTACCGCCATAGACAACTGAGCGAATGGAACTTGTACAATAACTCGTGACTGAGCCATTTAAGACAGGGGAAGCGAAACGAATCGTAAACGAAGAAATCACCGTGAAAGAAAGTTTAGAAATTGGGGTGCGTGCTGAAAGCGCTAGGTTATAAGCAGAATATTAATCTTAATGATTATTAATCGTATTGTAGCGATCTTAACAGTGTAGAATTCTAATTGCTCGAAAGATTTACCGACAGAGTGTTTCACATTACCATCAGAGCGATCTGCTTCATCGACTGAGCATTCTGCTTTACCGAGTCTTAACGTCGGACTACCCTACCTTACCAATTCTGTGATCTACATTACCGAGTCTTATCGATGGAGTACTCAACTTTACCATTCTGTTTTACCGAGTCTTATCGTCGGACTACCCTATCTTACCAATTCTGTGATCTACATTACCTAGTTTTATTGATGGAGTACTCAACCTTACCGATCAGATACCTTACATAACCAAACATTTGTAACGAAATAAGCGTTTTCTACAGATAGATTCCTACAGATGTTTGGCGTAGAATCATACATCGGGTAGAAAGAAGTTGCGCACCTCTGACAAGGACGACAGAGGTCACCAAAGGAAGATTCGTCTTTCCTGAAAGAGGAGCGCAATCCATGCGTGTGTCGTGTACGCGTCGTTCCAGTCCTCGCTGCTCGAGGACCAGGGTGATCCTTTCACAGGACAGAGGGGTTCGAAGCCGAGACGAAAGGACGAAGGAGGGAGAGAGGAACGCGACAGTTGCGCGAAAAAAGGGGTCCACCTCTCCTTCACGGATGTGAGCGGTGGAAAAAGGGTTCGTAAAAAAATGATCGGCCAGGATCTAAGATGTATGAAAAAAGATTTGTCCCCCACCACACCCCCCTTTCTTCTGAGCGGTCCTCACGGTATCCTTTCCCCGAGGGTAAGAACGCACGACGATCACGACGGGGGACGCTGGTTTTTGCAGCTGGTCCCATCCAGAATTACCGACGAAAAGGATTCGGGTGTTCATTCTTCTTCCCTGGACGAATAAGCTCCAAAGGACCTGCGTCCATGCGAGATGCATCTGACCTGCTCTCTTCCTACTCTCTTGGCTCCGATTCACGTTCGTAGGGTTCAACCGGGGGACTCCACTTATCGCTTCCTACGTGCAGCGAATTCTCTGCCCTTAGAATCGACTCTGGACATGCATCCCCTTTGTGCCCGTGTGATTTTTTTCCCTGTTATTGGGTGCACGGGTTTTTTTTCCTTATTGTCAGATTCCAGTTGACGATGCTTGGGAGGATTGATGGATGGACAGGTCCTTCTGTTAATTTTCCGGTGGTTTCTTTATTATTGAGCTGTTTGCTGCGGCGAGTCACGTGGGAATTAATGGCGGTGTATTACTATTACTGATTGTAACGACGTCTGAAGACGAAAATTTTAATTGTAGAATGAAAAGGAAGATTTTTGATTGCAGAATGAAGGTGAGAATTGAAACTGTGCAATGAAAACGAATGTTTGAATTGTGGAAGGAGGATAAAAAATTCCATTGTCGAATGGAAATGAATATGTTGACAATAAACTAAGTCTCTAGTTAACCGATAGCGAAAATTCTTTCATCGATCATTCCCGATTCGGCGAGTCTCCAGGCGCCATCTTACGCTCGTACCTTCGGGATCTCGTCGTTTTCAGTCGGTGCTCGGTCACCAGCCACTTCAACGACGAATATTTAATCGTCTTATTTTTCGGTAGCACGGCTCCGACGACTCCCGAGAGTCAGATCAATCCTATAAGCGGGGAAAATCATAAGCTCCGCGTTCTTTTCAACGGGGCCCGTCGAACGGCTGACAAAGAATCTTTAATCAAACGCGGATAAAAGACGCGCCGCGAAGATACTCTTTCACGGCGGGAAGAAGACGGAAAGGGATTCGAATCCGCCACCAGACGCAACCTCGCCGACGAATTTTCTGGGTCATCCCTTTTGTGCGCTTGTTTTCCGTGTTAACGGAAGACACTGGTCGCTGCGGGACTTGCATTTTATTCGAGTTACTGATTCGGGCGAATGTAGAGCTGAATTTGGACGTGCTTAGATGAGATTGCGTTTGTTAGGTGTGAGATTGTATTAGGAGAAGTTTAGCTTTTATTTCTTCGTAGTAATTAAATGTACAATAAAAATGAATGTCTGAAGTGTGAATTGGAAATGAAAATTTTCATTGTACAAAGAAAATGAATGCCTGAATTGTAAATTGGAAATTAACATTTTCACTGTACAAAGAAAATGAATGCCTGAATTGTGAATTGGAAATGAAAATTTTCATTGTACAAGGAAAATGAATGCCTAAATTGTGAATTGAAATTGAACATTTTCATTGTACAAAGAAAATAAATGTCTGAATTGTGAATTAGAAATTAATATTTTCATTGTACAAAGAAAATGAATGCCTAAATTGTGAATTGAAATTGAACATTTTCATTGTACAAAGAAAATAAATGTCTGAATTGTAAATTGAAAATGAAAATTTTCATTGTACAAAGGACATGAATGCCTAAATTGTGAATTGAAAATGAACATTTTCATTGTACAAAGAAAATGAATGTCTGAATTGTGAATTGAAAATGAAAATTTTCATTGTAAAAGGAAAATGAATGTCTGAATTGTGATTTGGAAATTAACATTTTTATAGTACAAAGAAAATTAATGCCTAAATTGCGAATTGGAAATCAAATTTTTCATTGTACAATGAAAATGAATATTTCAACAGTAAATTAAAAATGAATGTTGGGGATTGCAGACAGAAAGTGGAAGTTATGAAATTGGTGATTGTAACTGTATAGCATAATTGAATATTGCAATTGTAAACGAAGATTAAAATATTACTTGTTGAGTATACGATTCAGGTCGTGGATTTTGTTGAATGACCCAAGAATCACGAGCTGTTTATCCCTTATTTCTTGGTATTTTTCGTTTAGGTGAGAATTGCCCTTATTCGTGGGGATGCCTGGTTTGGAAAGGGGGCAGCTTAGGGAGGCAATGGAGTATCCAACAGGATTATATCATAGGGTCTAGCACGCCTTATAGGGGTCCTTGGTACCGAGTTGTACCAAGAGGGCCATCGGTCAATACCTTCAGACCTTCCGAGCGAAAAACACAAGCTGAATGTCAGCCAGCCTTGTTCTTAACGATGGTATAGTGAATTAGGATATACATGATTCTGAATAATTCTACAGTTGAAGCCATCATTTGATTTTTGGACTTCTGATACCGGTGTCTCCCTCAGAGATAAACAATCTTAAGTCACTTGTCTAATAATATATTAAAGGAATTTATTTAATCCTAAACCTATCAGACCAATTGTTAACAACAGTTTTAAACCAATTTTGAAAAACTATTGAAATAGAGGATCAATTCTATTGTCGAATCATTGTATTCATCCTCCTCTAATTACAAAGATACAGTATCTATGATCATTTTGCGTTCATTTCGACAGTTTCAATGTTAAAATATTCGTCATTCAAAATTTCGTCTCAACATAAGTCGTCTCCGAGCTATAGAAACAAACACCAACGATTACCAACTTAATTTTGACTCATGCCATTTTTCCAACTCGCGTGCTGAAGTCAGCTCTATTTAATTTATGTAAAATCGTTCATTGAAATATCCCAGGTGATGGAAAGGGATTCGAAACCCTCGCCAACGTATTTTCTGGGTCATCCCTTTTGTGTCTTGTTTTCCGCATTTACGAGAGACGCTCGCCAGGAGGATTCGTGTCCTGACGCGCGATCACCGTCTGGAAAGGGACAAAGTAGGGCCAAGGAAGCGTCCTACAGGATTATATCACACGGTCTAGCACGCACGGGGTCTCCTCGATTCGTTTTTGTGGTCCGACGAGGATCGTGAATCGTTCGCAAATTGCTCGGACAATTTTCTATGGCGACCTATCTTCCGTTCGATGGCGCACGGACCTAAAGACATCCGATGGGATTAGATGGCGCGCATGAACGCTGTCTGCGATTTCTTTTCTCGTCCCCGGGACCCTAAGACGCGTTTCCGCGGGCCTGGAATCTCGATAACCTTTCGAAACTTGGAAAGGTGGCGTGACAATCTCGAAGAGTTTTCAATGGAATTTTTGTCTGGGTCAAGAATGTCGAAATTTGTGATTATTCGGTACTTGTATATAATTTTACATGATACTGTACTTTTATTTCTCGTTTCTCCATGTATCACTTTTTTTATTCTTCAACGTGAGTGAAAACGAAGGCCTCCAGTAAGTGAAAATAAATAAATATCAAAATTGCAACCATATCGGTGAAAGCATGTTCTTGTACTGGTATTTTCTACAATTATACGTTATTGGTTTCAATGTTTATTCTTTCATAGTTTTTTTTATCTTCGCGACAAGTGCAGTAGCAACCATATCAATGATAGCGTATCTAAATTGCTAGCACTGTAGAGTGCAATTCTGAAGTGGAATCTAATGTATGGCGCCTAAGCCCTTTTCAATATAAATTTTTCCATCTTTTTTTTTCTATCACAACAAGTGCACTAGTAACCATATCGATGATAGTAAAAAGTATTTGAATTCCTAGCACAATGGAATGCAATTCAGAAGTGGAATCTAATTCATAGGGCAAAGTCCTCCGATAAAGGTGTCGATTGTTAACATCTAAGCCCCGAGGAAGAACCTGTGGCTTTCACGAATGGTAGTCTACAAAATTCACACGGCAGTCAAACACAGTGGCCGATAGCACACCGTCGTTACGATTACGAGCAAGACTGTAATCAGCCGTTCTGGCCGCTGAAATATCTTTCTTATCTTGGCGGTCCCGAGGTTGTCGCGGCAAATTGGACCTCGTTTCGACGTCATCTAGCAAACATCGCGCCAAACCCAGATAAAAGTTTCGAACGGATACTTAATAACCAACGATACTTGACCTTTATTCCGTGAAACGAAAATTGAAAATGTAGAACGAAAATGAGAGTGTAAATTGTACAAAGAAAATAGGGATGAACACTTTAACCGAGCAATGAAAATGAAAATCTAAATTGTACAACGAAAATGAATGTCTGGATTGTGAATTGGAAATGAACATTTTCATTGTACTAGGAAAATGAATGTCTGGATTCTGAATTGAAAATGAAAATTTTCATTGTACAAGAAAAATGAATGTTTCAATTGTGGATTGAAGTTGACTATTCTAATTGTCCAATAAAATTGCACTGAACTGTATTGCACAATAAAAATGACCGGGTTAGTTAAAGAACGGAAAATAAAGATTGCAATTGTTAAACAAAGATGAAAATTTTAGTTGCACAATGAAAATGTGAAGGTAAAAATTGAAATAGTACAATGCAGATGGAAATTAAAATCTACATTGTACGATGAAAATGAATATTACAATTACAAACTAAATGTCGGAAATTCTATAAATATTAATATTGTAATTGTATAATAAAAATGAAGATTGCAGTTGTAGAATGAAAGTGACAATTTAAATTGTACAACACAGATAAAAATTAAAATCTAAATTGTACACTGAAAATGAATATTACAATTACAAATTAAAGGTTGGCAATTCTATAAATATGAATACTGTAATCGTATAATAAAAATAAAGATAGCAGTTGTAGAATGAAAGTGACAATTAAAATCGCACAATGAAAATGAACGTTTCAATTGGAGAATAATATTTGAAGAATAAAAAAATGATTGGGAGTGTACTTCTGATGGCACGTGAACAGAATTCGCCCATCTCCGACTGGCTCCGAACGAAGGAGGCCGGAGACAGGGCGGTAAGGCGGGCAATAAATTAATTCCAGGCCGAAAAACCTCCGTCCGGGATTCGTTTGTCCGTGGTCACGCAGAAGGTGGCGTCGCCGCGGAGAGATGGAGCAAACAATTGTACAAATACCGCCGTATTTCATGATAACACATGTACAAACAGCCTTACGTAAAGCTGGCAATTACGATAAAACTGGACGGACGAGAAAAAACACGAGCGCACTTTTCGTGTACACACGCCCGAGGGCCCTCCACGTGGGGGAAGGGGTGAGGGACGCCAGGCGCGGCGACGACACCGTTCGGGGCGCACGTGTCATTTGGGTCATCGCTTTTTGGATGACTTGGAATTTTGTCTGAAGCGCCAAAGAAGCGTCGAAGATTCCGCGAGCTTTTTTGAGGAATGACTTTTTGGGGTGGGTGTCTTCAAAATTCGAAGCTTTCGGGTAATATGCTCTATAGAATTAATATAAGTATCGTAATAGTAGTAATTATAAACACTTTTGGGATGATTTGGAACTTTTTCGGAAGCGCCAAAGATCTACTGCATCAATGATTTTGCGGGCTTTTTTGTGGAAAAGATATATTCTTTGAGGTGGGTGTCTTCAAAATTCGAAGCTTTCCGGTAACACGCTTTATAGAATTAATATAAGAATCGTAATAGTAGTAATTATAAACGCTTTCGGGATGACCTGAAACTTTTTCTGAGACGTCACACATCTACTGTGTCGAAGATTCCGCGAGCTTTTTCGAGGAAAAGACATTCTTTGTGGTAGGTGTCTTGAAAACTCGAAGCTTTCCAACTATGGCAATATTCTCTGATAGTACTGAGATTATGCAACGAGGAACCTCTATAGAATTAATATAAGCACCGTAATAGAAGTAATTATAAACTACCTTAGGATTACAGTGGAAGTTACTGGATTACAGCCCCTATTATATTCACTGTACCGAATTAGGTGTAGCGCGAGAGTGTACATAAGGTTGCCTGTCGGGAGGTGCAGAAACAACCCTAACCCCAGCCTATAAAAAATTCTCTAGGCGTGTAACGCATTCAGTAGAGTGCAGGAGCGCGTTCTAAAGAACAGCTAATTTTCTGTTGCGATTTTTCTTCAAAGATTTCAACAGAATTGTTCTCGTCACAGAAAACGATGATATTTTCGGTAAAAAATAGTTCCAAGGGGTCGAAGTGAGTTTCGTTCGCGCGCGGAGAAATAGCGTTTGAAGATTCTTACGCGGAGCTACTGAAATATTACGTTCTTGGAATTTCATTCAAAGGAAAGACTTCACAGTCGAGCTACTTAGAAACGCATCAATTGTTAATTACATCGGAGAATGTTCAATTTTAAAACAATTTGTAATAAAGGGGGTCTAATGAATTATCAAATAACGTCTCCTGGCTCGAGAGGAGGAATACGAGGAATATGAGAAGACGAAACAGGTATTTCTTTAATGGGGGAAGGAAGCGGTTATTCCTTCAAGTGTCTCTTTTACAATTATTTTCATAGACTCGTGAAAATGTTATAGTGCATCTGAATAGTCGTGTACTTTCGATTATCGCTAGCTTTCCATCTTATAACTAATAGTTTAGGTTCAGACTTGGGCTGTTTTATATTAAATATTATGACGTGTTTCAAATATTGTTCGCTTACATCGTAAGTTTTGTGTTATAATAATAAATAGTATATCATAACTGTTGTTATTGTAAGTAAAATACTATAAATTAGGATATTATTATAACCTACCAAACCAGTCAATTTTAATTTCTCACGATTTGTGTGTCGCCCACATGTTTTTAATTTCACATACTTTGTTCAATTCGCGGCGCTTGACTACGCGACACTTATCAAAGATTCATTCTAATCTCACTTGTAATCGATTGCAGACCGTGTGAGCAGAAATTTTTTTGTATGGATTATTGTAATTATCCTATCTTTAACTGCATCAGGGTAATCTTGTTTAACACTAAAATTACCAAACAAGTCTATTTTACCCTTGTACTTCACATTTCTTAAAATCGATCGATTGTTAACGATGGTTTTACCTTAATATTTGGGGAGAAAATTTTGTAATAGAGCATAACTTTTATTGATAAATTATTTCATTCCTCTTCCCTTCGAATTACAAATATACATATGTATAATAAATATCCGTTAACCTCAGCAGTTTTAGTGCGAAAATAAATCGAAGTTTGCGAATAAACTACCAAAAACATCCCGATTTAATTTCCCCTCAACCCTCGAATTTACAAACAATTCCATCCACCCTAATAAAATATCCCATCCTAAAATATAACTTCTCCGACATCATGTATTCTTTTTCAATTAAATTTCCATTAATGGCACGTCTTCCCTAAGCTAAAAGCGCCACAAGGAAGAGTCTCCTCGCAACAGCCAATCGTGCCTTACTCGTGTTCAACCCCCAGGCGCCCCTGTGGTCGATCACCCTTCGTTCCCTCCAGTCCTTAGCCCAGGAAGCGTCCTGGAAACGCAGCCTGGCGCGCTCTGTCGTCGAAACACGGAAGCTGCACTTCGGGAGCATGCGCTGCCTCGTACGTCAGGCACCTGCCGTATCGATCGAGTCAGGGGACAAGGATAATGGCGAAAGGGGACGTCGTATCCCGGACGCGCGCGGACTGCACGCGTGTGAACGGGCCTACGAGCCCCGAGCTCCTGCGGCTAGGCAACCCAACTTACACGAGATTATGCGGAGCCAATAGCGTCGCAGGAGCGGCCGTCAAAGGCATATCGCGACGCGTGGTATGAGCCGAGTCTCTAAAAGGGGATTAGAGCTCCTCGTATTCTGGGATATGCGCCGACACACGCGACACATACACACACACACACAGGAGGTTTCCTCCAGCACATCCTCGCGTATTGCGCGCATATGCACGCCTATGAATATCGCTGCTTCGTACATATGCGGACCGAGGGGGCGTAGGGCGCCTATATGATCGCGTATATAGAGGTGGATCTGCGTAAACGGTGCGGGAAGTCTTGCTCTGCCCCGGGAACGGGATTCTCCGAGGTAGGACGACGGGTAGCCTGGCGAAGGATGCCATTCTTTTTTCCTGCGGGCACAAAGCGCGGATCGGAGTACTCCGCGACGGCTATTAAAATCCCAGGCGGATTCTTCGGAGGGAGAGATCCCGTGAAATCTGTGGGCTGCTAAGACGCTGCAGTCTTTGATTGAGGGACGTCAATAATTCAGACGTGGGCTGCGGGGACTTTCTTTGGATACGAAGATTTTAAGAGAGTAGAGGTCCTTAGGGCTACGAGCTTGACAAATGTTCAACTTTGGGTCACTCGTTCTGGCCCTAGTAGCCTCTGATACTCAATGACGCGTCAATAATTCATAGCCTGCAGGGATTTTCTTTGGACGCCGAGAGTTTAAGGGATTGGAGGTTTCAAAGTTTACGTTGGCAGAGAGTAGATAAATGTTTCTGATTCGATAAATGTTTAGTTTTGGGTCATTCGTTCAGGTCCTAGCAGCCTCTGATACCGATTGAGAAATTAATTCTCGGGTTGTGCAAGCTTCATATAGTAGAGTCTGTGATTGTAGGATGTGAATAATTCAGGTATAAAGACTTTCTTCGGATCCAGAGACTCGGAGGACCTAGGACAGCAACAGGACTGTGATACTAATGAAGGAATTAATTTCCTCACGGTGCAAGCTTCCTATTGTCTCTGGCAGTTCAATCTCGCCACATCTCCGTGGACAGTCCTCCAAAGACTGATCACTTTAGCGATCAAAGAGGGCCCCGCGGGCTCGTTCTCCACGATTACGGGAAGACGTAAACAGAGATCCCAAAGAGCGTCGCCGGACGTCGTTGGGAAATTCATTGTCCCTGTTTTCTTTAAACGGGGCATCGCGGGGAGAAAACTTCCTCGACGAAGTTCGCCGCGAACGAAAGTCCGCCCGTGAAGCGGAACTCGGCGCGGAACAGGGGCGGGCTTTCAAAGTCGTCGACTTTCACCGTCGCCAATTATCCCGTCCACTTTCGATTTTTCCGCTGGTTCGTAAACTCGTCCCAGGCCAGGCGCTTAATTTGAATAAATTTCTAAGCGAACCCGCCGCGCCTCGTCCTACTTCCGTGCCCCATACTCTCTCTCTCTTTCTCTTACGTCGTGGAACGTCCTCCACCCGTTGCACCCCTTTCTCGCACCCCTCCCCCCTCCATTACTCTCTTTCTTTCTCTCTCTCTCTCTCGGTGCCGTCGTAAATCGTGAGTTCACTTTCCACACTTTTCACCCAGTTGGCGCGACGCCAGCGCGCCCGCGAAAGGAGCGAGACGAGCGACGAAAAAAAAAAAGGTACGACGACGGTGGGGTGGAGTACGCGGAAGGAGCTGGCCGAGGAACTTCGTCTACGCCGCGAAACTTCCCCTTTAAGACGACGCGACAAGCGTCGAGACTTGGCCGCGCAATTATTCCCGAGCTCCTTTCTTCGCAGACCGGAAACCGGGGCAACGAATTAGCTTGGGACGAGTAAACGATTGGTGGGGAACGAGCAACCGATTGCGCTTCTGAGCCCTTTCAGCTGATGAATTTTGTGGATGTACTGCTTGGAGGAGGAGGATAGGTCAGGTGGGCTTGTTGGATTGAGTAACGTGAAAGTTCGAGTAAAATCATTGTTGAGAATTGGGGGATTTAACCCTTTCAGACAAAATTTAAAAATTAGAGACACGGATAGGTCAGGTGGGTTTGTTGGATTGAGTAACGTGAAAGTTCGAGTAAAATCATTTTTGAGAATTGAGGGATGATAACCCTTTCAGAGAAAATTAGAAAATTAGAGAATGTCCTTATCTGTGCACATGAAGAAAGACCAATTTTCCTCGAAAATTATACTATTGGGATGTTTCTTTTTATTTTTTCCGTTCTAATTTTAGTCCAAGTTAACCCTAAAAATTAAATTAGATTAGTACAAGGAAGAAAGAATAATTCGAGTCTGAAAGGGTTGTTTAAATTAGCGTGGTTAAGGCATATTTATCACACGCATCTATTTTTGTAGTTGGAGGAGGAGGAAGAGTAAAATAATTTATCGATCAAATTGATTCTCAATTAAAATAGTTGTACCTAAAAATTGAGGTACAACCATTAGTTTATTGGCTTTAACAAGTTGAAAGTTCATAGATAAAATTGACTGGCTTGGTAGGTTTAACAATGGTTTCAACGGCCAATTTCTGGGGACAACTACTATAATACAGAATCGATTCCATCGATAAATTATTTAACCTCGAGTAGTTTGAAGAAGTTTGAAGAGCACAGGTAAACTCGACAGTCTTGGAAGCTTTCGAGTTAACAATGATTTCACCAAAATTTTTGGGGACAATTACTATTGTGCGATACAGAATCAATTTAACCAACAAATATTTTGTCTTTCCTCCCCCTAATTACAAAAATACTTCTATGATAAGTTCTACAAATAAATAATTAACCTCGACTACCCCCACTCGCAATAAACAAAATTTCCCTTGTCGTCACCCTCGCCCCTAACGCGAAAATTTTAATGCAAGCAACCCAATAAAAATTCAGCACTCGAGAGGTCTTCAGTGTCCCAGCTGAAAAAATAACCAGTCGTGGACAAGGGAGCGTTCTAGGGCACGTGCGGCCAGGGTTGATAGGGGATAGGCAGGTCAGCCGGATGTCCAGTTCGTCGAGCGCTGGACCTGCGCGTTCGGCTCGTGCGAGGATCATATGGCAGAGCCCGAAAGCCGATTGGTGCAGCCAGTTACGTCGGGGCGTGTTCTAAGCCGGGTTTAGGGGCAGTTTACGCGCGGAACCACCCTCCTCATCTGACCATGGAGGGCGAGCGCGGCTTGACCTGCGGTCAGGTGCCTTGCGGGACGAGATTTCGTCGCGACGCCGTTTGGCGCGTGGCGAGGACCTGTCAGGTGACTGGAGATGCTTCTTTAACGCTTTCAGTGTCCAACAAGTTCTCTTGAATGTGTTCACGAAGTTAAAAGATTTTTGTTGTTGTAAATAGAGGCTTCACGGTGCATCGATTGCAAGGTGGTGTATCTGTTGGTACAGGTTGGTATCTCTGGGATATCTTAAGGTGTTTTGCACTTGACTTTGAGATGTTAAGATCAAGTCTGGGTTTAATTTATATTTTTCTGTTTTGTGTGTCATGATCAGTTTCTCTTTTCTGCTCAAGTTCCGCTAATATTTTTTTTTCTTATAGTGTACTCTATTTAGATGGAAAATATTTGTAACTGAGTTGGAATACATGAGGATAATAAATAATTGGATAAAATAGCTGAGTTTTATATAGACATCCCTCCCTCCACCATCGATAATTACAGTCAATCCCGTAAGTACCTTCTGTGTCTATTGAAGAAAGTCTATATTAAATGATGGAAATCAACGGAATGTCAACTTACAAAATATTTACAAGTAACCTAGCATTTAATTGAAACAAGTTTCTCGAAGGTATTTAATTGAGAAACTTTTTAAAAATTCACAAATTCTATCCAGATTCATTTTCCTTGATACCTGAAATTATTTTGTTCTTGTCGTGCTCAACACGAGTTAACTCATCAACTCATTAACTCATTAACAATAAGCTCATGTGATTAAACTCGTCTTGAGCACGACAAGAACAAAATAATTTGACGAGTATACTCTCGCAGAGCACCGAAAAGGTTGAAACCCCCTGTTGAAATTGACAACAATCAACATGTGGTCTTCAATCTCTCTGCATAGAAAATCAATTTCAGGACGAATGCGATATTAGAATTCGTGAATTCGTTAACGATCGAATCGTAGATTAATGTACCACGCACTCAAACTCACGAGCCCCTCCACCGATGGATTTTTCCTCGCGTATGGCTGTCGACAGAGTGGATATCGAATCGAGCCACTCCGCTCTCGTCCGCATTGACTGTCGATATTCCCGTTTCTATATTCTTTCGGCGGAAAGTCTCGCTGCGGGGATCGATAATATCAAAATGGAATTTCCGATGTGCTTAAATTCTTAGAAGGCGTTGAACAGGGAAATCAAAGGACGTCTTGGTTGGAGTCTCAAAGCTGGAGACAGTTGGATCGAGTACGAGGCTGTTGGGGCTGTTGAATCAACCATACGAAGAATGAGGTCATTGACGAGTCAAGGTGAAATTTTACTGGTCATCTGATTACATTCCTTCCTCCAAGAACTTCTTGTACGTTCTTTTTTCAGAATTCGATTTATTTATAAGGAGTCTTTTATTCGACTATAATGCTTTCTGGTCCAGTCGTACACGTTAAAATGTTTTACCCCTTTTCAATATTTATTAACCCTTTGCACTCAAGACCTTTCTTTCTGGTATCTACTAGCAACTCAAGACGCTTTCTTAGCATTCTATTGGCACGAATGCTAAGCTTGATCAGGTCACCTTTACTTGGACACTCCGAGATCCAAAGAAATTAACCCTTTCTGGATTAACCCTTTCTTTGGAACTCGAAGTGCCAATAAAATGATTGTCGTTGAGGCAAAGGTGACCTGATTCTCAAATCTCAAATTTGAGATCTCATTTTCGAAGTCAATATAATCTCAATATAATTCGTCAATATAATTCGTGGCAATAGAATGCGAAGAAAGCATCTCGAGTTGCTGGTAGATACCAGAAAAGAAGGCCTCGGGTGCAAAGGATTAAACCTAAACAAACATTATCGTTTATCGATTTACCATGTCGAGTCTAGTGGTGGCCGAGAGTCACCTCTCGTGTGCAAGGGGTTAATTTCTCTCGTTGCATTGCTCTACGTTGCCTTAAATTATAGCTCGGGTACTTCGGGATTGCTAAGCCCGTACTCTAGTTACAATCGAACGTAGCTACAGCCCCTGAGGGGCATTTTTTTCAGAAGAATGCTTAAGCTTGATCTTGTATTATCTAAATGCTTAACTGTCGCATCAGTTATCGTATTGAATCAATACGTCCCGATACAATTACATCCATTCTTCTCAACCTTACTTTATCATACGTAATTTCCCTATTTTTTGCTTCTATAGCCAATAGCTAATATTCGTCTCTCGTTATCGTAACTATCCTAATACAGAATCCATTTGATCGAAAATATATTTTGTCGTTCCTCTAATCACGAAGATACCTAGAAGTTGTACCTATGATAAATAATTGTCCTCGACAATTTCTGTCGGTCACCCAACCCTCAAATTACCCTCACTCTCACCCTTAGTGAATAAATTTTAATCCAAGCAACCCAATAAAAATTCACCAGTCAACAGTTAAAGCACGTGACTCTGTACGTTACATGTACATTACCCTCTAACCTCCTATGCATATTCGCATCGCCCCCGAGGGCAAGAAAGAGTGCATCGACACACTGATCCCCCACTTCTGTTTACTTCGTTTCGGATCGCGATGGTTACGTCTCGAATTTTTTTTTCGAGGGTCTGAGAATCGTTTCGCGCACGACAAACGGAACCAGATGACGGCTCACGCATCGCGGAAAAACGACAACGATTTTCCCAGCCGGGTAGCAGGGCAGGGTGGAGGGTGGTCGTCGTGACACACGAGCCACCCCTGCGAATGGCCGAGCGGAGCCCGGCCGCCAAACAATCGATATATGCGTTCAAAATGGCCGCCAGAAACGCCACCCACCCTACTATATCCCTCTACATCCCATCCCACGTAACCGCCGTCCTCACCCCACCCCACGGCCTCACGGTCTCTCTACATCCCTCTCACGTATGCCCCCGAAGCTCTTTAACTTCAGGACCCAGCCACTGACTGCCAACCAGGCAATACTACTCTTACTCGCCCCCCCTTTGTCTTCCCACCCTCCCGTCCTCATCGTCGGTTCCCTCTCTGTTCATCCTCACCCCCTCGGGGCTTCCTCGTCTCTCCACCCTGCGCGAAACGTGGAACATTGTTGCCTAATCAACGTTATTTTTCTTTTAATTTTGTTGTACACTGAGTTTTTGTAATATATCGATAGGTATGGTTGTAAGTGGGTTAGGTCTGTTGTACTAGAGGGGGTGGGTTTGTAAATCGTGGAGTCGGTGTACAGGGGTTGGAGGAAATAACGTGAACACCTACGATAGGGATTGCAATGCTGCTTGAAATGTGCACAGGGGGGTTCTTTTGTGATTTCTACTGGGAAGCAAGAGGTTTTGATCGAAGAAGGGAGTGGTATTTAAGTAGAAGGTTTTGCGAATCTATCTCGAGGAGGATACCGAGGAAGTGGGCCGAAAGAATCCAAAGCGTGATGGAACAAGTCTACACTTTGACCCACATTTACAATTTCTGGAAGTCACTCTATTTCTATGGTATAATGGATGTTTGTGTTGATATTTTTAGAACAGTGATGTCCTGTGACGTTTGATTTGTATTGGAGACATTTTTTAAATGAGGTCTACGGATCACTACCCTGTATATGTAGAATCTCAGAGAATGACAATTGACAACGCGTTAGGTGGTCAATGTTAAATAAAATCTTTATTAATTACCTGCGTTTACTGAACCCATTAATATTACACATCCCCAATTTTAATCCATGCATTAAATTATATTGATATACAGCCACCCCCATAAATATTCGTACCCCCTATGTCTATCAAAGTAAATCTAAGTGAAACGATGGATTCGATTTTTCCAAATAAATCTTTCAGTATAAAAATATACATGTGTAATATTTATTCATGTACATATTTATAACGGAACATTTATTTGGAAACATCAAACCTATCATTTAATTCAAACGAATTCTTGTAATAGATACAGTGGGAATATTTATGAGACTGACTGTCTGTATTTCTGAAGGGCAAGGTGGTGTTCATGAATTTTAATTATTTTACATATACATGGAATATTCCGATGCTCAGTTAAAAAAAAAACAAAAATACGTATATTTCACCAAATGCATAAGGTAATCAAATGATTTATTTACACTTGTATTAAGTCTTAATGATCAACATATTTTCAATCCCCTCGAATAATTTTATTATCGACAAAACAGTCCCCTTGATTATCAAATTCGATATTCGAGTATACAGCATTACCGAATGCCGACATAATTAGCATATCTGTCGTAAGAGCAACCTCCAGACAGAATCTAATTTGTTATGTACAAGTTGCATATCTTTTGTGCATATAAGTATATACATTGTATTTCGTCGAGGAAGATATAGAACACAGCATATTCCTAAATTTCAGCGACCATTGAAATCTCCGACTGATCATTCTATATCTATAATACATTTTCATTCTAGGAAACTCCGGATAAAAAATACAGTTTCCATGCTCACAGGATTTTTGAAGTCAGCAAACGATTGCGTGTTATAGCGTTTTCGTGGCACGCAGCTTCGTTTTTCGAGGGGGCGGACACCTCTTCAGGAATAATGCGCAGACACCCCCCGAGACCGCGGAATTTATTGGCACGATAAGGGCGAGGGTGAGCCACGCGTTAGTGACAATTTTCTGTTGGCGCATCAAGCGATCTTCGCACGTGAAAACTTCCATCCCCTCCCCCTCCCTCCGGAAATCGGCTAGAAGGGCTTCCGGCGCTCTGGGAAGATCTGGTGTTTACTGGGGGCTCGTGGATCGCCGAAACACCCGCGGAATACTAAACCAATGGCGTCGAAATCCTCGGATATCGAAAGAGATCGGGCGGTTACCATTCGTATCCTGTTCCGAGACAATTGAGAGGGAATTGTGGCGGCGAGCAGTTTAAAAACAGCAGTTTAGGTGAGCCTTACCTCTTTTCTATCGACACAGGTTTGAAAGTTTCGATTTATTTGAGATCTGACATAATTTGTTCCCCTGTTGTGATTTTATGGAGAGATGGGATTGGTGATCCTTCAATTTCGTGAAAGTTGGAGAACACGTGTCAGCTATGAAGGGATGAAGGGGATGAAGACTACAATCGAAGATATGGATATCGAAAACTTTAAATAAAAGCTCCAATAATGCAATGTTTCTAACAAAAAAAGAAAGAAAGTATCACCTCTCCTAACTCTCTTCATATTCCTCATTTCGAACTCTCTATCGTCTAATTTTCTTCCTGAATCTAACAACTGTTTCGATAGTACACTCTGTCATACATAATTTAATTTTGAAGCAATGAATATGAAAAACCTTGAGTCAAAGCTCCAGTAATACAATGTTTCTAAAAAAAGAAAAGAAAGTATCACCTCTCCTAACTCTCTTCATATTCCTCATCTGTAACTCTCTATCGTCTAATTTTCTTCCTGAATCTAACAACTGTTTCGATAGTACACTCTGTCATACATAATATAACTTCGACCCGTACAGACGTGACGCGCACCCAAATTAATAATTAGTTCCCATCGGTGCCCAGGCGAAACAAACGGAAACCAATCGCGATAATGGTTTCCACGCGCGCGGGGGGTAGTTGGCGAGGAGTAAGTACGCGAGAGTTCGTTCACGGGACGGTTGCCAACGCGAAAAGTATTCGTCGGTTTCCTGTGATCCTCCGAGCGACGGAGACGGAACAGAGACGACAAAGAGAGAGAGAGAGGGAGAGGGGTGGAGACGCCAAGTGGAAGCGAGAACGCGGCTAGTGGGTTTATTAAAATATAATGGCGTTATCAGGTGGAGGCGAGAGAACGAAGGGAGAGGCGTCGGCTTTAAGAGGGAAGTTTTCTTAAGTGTTCTTAATTAGAAGGGACCTGTTGCTTCGGAAAAAACCGGGTCACGGCCGTAGACGCGCCGACGACGCCAGCCCTCCTCCCCCCTCCCTCCCTCTGTTACTCCGCCGCGACGCCCCCTCAGACGCTGCAGACTCTACCCGCCGCACCAGACTTGTAAGAGTCATTATTTTCTTCTTATTCTCCTTCCTGTTCGCGCTTACCCCCTCCCTTCCCATCCTCGCGGTGGCTCCGGTTTCTTCGCGGCTCAACCACCCCCTCGCACCCCCAACCCGCCCTGAAAGGCTCCAACTGCCTCTTCTTCTTTCGCCCTCGGCGTCGTCTGCCACCCCCGCAGGTAACACAACGCTTCGTGGAATATTTAGCGGGTCACACTTCTCGGTTACCTCGTCTGTTTAACCCTTGCACCGCTGTTCTCCAAAGCGGAGGGTAATTTCGAGGGGGTGGCTTGTAGCTCGAGGGGGGCACGATGGAAATATTTTTTGGGGCGAAAGTATGTGGACGATGGAAGGAAACCAATTGTCTATTCGTGTCAATTGGTGGATTGTAATTTGTCGGGGAGACTCCAAGGGGATGGCTTGTAATTCAAGGGAGAATTTTTTACAGACAATTTTTTTTGGTGGTAATAGGGTAGGAGGAATAGGTTAGTAGTTAGCAGCTGGAAAAGTATATATTTTTTTATAGATCTAATCCGGATCTAACCTTTGTGTGTTTAGAGATATTGTTTTTTATTGGCAGCAGTTTCTGACAATCTTTGTTGTCGCTATGATATCAACAGGGTGTACTAATGTGATTGGTTTATGTTGAAATTCTTTTTCGAAGGGGATCGATTATTGACGACGTCTATGTTACAATTTCTAGTGACAATTATTTATTAACGTGGGATTAAGACGAATTATATTTATAAATTGATACACCCTTTTTCCTGTAATTTTTAAGATGCATATACTAATATGTTTAACAAGTATCCATTGCTTTTGGTACTTCTAGGGCTAATAGACTTCCATGATAGAAAATTCTTGGTGGAACACTCGGGTTCATTGATCGGAATTCTTTCAAAGGTTGTCAACATTTAATTCGCATCAATTTTTGTTGCGCAATACATAAACTGATTACCACGTTTACTACCCTTATTAAATCGCATTTCACTTGAAAGTCATAGAACGGTATTTTTTCAAAGGTTGTCAACATTTAACTCGCATCAATTTTTGTTGCGCAATACATAAACTGATTACCACGTTTACTACCCTTATTAACTCTCATTTCACAGAGTTCTTCCCTAAATTGGTGATCGTCGCCCAGAGGCAATCTTCAGGGTCCCGACCAGTAGATTTCGTCCCGGTGCGAGAACGGAACCGTTCGATCTTCGATTGCTCGAGAAACGGTTACCTGCCGATCCGGGGGTCGTCTCCCCGTAATGTATTAGTCAAAACCGAACACCCGTCACAATGACGCTGATTACTTTAATAATGGAACAGAATGGCCCCGGGGCTGGTGGCTGGGTGTTGGGTTTTCCTCGCGGGCACAATGCAGCTCGCGAAGTATACAAATAGGAAAAAAAGCATGGGGTGGTCGCACTGAGGAGGAGGAGAGGGGAGGGAGACCCTCTGTCTCCCCTTCGAAGGATACGCCGTCTAGTTACCCCGACGAGAATATTCAAATCGCAACCCTTTCGCCTGTGAAAGGAGACTTCTGCCGAACCCTTCGATCGGATTCAATGGGCATCGATATTCAAATTTATTTGACGGAGGTCCCGGCCACGCTCTTCTTCCCGCGCCCCTCTCCTCCGGGGTTACCGCGCTTTCTCTCTCTCTCTCTCTCTGTATCGCCCAGCGTTTCCCAAAGCGATCTAACCGGTGTTAAACTTTTTCAGTGTCGAGACGAAATTAAAAGAAAAAATTGAACGAGTAGGAATCGACAGAAAAAATTAAAATAAAATTGAAAGAATTTTAATGAATTTGGAATATTGGGAGTATTGGATGCAATCTATTGGCTGACAGTATTGAGAACTGTTACGGTATTCCTGAGGAGCAATGTTGTCTTTAAGAATTTCATTATTTTATATTAGATTTCAACAAATACACAACGCAATCGAGTGATTCAGTTATACTTTTATTAAATATCTGCTCTCCATCAACTCTTAATAGTCAATATATCTTCAATCCTCTCGAACGATTTCATTTGATTATAAAGTCTCAAGACAAGATCTAATCTTTCATCTATAAGTTCCATATTTTTCGTGCATATGTGCATACCTGCATGTACATTATGCATATTTCACATGGACGAATATCTGCAGTTTATCGTAACTTATAATAAAGAAAAATAAAAAATAAAATCCTCGAGGAGGATTACAAATGCAGCAAAAATTTGTTCCTTCTTTGAAAAGATAAAAGGCATCGATCTCTACAGGTACGAATTATTATTTTCATTTTATGCACAAAGCTAAAAATGCAGTCGAACGTTAACCATAAATGACAAGTGCACGTAATCGACTGTGTCAAATGACTACCTCGTTATCGCGTGCACGATATCAATTCATTTCGCTACGTAATTTTCGCTCCTACCCACAAACGAGCGCCAAAGCGTTTTCCCGAATCGCGAAACCGAAAAGTGTGTCGCGCGACAGAAAAAAAAAAGTTTGGGAAACACTGCTCCGGGCGACGAATAACCGTCGCAGCGACGCGGCGGGGCAAGTTATTGGGGTTGCCCGAAGGAGAGCGAAGAGAAAAGGGGGGAGAAAAAAAGCGTGGAAAAGAATTTGCATTCTCCTCTTCCTCCTTTTCGTTTTTCTCTTCTCGTTTCGTTTTCGATTCCCCTCGCCGGGTCGCGATACACCGTCGATACACGCCGTTTTCGATGAGCGAAACTGGAGCGGAAGCGACGCCGGCAGATGCACGGGAAGTTTCGATCCGCGTTCGTCGCTAACCACCCCTACTGTCCTCCGCCCCTCGAGAGTTTCTACTCTCTGTTACGGATCTTCTGGTTACAGCCCCTGCTTAAGGAAAGCTTCTTCCTACGCCGGAGGGGGGCCGGGAGGGGGCAGGGGGTCGCGAGGCGAATTCGAGTTTCGAAGGCGATCGCGTTCCACGACGAAATCGAGGTCAACGGTGCCGATATGGGATTTCAAAGGATTCCCATTCGGGGAAATTGAGAGGGAAATGCTGGGGGGAGGTTAGTCAACGGGTGGGCGATTTTTTGTTGGGTAGTGTTTGAAACGGAGCGGGGACATCCGTTTTGAAAGGAACTTTCGAGAGGAAAGGAAAGATAAGTGGCATGTTTCGGCAGAGATATTGAAATATAATCTAATGGTCACTTTTTGAATCTTGAAAATGTTTCCTAGTGTCATGCTTTAAGGCTTTTTGTATTTTCTAATTTATTAGGTATTTCGTGACTTGTCCTTGTGTCAGCAATTATATCAAGTGTATGTTTCGATTTATGTGACGACTTCCTGTACCACATAAACACTAAATGTATCCAATTCACTTATTGAATGATACAATTCAATCACATAATTTGAATTACATAGTAATTCGACTACATTGAAATTGAATTATGGAATTGGATTCAATTGCGATTTTCTGTAGTCATGAATATAATTGAATAATTGCTGGACCATGAGTTGATGTATACTGAAATTCAATTACGTAGTTCAATTACATTGTATTTCAATAACGTAATAATTCAACTACATTGCAACTGAATTACATAATTTCACATAATGAATGAATTTAATTTGGAATATTCTGTAGTCATGAATATAATTGAATAATTGTTGGGCCATACGTTAATGTATACTGAAATTCAATTACATTGTATTTCGACAACGTAATAATTCAACTACATTGCAACTGAATTACATAATTCCACATAATGAATGAATTCAATTGCAATTTTCTGTAGGAATGAATATAATTGAATAATTGCTGAGCCATAAGTTGATGTATACTGAAATTCAATTACGTAATTCAATTACATTGTATTTCAATAACGTAATAATTCAACTCCATTGAAACTGAATTACATAATTCAACATAATGAATGAATGCAGTTGCAATTTTCTGTAGGAATGAATATAATTGAACAATTGCTGAGCCATACGTTGATGTATACTGAAATTCAAATACGTAGTTCAATTACATTATATTTCAATAACATAATAATTCAAATACATTCTAACTGAATTACATAATTCCACATAATTAATAAATTCGATTGCAATTGCCTATCGTCATGAATAAAAAAAAAAATATATATACATGTCGAATTGAGTAACCTTCTCCTTTTTCGAAGTCGGTTAATAATTGTATAATTGCTGAGTCATAAGATGATGTATACTGAAATTCAATTACGTAGGTCAATTCATTTATATTTCAACAACGTAGTAATTCAACTACACTTGAATACATCTATCCAATCAATTAATTAATCAACAAGCTATCCCCCTCCTCTCCCAGGCTGCAGTCAGGTTCATCCTCTTAATCTCCGAGCAGGAGTCACTCGCCAGGGTCTCGATAACGAATATTTGTCCAATTTGACGCGAATGTTCCCACTAGACAGACGAAACCAAACCAAAAGGGTATTAGAAATTCCAGCGAATTGCGCATTCGAGGGCCCCGTCGGTTTAAAAACGATCGAGGGCGCCGAGCGTCCTGAAGAGCTCTCGAAACGATGCAGGCTATCTCCAAATCGCGGCACCCATCGAGTGCCCTCGAAGATAAAAATCAAAAATTGTATGCTCGGAAGCGAAAGGTGCGAAGCCCGTGCACGCATGGCTGACCGCATTGTTCGGCCCGCTGACGTCTTAACTAAGTCCTACGTGCCTTTAGAGTGAGCGAAACGGCCTGGTAGAACGAGAGAGAGAGGGGGAGAGCTGGAATAAAAAAAAGGGTCGATCTAGTTCAGACGTTCCAGCGACGTGGCACCGGTCAGAGTGATCGCGATTTTCCACATCTGTCGCGAGGATGGACGTAGGATCAAAAGAGGTGTCCCTCGACGGTGAAACGAGTTAATACGATTGTCGTAGGGATCGCTGGACGACCGCGACCCATCTACGGAGCTGGTTCGAGGACCCAGAGCCGCGATCGCGGGCCTCGATAAGCCGGAACAGCCATTTTGTTGCGCGACGACTCCAATGGGCGAGCCGAGCGACGAGAAACGCGAGGATTTGGAATAATTTATCGGGAAAGGGTTGTCTGGAAAGACCGTGTCGATTTTTTGTAAGCGGTACAATGGTTTAAATTTTTCATTTCAGCAATTTTCACCACCACCTTCGTAAGTTTATACTCATGTAAGGAAAATATATTTTCCAAAACTTGAATTTTGCCGAGCTCTGCGGTGCGCGACTGAACGAGGTTAGAGATAGAAAGACACGTGTTTTAGTAAGGTGCAGTTAAGGAGAAATAAATTTTGTTAAAAGTAAAGAAAAGAGAGGAATTGACATTGGACAATATAAAAACTTTAAATAATGTAAATATCAGGGTAATATTATAGAAATAAAACCTCTAATTTTCAGAGCAACACAATTGTTTTTCCTTGTCAATTCCTAATAAAATAAAGATTCTATACTCATATAAAAAAATCACGCGAATATTCCAAGTATTCATAATTGATGATAACAATGTTCTGATGTTTCTATTTTAAACATCTTTAATATTTTAATGTTTGTGCCTCGCAATATATCATCTTCCTCTTTAATATAATTACAATCAACTGATGGAAGAATAGACTAAAATGGATATTATTTAAACACTGGAAACACGACATTTAATATGCACCAACCTAATACAGGGTGTCCCGTAACCGGCGCTACAAGCGAGTAGGGTGCGACAAATTTGTAGTACTCGACAAATTTTTAAACTTATTCCATTTCTAAACCAAAGCATCATACGAAAAAATTTTATTACACATTATCGATTCAATTTTTCACGTAGAATCAGTCCCTAATTGCTCGTACCACCAGTTACGGGACACCTTCCAATTTCGTCGATCAGACCCTGAATCCCTCACCACTGACACCACTTCTCGACCGATATCACCCTGTCGTCCCCCATCCCTCGTTAATCCACAATAATTACCCATCGATCGACCCGTCCATCGACTTGTTCGACGGCTCCATTGACTCGCCGATCGAGAGGCTACGCGTGACGCTGGAGAGAAGCGGAGCGTCGAATTTGATTTTTCACGGGCGGATAACGAGTCTCTGGATCATTAATAATCGTCGCTGGATACGCACCGACGATCACCGTATGAAAATCGCATTACGATAAGCAATAGTTGTCACGTTTACCTCCGCCGGCAGCCGCGAACCCTCTCCCCACTTTCAGCGATCGCAAAACGACGGATCCAGGTAGCCCGGCGTTTCGTGCTCGTTTTCCATACGCGCACGGGGGCCCCACCTGGGCCCCACGTGAGCGTGTTCACGCATACAGGGACACGCGCGTTACGCGACGGTGCGTGTCGGGGTAGGAGACGCACATGGGACCCCAATAGAATATGCATGTGTTTTGTATTCAGGAATATGTTAACCCTTTCGCCTTAGTCTTTCGATTGGCACCACGGAGGCAACACCTCCGGTCGCAGACACGTTCGACTCGATTTCTCGCGGCGCGAGGATGGTTCGTTTCGTCTTGGAGATTCCTCCGGACACGGGGAACCGATCGACGAGGAAGGCGGGCACGAAGGAATTCGAGGCGCGGCGATCAAAGGTTGGTGGTGTATTTGCTTTACTCTTTGGGCATATCAGGGTGGAAGGAAGCGATGTTATATTCGTTCTATTTTTGTAATAATTGAGGGATGATAGCTTTACTGTTTTATACGGGGTATTATTTAATCAAGTTACGAGTGTTTTTTGGAACTGTGAATGTTACAGTGGAGGATGAATTTATTTTTAACCTTCCATAAGACGGTGTAACCTTCATGTCACACGTTAATATAGTCAGTCCCATGAATATTCCTACCCTCTACGTCTATTGGAAAAGTTTGACTAAATGAAATAATAGTTTTGATATTGCTAGGTAAATTTTTTTTTATATATTTTTATACGCATCAACATATTTATACAAACGTACGTTTGAATGCATCAAACCTACCATTCAATTTAAACAAATTTCTTCGATAGATATAGAGGGTACGAATGTTTATGGGATTGACTGTATATCGACATTTTATAAAATAATTGTAATTCCTTCATAAGATGGCGTATACGTCTTAATTGTATAATTTATCAGATAACTAGACTGCTTGTAGAACCTACAAAATGCAAACAATATGTAAGAATATAAAAAAGATTGAAAGTAAAGTTCGTGTTATAATATTTGCAGAATAAAATAAATTCCTATTTAGGTTCAATTTTTGTAGCCACGATCGCGAAGATTTTATTTTGCATAAAGATCCAAAGTGTACTGATAACCAATAACAATATTGATGACGATTGGTACCACCATCAACCTGAAATATCGAAGTAAATGCCTTGCAAGTTGGCTGCAGAAGAAAAGTTCGACCCATAGAGGGTTAATTTGTGTGCAAAGGTAATTTTTTAACAGGGGAGGAATTATACGAGGTAATATTTGAGAAATTGAAGGGTAATTTAGTAAATTTGAAACGTGAAGAAATAATTTCTTCTATGAGAATATGAATTCTATATGAATTTTCTTCTAATTAACTTAATATTCAAAAATTAAACATATCGAACGTTTTCAACGAATTTTCCCACTTTCAATTAAACGCGATTTCTTCTAATCGTGTTTCGTTCAAAAAAACTGGTACAGCTTTTTAAGTAACATTCCTCAATAAAATTCTGTGGAGTGTCCTAAATTATTACTTTGCGATTTAAATATTTTAGCATGCAATTGTCATTGGTTACAAACTTTGAAATAAACTTGAGTGTTTCTCAAACGTAAACAAAGTCTCGATACTGATAATCGCGAAACAGAATGAAAAATTGAAAACCTACACGATTGTTCTAATTCGCCAAACATCTCTAACGATATTCATAAAGAGAAATCGAACTGTTCCAGGTGTTTTATATATTCATTCCAAGGCATATGGACGTTATCTTCGATGTGTTGAGTCCTTACGACTTCTTCTTTTAAATCTCTCTACACATATTTCTCGAACTGTGGCCCTTTACCCTTGCCCTGTATATACCGCGATTAATTCTCGAGCAACATTATCACACAAAAATTTCGTTATCATTTTCCTACGCTATCGCAAAATGTTCAAAGGCCTCCCAAAGCCTCGACGAATTCTTTTAGCGATCGACGGTCGAGTTCCGCCTCCGTCTGTGGCACGACAAAGGAATTACTGGGTTTTTCATATTTTTTTCCTCTCTCTCTCCGCTTTATCGACGAGTTATTTCCATCGGGAGACATTTCCCTCCGCGGACATTTGGATCGCGTTATACGCGCCGTAGGATCGGAATAATGCAAAAGTAATATCGGGGCTCGGAGCATCGTGTAATAGCGGCCTTAAAATATGATCGACGGGCAAATGGAGCGATAAACTTCTCATTGAATCATCCGTCGTTAAGGAATGTTCGAATACTTCCGTTTCACGCGTTTTATTCCGTCATGGAGGCGACGGGAATAAAACTATTTGTCGCTCGCCGAGCTCAGGAGAAAGACCAGCTTTTATCGCGACGCAAACCTAAGCTCGTGTTTCTGTGCTATCGTTATTCGACTTGAAAACGCGCATTGTGCATTGCACGTTCGAGTATTTGTCGTTAGGAGGGAAAACGTGGTGGTTAATATGAACAGATTTTGTTTTAAGAAAATTGTGCAAAATTTCAGTGTATCAGGAATGAAGATTAGAATTTATACACATGGGTGGATATTTATACATACTTTGCTATGGCAGTATTGATTTGCATATTGCGTATATTGATTAGATTGTGAATGTTTGTGTATATTTTGATATGACAATATTATTTTGCATATTGGATATTTTAGTTGAAAAATATGTGCATACATATGCTGCATATATTTTCTCCATTCATTTCACTGTATTTGATCGTGACAATTTAACTGTTTTCTAATAAATTTGCAATGAACATGTTAACATTAATAATGCAACGCATACACATACATCGTTATAGAGTTAAATTACTAACTTATTGTGACACATCTTTTATTATCAAACTGGCAACGAATACACATGCCTTAAAAACAATGTGAAAATAGGATCTCATTTTTCGTATGTACATTGTATATTTTCCCTGTACATATGTATATTTTTCACGCATACTTGCATATTTAATGTGCGCGAACATTCACAGTTTATCGATGACTATCTCCCGAAATAATTACAATTTTTCAAGAAGATTTTAATCGTTTCCTATGCAATAATTTGTATCTGAACTCCAAAGAAATTTACCTATCAAATTTTCCGTTAATTTTAATAATCTATTTCGTTCTGAATTTGTCACTACCTCCAAATAGAAAAAGTTTCACCTTCCCATATTCCACGTCTCGCGAGATTCAAAGCGTCATCGACGCGAAAATGGCTCGCAGCCATTTTGTAAAGGTCACCCCTCGACACACCACCCCTGCAGCCCCGTGGCCGCCAACCCCAAGCCAGAATCGGTTCAATTACCCCGAAATGGCGTGGTTCACCGAGTTCCACGGCGACGTCCCGCTGGGAAACGCTTGACCGCTGGTCACTCTCTGCTTGACCGTGAATAATTCGATTCCGTGCCGTCGACGGTGGCCATTGAAGAGGAGTCGAGCGAGCGCGAAATTAAATTTGACGTTAAACACGCGCCGCGTCCCGCAAGCTTCTTCCACCTGACATTCTTTCGCGGTACTTTCTCAAAGCGACTTCTCAGGACAAATTGGAAGCGAAATTTGTCACGGGGGTGATTCACGATGGTGAATTTAGACGTCTTGCGAAAGCAGGTACCGGTTGCTCTTTCAAGTGAAGAACATCTCAACAATATTCAATCCAGCTTTTTACAGTTCCATTCTTCATTTAAAATTCTGTGACTTTCATTGTTTATATTTTTTATTACTCCCATGGAAGCAACTATGAAAATCTCCCACAATGAAGCATGACAGTTCTGGCAAATCAAGAGCAACTCAACAATATTCAACTCAACTTTCTACAGTTCCTTTCTTTCTTTAAAATTCTGTGCCTTTCATTGTTTATATTTTTTATTACTCCCATGGAAGCAACTATACAAATCTCTTACAATGAAGCATGACAATTCTGCCAAATCAAGAGCAACTCAACAATATTCAACCAACTTCCTACAGTTCCCTTCTTTCTTTAAAATTCTGTGCCTTTCATTGTCTATATTTTTTTATTACTCCAATAGAAGCAACCATAAAACTCTTCCACAATCAAGTTCGACAATTCTGCCAAACGAAGAGCGACTCAACAATATACAATCTACCTCCAACTCAACTATCCCCAATTCCCTCCAATCCCCTTCCCTAAAAGAAAACCTTCGTCACCTACATCCACATGTCACGCATCTCATAATCCCCTCATCAACGTAAAATCCTCTCCACCACCACGCAAGTTCAAACAGTCCTCCAATAAAACTAGAAACCTCAACGTCAACTAATACAAAAAAGAAAAGGGTTGGCAATATTTACTAACGCCTATGGCCGAGGAAAGTGGAAATAAACGATTAAAAATCGACGGTGCAGTGACCACGACCCGTCGATAAATCACTGGCTAATACTCTTCGGGGCGCGTGCCGGCGAGAGGAGTGACCGGACATTATCGTTCAGGTCAATTCGTCGAGGAGTAGGGGAAGCCGGAATTTCCGGTTACGCGTCCCGTGGCCAATCCAACGGAGGTCAGAGGGTCCCCTGACCCGGGTCGGGGGTCAGCCCAAACAACCTTTCCCCGGGGTCAGCCCACCGCGCTCATGGCTCTGATTTATGGCCCGCTTCCACGCTCGATATGTACCAGCGACTTTGGCGGTCGAAAAGTGACAGTGCTTCGTCCACCTAGGCGACGGTGACTGATCGGTCTTCAATGGAGGCTCCATACGTGAGGAAGACAGAGTCTCAGGGTCGGAGTCTCAGAGTCGGAGACTCAGGATCCGAGTTAGAAACTAAGTGTCTCAGTCGGAATCTGAAAGTCGGAATCTTAGAAGAGGTCTTCGAAGCTGGAGTTTCTGGAGAAATCTACTTGAAGATGTAGTACTCGAGAATTTTATAAAAATTCGGATTAGAACACTTTGAGACTTGAAGCCTAATAGGAACTGTTCCAAAGTGTCTTGGATTCAGAATTTGAATCTTCCTTGGTGTGATAAATTTATGCCTGGAAAATTATAGTCTGGAGAAAGGGACCTTCGAAGCTGAAGACTCTGAAGTCTACTCGAAGATCTTCTTATGAATTTTAACAAAATTGGGATTAGAACGCTTTGAGACTTGAAGCCCCAAAGGAACTGTACCAAAGCATCTCGGACTCAAAATTTAAATCTTCCTTGGTGTGATACATTCTCGCACAGTCTCGAAGAAGGTGAACTCCACTTCCGTCGAAGTAATCCCCGTCAAGAATCGCAACTTTCCGTCTTTTTTTTTGCGGCCGAACGGAAAGTAGCGTCGGGTGGGAGACAGTATAAAACGAAGGCTGGGTGGCAGAGATTTCTAAGGAGCAATGCTAAACGCAAATTGGCGCAAATTGGCGCAGAACGTAAACCTGCACAAGACGCTAAGCCACTGGCAAGCAATTGCGAAGACCTCGGGTGCGTCGAGTCAGCTAGGATCCTGCTAGAGAGACAGGAGAAAGGAGAGAGGAGCCGAGAAGAGAGACTAGAGAGAGAGACGAGAGGCCTTGGGTGGTTGGGGGTGGAGAGTAGGAAACTGGCGGATAGGAGGCGAGAGAAGCCGGGATTCGACAAAAGGGAAGAGGGCAAGAACGTAGACGCGGCACGGGAAGGAAGAGGAGAGGGGAAGATCGTTAGGCATGTTACGTCTTGCATCCTGCCAGGACGATGGAACAGCCGGCAGACTCTATCGTGTACCGTTGCACGTACACCCTGTGCCCCCTTCTGTTCCTTCGGTGTATGTACGCGCGAGGACGTACGGTCGGGGTGGTTTTGGCAAGCCCGTCCCACGAGCCGTCTTTCGAAAACCACCCCCTCGTGGGTAGCGAGGGCGACGAACTGACATTATGCTCGCGCAAGATGGCTCGTGGGCTCTCCATCGTCCGTGGAATGGCGTTGCTTCCGTCCTTTGCTGATCCTCCTTGGACTGGTTGGATTCTTCAACCCCCAACGCTGATTCTTCAACGTTCCACAGGTACGAAGGAATTTAGGAAAGAATAATTAACGCCAAATTTATCGCGTTATTGTTTCTCGAATCTAAGGAAGGTGGAAATAGTTTCAGAGAACCCTAGGAGTCACTTCGAAGTCGATGTACTCTAAGTGTTCTAATCTTAGGTGTTTGTTATTTAAAAAAAAAAAAAAATGAATTTGGTAACTCTTAACGAAAAACCCTATACGTACAATATATTCTTGAAATCTAAGGGGGAAGGAGCAAACTAATTTGTAAATCAAATGAACACTAAACCTAGTCACTTTTTCCAATTGGATGAAACAATATTTCTTGTCATACTAAGTTCAATAATACATACTACAATTGTATATAATGTATATATTGTATACAAGAGCTGCACGCAAAAGTTTGAAAACTGAATTGAAGTTGACGGGTAGAAGTTATGCAGGACACAGTTTCTCTGTAGTTTCTAGCATAGCGGTATAGAGATGAAGGGAGGGGATGATTTTTACCATTTCTTAATCGCACTCTCAAGGATGACCCGGAGATGTCACTGAAATTTAGAGTTACCGAAGGGGTGAAGGTTATGTAATCATAAGCTCGCGAGTCTTCTTTTGATTTTGAGTTCAAAGGTAGGAACGATGAGGGGGGATGATTTTTACTATTTTCTAATCGCACTCTCAAGGATGACCCGGAGAATAAATCATAATTATAACATCACGATAGTCAAATTGCACCCTGAACCTTCCCAATAAATAGCCCAGACCGCGAAAGTCAGCAGAAATCGATTCCTGCGCGGGTCGATCCCTCTCCTAGGCTCCTAAGACGGGCCAACTTCGAAACTGCTTCGCTGGGTAGTTCTTATTGACTGGCTGGAGGGAACGGGACACCTCGGAAGCTCGCTGGGGGTTGCTTAGGCAACTTCAAATTAATTTCAAACATAGGGAGAAACAATACTTAATGCCGGGGCGGCGGAAGGGGGGCGGGACGTCTCCAGCAGCGGGGGCATCCCATAATAATTACTTTCCAATGAAAACTGAAATTGTCGGTGGGATCGGGTTCGCGAGCCACCCCATCATTTGGGGGCGGATACTTCGCGGGGAACGTCGGCTGAAGATGCCAAGACCGACAGTCGAGACTGTCGGATGCGACTCGAGGATGAACACTTTTGATCATTCGAGGGGGTGGGGCACGTTACAATCGGGAAGGACGACTGGGAAAATTTAATTGTGTTATTCATTGAACGTCGACTTCGTTCTGTCTAGAAGTTTAGCAAATTATCAACCGTAAGTGGTGGCGGAGGTTTCGTGTTTCGGGTACCTATGAATTCAGTTCTTCTTCTGGAAGCTTCGGGTTTCACTTCTACACCTTACTGGTATCATTATTCAACATAAAATTGAAACAAACGTCTACAATATTTTGTGTACAGTCATAAGTCTTCGTAAATAGAAGTTTCGTTTTTAATATGCGCGTGAATAAGCTTTACGCATGTATACATATATATTTATAATACAACATTTATTTGGAAACAACAAACCCATCATTTAATTCAAACAAAGTTCTTCAATACACATAAAGGGTACCAATACATACAGGACTGTACATCCATATATTATATATATCCGTATAACAGTAATAATAAATATCAAACTATTATGTACAGTCAGTGTAAGAAGTATTCGTACAGCAATCCATTTAAAATAAATGGTTCCTGTACGAATATTTATTACACTGACTGTATATACTTCATGAAACGTAACTAACAAATGAGGGTATAAATTTCGTGCTTCTATTACTCTTTCTTCCAAATTCCATTTCCTACACCATTCAGTGCGCAAACCGTATAAGAACACGTACTTTGAAAATTTTACCAAGAAAATTACAGCTATTCGACTTTAACATGCTCACCCTCCTCCTCAAACATCCCTTAAAAAATTTCCACAGAAGTCTCGATCTCCTTCCCTCAAAGTAGACCTGAACCATTCGTCCACCTTTTCCTCGGCGAATTAAAACCCACCATTCCTTAATAAAATCCACTTAACGTCCAGAGTATCACCCTCCCCGAATCACCATCCACGAAGAAGGTCGCGCGACAAAATGCGGAAACGTTGTCATCGGTTTCGAGGAAGGAACGCGTCAGGGCGAACGCTGGCGGAACAGAAGCGGAGCGATGTTAATGGAATTCGATCCGCGGTGGGAGACGGTTTCGGAGACGTCTTCCAAGACAAGGGGGTGCAGAAGGAGCAGGAGGAGGAGGATGGGAGGGGTGGATGGAAGCGTAGAGAAACGCGAAACGCCTCGCAGAAGCTGGTCGTGTAATTACGAGAAGACTCAAAGATGCTGCCGCTGCAGTCTACTACTTTGCCCGCGTTTGGGAACCCGCAGGCGTTTCGGCCCCGAGGACAACCAGCCCCGGAGTTTCAGCGAGACATGCACGCTTAACCGTTCCCTCGTTTTATTCGACGATACGGGGACGTATTCGTAAAACGGAAGAACCAACGGGAAACTACCACGGTTGTGGCCCCGAGATTAAATTCGAGCTGTTCCGAGCCGGTGTCTATGAAGGTGGGAGCTTACGAATCGCAGGGGGTTGATTTAAGAGAGAGTTATGGGAGACGGGGAGGAGTTAATTGCGTGGTAGTAGACGTGGACACGATTTTGGGGGATGATTTTTATTGTTTTCTGATGGCATTGTTTAGGTTGATTGGCAGGTATGGATATTTGGAGATGTTGGGGTGAAACTTTGGTGGTCGTGGAACCACGAGTTAGTCAGGTTCTGAATTTAAATTTATGGGCAGGAGTTATACAGGAGACAGTTCTTCCACAGTTTGTAGTACGGTACGATAGAGATGAAGCTTTGATAGTCATTGATTTACGAATCCTCTGGTCCTGAGTCTAAGTTTGAGGGTAGAAGTTATGCAGGGTAGAAGTAACAGTGCAGTTTTTAACATAGCAAGGTGGAGATGAAGGAAGAGGGATGATTTTTACTGTTTTTCAACCATAGTCTCAAGGATGACTTGAAGGTATCACCAAAATTCAAAGGTATTGGAGTAAGAAGATTGGAACATTTGTAATTCTAGACTCACGAGTCTATGCAGTGTAATTTCTAGTACACAGGGATGAGGATTAATAAAGAGGAATGACTCGTTCTGTATACTAACTACTTGGATCTCCATTTGTAATCCTAGTCTCACGAGTCTATGCAGTGTAATTTCTAGTACACAGGGATGAAGATTAATAAAGAGGGATGAATCCTACTATTTACTACGTGGATCTCCATCGCTCGTTAATTAGGCTCACTCGAAGTATACACCATTAAAACAACTTCTCGAGTTTTACGGATGTCGAGCATAAAAGTGTCGCCGTGCTCGCGAAAGCGGGTTAAGACAGAGGGTTGAAGGAATGCCCGGCGTGCGCCAGCGGCGTGCAAAGCAACAGAGGGGTTGGAATATTTCACGACAATGGATACTTGAACATCGTAAAACGTGAACGAAGTAAAAACGTACAAGCAGATTGTAATCGGAATTTACTGCCTGGGGATTCATTTAGCACATTCAACCCCCGCGTCGATGTAAATCTTTCCTAAAGTAACATAGTGTGATCTATCCGACTTGGTCTTCTTCCTAGGCGACCTCGGCAATTGTGTTTCCATCTATCGATAGCAGATAAGGGCAAAACCCTAGGCTTCGAATAAATTTGAAGTTTGCCGATGTTTTTGTCTCGTTTCCTTCTTTGGAAAATATGCAAAAGAGGAAACGAGACAAACATATCGGCAAACTTCAGATTTATTCGAAATCTAGGGTTTTGCTCATCTCTGATCGATAGAGCCTTCAGAGATTAGATCCCTTGAATGGACATCCAGTGCGAGAAACTGTCTTCGTTCTCAGAGCTGTACACCCACCCCCCTGGTCTTTAATTCCACCTCCCAAAAAACGCTCGGTTGAATCGTAGCCTGGAGTTTGCATCCGCCATCGACTCCCAGGCGCGTAACATTCGCGCTGCGGAGTGGCCGATAAAAGAAATCTGGCGGACGTTTGACGATCAAAGACTTCAAAGAAGAGGCACAAGCGACGACCTCGTCGGGCACCGGGGCGCGCGCCCCTCCCGCGCTACGCTCGAATTCTATGCGCGCGGGAGATCCCGTAGGATCAGGATCCCTGGTCGTCTTAACCGGCAACACGCTGGATCCCCTCTCGCCAAGCCCAGAAGGTTACCATGACGACCAACACGTGACGTAACCACCCACCAGCGTGCCCGTTGAAACAAATGAAGGCACGTCCTCCTTCGTATACCTCCTGCTCGCCACCTCCTGATTCCTCTTCATCCCTCTGCCCTCCAGTATGTGCTTCCCTCCTTCCACCCGACTCGCTTCCACTCTAACCCTCTCTCGCCCCCTATCCCCGTCTCTGTCCGATACGCTTTTCATTCGCCGTGCCTGTCCCTCTCCATCCCGTGGCCCCGCTCTTTGCCTTTGCGATTCTCAGCCTCCACTTGCGGGATCACCGCGAGCAAGTGGTCCAGAACGCCGGTACGGAGGGAAGCCTCCAAAGGAAAGGACGAGGACGCTGGCAGGCAAAATTACAAGGACCTTACCTCGGGTCCTCGGGAAACTTGGCTATGAAGTCCTCGTTGCGGGGAATATGCAGCCCGTACGCAGCGTCGGAAGTTTCTATTTTACGGGATCTGTTTCTCGAGGGTGTGCCGGATCCGTGGAATTTCGCGGCGCGACGGAATCGAGGTTCCCGATGGCGCTCGTTCCCGGGGATGGAGAAGCGAGCGGAAACCGTAGGTGGCTCCCCACGCCATTGGTCCGCCCGGAACGACTATGCTGACATCCCTCCGAGCTCTTGTCTCGCGGACGTTTCGAAGCTTCCGGGAATGAAATTGTTGCCCGATGGGGATGACTCGTTTTTGAGTGGCCTCAGGGTTCGTGATGGATCTCAATTGCTAACTCTTTAACCTTTTCGGGGCTCTGCGCGAGTATACTCGTCAAATTACTTTGTTCTTGTCGTGCTCGAGACGAGTAAATCGCGTGAGGTTTTTAAATAGGAAAGAGCTCAAGACAAGTTAACTCATTAACCCTTTACACTCGAGGCCTTTTTTTCTGGTATCTAGCAGCAACTCGAGATGTTTCTTAGCATTCTATTGCTATGAATTCTAAGCTATCTAGATTTGAGAATAAGGTCACCTTTACCTCGCCGACAATCATTTTATCGACGCTTTGAGCTCCAAAGAAATTAAACCTAAAGAAACATTAGGTATTGTAGATTTGCTGCGTGAAACCTAATGGTGACTGAGAGTCACCTCTCGAGTGCAAAGGGTTAATTACACTTGAAGGTATATTTAATATGTATAATTTAAGTGTTATGAAAAAATGTAATTACGCTCTCTTTTCAGCAAAGACGTCATAAGATATGAAATTTCCGTAGGTTCTTTTTATTAAACATAAACACAATCTGTAGCACGAACATACGACCTAATATTTTTGCATTTGTACACATTCTCCATAGACAATTCTCCATAGACTCATTAACAATAAGCTCATACGATTTAACTTGTCTTGAGCACGACAACAACAAAATAATTTGACGAGTCCACTCGGGCAGACCACCAAATAGATTAATTCCTTGAAGCTAGGTGGATTAAAACCAATCTCCCCAGTTTTTTCGGGGGCTGGCTTCCCCAAGGTTCGTGATAAATATTCGTACCATCTGTGCCTATCGATAAAAATTGTCTCTGTTAAAAGACAGGTTCGATGTTTTCAAATAAAATATTCATTATAAATATAAAATTCTGTAAAATTTATTTCTGTATATATTTCCAACGAAATATTTCTTTGAAAACATTAAACCTATCGTTTAGTTTACAAAAATTTCTTCAGTGGATATAGAGGGTACGAATACTTGTGGGACTAGCTATAATATACCCATTCTTGCCATAAAGGGTTATTATAAGGGTTATTTCACCCCTTGTGGAATACACGTTAATTTCTACTATAGGAAGAATTTGTACTATACGTCTTCTAAAAAATGTGTCTGAGGATGTCCTGTATATATCCACCAAAAAAATTCCCGAATTTTCTCCATGACACCTACATCTAACCCTTATCATTCGACCTCTAATTATCTTCAACATCGCGATTGAAAGTTCCTGCTACTACAACTCCCCGCGATTATGACTTCAGAAGACAACGAAGTAAATGTTTCTAAAAATTCATCGACTCGCGACGCTCTATCGATGGCTCCGCGAATATATTCTTGGGGCTGTTTTTGAGCTTAATTTTCTGGCACAAGCGGGAGCATTACTCAATACTTTGGGTTCGAGCGTTCCCAGCGGCCACAGCTCGTTAACCGTCGCTAATTAGATTACTCGGAATCTACTCGTCTCTCGTGCGACGCGATATACGCCCGCTACCCCTTTAACCACCCGCCCCCTCTACGCCCGTCGCGTGATCTAATAAAACCGGGATCTCGCGGCACACAGCGAACGGTAAAAAAAAAAACAAGTTTCTCCGTATGTTTTACGAGCGCGGCACACCCCTGCGTGTATTCAATCTTTCCACCGGCTGCGTCGAAGGATTAGCCCCCGCTAAGCCCTCGAGATCCGCGCAACTTTCATCTCCTTTATACCGACACGCGAGAGGAAACCGATTCTGCCGCGAATTTAACCCAGACCTAACCCTGCGCTGCCCAATTTAAGAACCGGATAAAAACGATAGTCGCGATGTTTAGTAAAATTTTAAGAGATTCGGTTAAAACGAGGACCGACTGATCGACGGACAAGCGATTTAATTGTAGCATAGGTTGCTTCGGAGCGAGTGTAAAATATTTTAGCTGTGGTTGATTGGTAGGCTGTGGTTGTTTATGCGAATTTATTTTTTTGCAGGCACAGGAAAGGAGTTGAAGCTTAAACGAAAGTGAATCTTGTCTTCTAAAAGGCGTAGCACGAATATTAATGTTTATGGTTTATTCATTTGCCATAAATAGGTAGATATCTACGGGCCTGTGTTTAGTAGAATTTTGATTGGATGTAATTTGTTGAATATTTGATGGCCACTTTTGGGAAACTAAATTTTATATAGAGTATAAATAAATATAATGCAATCACCTTGTTTAGATTGAAGAGAGGGGTTCATAAATGAAACACGTATATATATGACTTGATGAATGTACACGATGGTTCATAAGTATGTGGGCACTTCCTTAATTGGCATAAGTATCTAAAAAATATATTAACCCTTTGCACTCTAGAGATGATTCTTAGTCATCACTAGGTTTCTCGAGATCTCATTTTCGAAGTCAATATAATCTTAGCATTCGTGGCAATAGAATGCTAAGAAAGCATCTCGAGTTGCTGGTAGATACCAGAAAAAAAGGCCTCGAGTGCAAAAGGTTAAATATTAATAAAGTTTCTGTATTTAGTTCGCAGTATAATACCAGATTATAGTACACATTTGACAACAATAATTTATGGTGTGCAATAATTATTCATTGAAGTTGGTAGATATATTTATGAACAGAGGTGTACCTTAATCAGAAATAGAATAATCGTGAATATACGTACTTCTCTTTGGGAGATAAAATAAGATTCACGCGATAGACGCCCACGTAGCACAGGAGTTTCCAGTTGGAAAAAGGAATGGAGGAAAGTCGGGAGTTGGAAAGACCGTGGATGTTTGCTCGAGGGCGACTAGGGATCGAGGAGGGGCCCCAGATAGGAAAAGGGGGGCGATCGAGCGGAAGAACCGATGGACGAGTTTAATCAGCGACAACAGCCAAGACGAAAATTCCGGCTTCCCTTATCCCGACCTCGAATCATGGATTCGTGAAACGAAAGAGGGTAGAATCGCGTTCTTCTCCGCGGAAGAAATCGGGAGGAATGTTTCCATCGAGGAAGACAAAGATTTTATTCGAATGATAGCCGTCAACTATGATAAAAAGACGATGTACTGATACATCAGCGATGTTTACGATTCCGCCAATATGAAATGCAATTACATATTGCGATTCAAGTTTCGACCTTCATTTAAGGATATTTTACTGTGCTGCTTTTATGTAGTTGGAAAAAATGTTTGAAGTTTGAAGAAATTGGATCGAAATTTCCAATACGAATACAAAGAAATTTCATGTTAACATTTAATCTACTAGAAATGTGGGAAAAGTCACTGTGATTTTTCTACATTAAAATATATTTGAATAAGCTTAGACTACTAGATTTAATCTACTAGAAATGTGGGAAAAGTCACTGTGATTTTTCTACATTAAAATATATTTGAATAAGCTTAGACGTTGACTCGTGCAGACTGTCAGAAGGTACATTTATTGGCTTCGTTGTGAACTCAATTAATAAGTTGTGCTAGGTGAAAAGTGAAATTAAAAAGCCTACGTATACACTAGGGTGTGTCATTTCAATATTTTTTTGTTTCAAATAGAGATTGTGAAACTGATAATAGATGATAGAAGACAAATTTTCGTGAAAGAAAACAATTTTTCTCTCATTTACAGACTTGCCTGAACGAAAGATAATATTTTCCGTTAGAAATACATAGGGAAATTTTTTTAAATATAATTGCAAGGTAAAACAAAGACTGACAATTGATTTTGTTTTATCATCTACTATCAGTTTTTCAATCAACACTTGTAGAAATGAATATTTCTCTAAAATGACGCTTCCTAATATCCAGTCAGTCTCATAAATATTCATATCCTTTATGTCTATTGAAGAAATTTGTTTAAATTAAATAGTAGGTTTGATGTTTCCACGTGTATGTTTGTATAAACATGTTGATGTATACAGGGTGCCCATTTTAAATTCCCCAGTAGAATTTCTCGGAAACTATAGAAGTTAGTGAAAAATGTTCGAACAAAAGTTACAGTAATTATTCAAAAACATTTCCATCTTGTTGAATGCATATGTCATTCATAAGTCAAGAACACGACCTCCAAGGTCCAAGGCAAAGTCATGAGAATATTTCCCCCTAAAAAATTGAGCAACTTTTGTTCGAAACATTTTTCGCTAACTCCTACAGTTTCAGAAAAAATTCTACTGGGGAATTTAAAATGGTCCATTCTGTATATTATATATTATTATATATATATATATTGGAAAAACTATTTATTCAACTCTTCTATGTCATATCTCTGGAAAATGATTCGAAAATTCCACCAGTAGAAACCTTCCCCTAAATAATTATTACCAGATAAACATTGCTCCCAAGTTATTTTACGCTCACAAGATCCCCTCTCGAAATCTGCTATTCGAACGAAACTCTGACCACTCCTGTTGATAACAAAGGGACGAGTATCCGCCCCGACGGAACCAGGAAAATCTTTTCCAATCGCGAGGACTTCCGCGTGCTCTCCCTCCGGGGCTCTGATTCGAATTTCGACCAGGACACCCCCTTGTTACGCATTCCAGGGCGAAACGGCGGCGATAGAAGTCCGCCCGGAAGGCAGGGAGTACCGAGTGATCGCGACGAAGGAGAATATATACCCCGGGAACCGTAAAAAGAAGTCGTGAGAATCGAGGCGTGTCGCGAGAGCGCGGAATTGAATCCTTCTTCAGGGGCCACGCGGCGAGGAAAGATGGCGGCCGCGGGCCAGGGAAATCAAAAGGACGTATTCCGTCAAAGAAACTGGAACACTGTATCCGTTTCTTTCGTTCGTTTACGGCGCGACTTTTCTTTTCTTACCAACCAGACGCCCGAGAACAGAATGACGATCCTGGTTTTACATAAAGACACCCCCCGCGCGTGTTTCGAGCAGCGGCCTTTGACGCGATCCCGTCCCGTGCAGGCGAACTTTTCGGAGAAACGAGGGGGGTGGATGGCTGCCGCGAACCCTGAAGCGGATTCTTGCTACGGAGGAGTGTTTTCGATAGTGGGGATCTCTGTCAGAGTAGGCGAAGCTAGGTAATGCTTGGGTGGAAGCTTACTTTTCGAACAAAATAATAAGGTAGTTAAAATTGAAGCTATTAAGATTTATCTGAATCTATTACTATCGTGATGGATTAAATGACTGATCAATTGCGTGCAAAAATATTGGTCAGACTAGGCGAATTTCCAACAAAATATCAGGGTGGTTAAAATTAAAACTAATAACTAGACTGCGGATTTTTATGCACTCATATGAAATTTGAATGTGCAAGAAACTACAAAATGCACACAGTATGCAAGAATATAAAAAATATTGAGTAAGTACTTATGTAATGCAATAAATATATGTATATCAAAATTCAAGTATGCCTCTGAATTTTGAATATATATATTGAATTGTTTTGCTACGAACTTTCTGGACAACCCAATATTTCATATTATAAATAGTACGAGAGAAAATTGTGTATAAGTATTGAATATAGTTACACAAAATAATTATGTATAATTATATACTGTTATTCTAAAGAATACATGAAACAATTGTATATAATTTTTATATTGTATACAAGAACTATCCACAAAAGTTTAAAAACAGTCATTTGCCAAGTCACAAATAGGTTTAGTGTTAGAATACTTTCCACGAGAATTGAACGAATTCTAGCGAACGTGCAAAATAAACCTGGCGAAGATCTAAACCCTACCCAATTATTTCGCTAATGTTGGATCTAATATCTGCACGCAGTAATCGATGTACAGGAAGCATCATCGCGATAATACCGCCGCCGTGCCGCAACGAATGCTATATTATTCCCCGACTGAAACGGTTATACTCTGACAACGTCGACGGGATTTGCATTTTCTGGGAGAAGTACCACGCGACTTCCACCCGTAACAGCAGCCACGCGGAGGCACCAGACGCTCGTCCACAAATCCCTGTTCGCATCGAGTCGACAAAGGGTTCGAGAACAGGTACGAGGGAAGCGGATCACACGGCATCCGAACCCCGTTTCCGATTCCAATTAATCGCGAAATAATTAGCAGCGCCGGGGCGCAAACGATCGAGGCCGCGATGCGCGCCGCAGCGACCCGGCAAGGGCGGAGGAAGCATCGAAGGGTTGGCGGGCGTCGCCCGTCGGCAAACGTTTGCGTCCCGGCCGACGCCGGTCGCGCCATTATCCTTTCAAATTGGTTATTTTCGGTAAATACCATTTTGAAAAGCCAATAACGCTGTTTCCCCATTGTCGACGGGCTACCCCGTGCGTTCCGACGCGACCTTCTCTCACCCCGCATCGGCGATATTTACGATTCCACCCCTGGCGCGCTCTCAGACCGACGAGGGGTGTCGGCTGGCGCTGAAACCGACAAAAGTAATCCCGAAAACGGCACAGGTGATGCCGCTTTCAGTGGGAAAAAAATAAATATCATCCGGAGGACGCCCCGCGGTACGTAAGGTAGTCGGGGAAGGGACGCCAGGTAGGAGAAGCTAACCCTCTGGAAATCGGGAGTGTCACGAGAGTCGATCCGCACGCGAGATAGATGATGCCGTTGGAGAGCGTCGGGGGATGCAGGAGGAGCAGGTCGAAGCCAATTTCTCGAGTGGAGGGTGCATCGCTGGGAAGATAAGGGATGCTCTCGACGAGTGACAACCGAAGTCGAGAAGTCAGAGTTTCGGTTCGTGAACGAGAACGAGAGTTGGTACGATTTTTGGGACCAGGGAGATTCGAAGACTATTTTAACGCATCCGCTCTGCTAGGCAAATTTAAAAATTGTAAGCGTTTTGCCTTGGGCGCCGAGATTTAATACAGAGGTCTAATCTAGGTTATTATTTTGATAAGTAAAAGCGATGTTAAATTTGGTGGTTTAGAAAGAAAATTTACGATATGCTTTTGCAATAATTCGTCACTCGAGAGACTATAAACTTGTTCCTTGAGTAATTGCGATCAATTTGAAGTACCAGATATCTTGTAGTTGGCAGTGAATGGGTTAATACGAGGTCCATGAAGCATCGAATTTCACAAATTTACATTTTTTGCCAATCATTCGTGCTGACTTTTATCCATATAAAGAGACAAGCAAATTACTTTGGTAATAGATAATGAAAGTAATGGTAAAGTATGTGAATGTTCAAAAAGTCCAGAAACAAAGCAAACAATGATCGAAGATACATTAACCCTTGGAGTAACAAGGGAAACTTTTATACATACCCGAGAAATGCCAGACAATTTTAAAAGAAGATGGCACGATTGTAAACAAAAATGTATATTTCGGTCAATTTTACTTTAAGGCTCACGAAATTTTTACGCGATACTAAAATCATAGTAGACTTCCTTTATTACTAAAACAAATAAAAATGAAACTATTTTCTGAAGTACACAAATAAATGTGCATTAGACATTGACGTTACTTCTGGAAAGAAAAATTAATTTTTTAATGATTTATATCACTTATAGTTTCGAGCAACGATATATCGCTCCTTGGCACTCGAAGTGTTAAATCTCCGTGAACCTAGTGTCAATAAAGAAGACCTAAACCTGTAAACGAACATAAAAACCTGGCCCTGGACGAATCACTGCCGCGTCAAACAGAAAAATCCAGGGGATGAAACTTGAAATAAACACAAGGAAGAGAAGCGCGAAGACGTTGGATATCGGCTGCGATCGTCTTAGGAAGCGTTCGGGAAGGCAACGTCAAAGGAGCTACTCGCAAAAATAATCATAATCCCTATCTCGGCTCGGGGCTTATGATCCCGCGACTTCCGGGCGGGAACGGTATTCCCGCAAGGCCTGTTCGCGGTCTCGAAGAAAACGCAAGGAACGGGAACGCAAGGAGTGAGCCGCGTGAAATACTCGACGCCGACGCGGGCGTCGAAGAAAGAGAGGCGAGTGGGAAGAAAAGAGAGGGTGAGACGGAGAAAGACAGGGAGCCCAGGGGTTGCGAGAGAAAAGCGAGAAGCGAGAAGCGAGAAACGAGAGAAAGAGGGCTCAAGGTAAACCCCCCCCCCCCCCCGTGGGCGTCGGCCTTGAACTACATTTTTAATTGCGACTTCCTCGCGCTCCCCACCCCGCGGGCTCCTCCAGACGCTAAAAACAAAAGAGAAACAGTTTTCTGTCGACGCCGCCGCCGCCAGCGGCCCACCCCCCGGTTCCTTTCGCCCCGTTAACCCCCCTCCGGAGCCGCGTTACCAACGGGGACCAACTTCTGCCACCCCCGTTTCTCTTCCGCTTCCAGCACCCTCCCCTTCCAAGCCCCTCGCAACCTCTGCCGCCAACCTCCACCCCTTTTCTCCGTGCAACAAGTAGCGCGTTCATTTAAGACGTGTCGGCGTTCTTTTGTTCGTTTTAAAAAGGCAAAGCACCGGCAAAGTTCCGCTTTAAGAGGGAAAGAACCGTTCCGCCCCCGACGCCGACCGAGGCACCCGCGAGAGACGCCCGCGAGAGACGCCCGCGACGTCCGCCGTGTAACACGCGATATCGGATACAACACTCACGTTTACGTGCTTCCGGTTCTCTCGTCCTCGTTGTTCCATGGACCGGTTGCTGGAGGAAGGAGCGGTGCTTCGACAGGGGGATGATCCAGAATGTTGAGGGACGCGGAGGATCAACGGAATTGGTAACTGCTTCTGTAATTTTAATAGAGGGTGGTTAGAGGGATTTAATCGTGGTTGGGTGTTGTTGTGGGTTGTCTGGAAAGTCCTTGTCAATTTTGGGTACGTGGAATATGTCGGAATGATTGTAAACAAATAACATGTGTACGTTCCTTGAAAGATAGAAAGGTTATGGAACAAAATGATACCTATACGTTTGATTTAAGAGTTCCACTAAGTTGGATGCTTGGATTCTTTTTAAAACAAATTTCATGTCACTTTTTATTGTTCGAATAATAACCTAGATTTCACGCCTGTATTGAATCTTGTAACCCTAGACAAGACGCTTTACATTTGCGTAGCAATGAATGGATAAATATTATACATTTCATCTATTATTTCAATTAGAATGTCAGAGAACTTCAAAGACCAAAGCAGCACATCATATAAAAGTATAATTATTATACAAAACATCAATGATTCACCCACTCGAAATGACAGTTGCCCACATCGAGAAAAAAATATTATACACGCGCCTTAGAATGTGTCTTTCCAGAGAAAGAATTTTTCTTTTCAAGTGCTGATTGAAAAACCGGTATTAAATGATAAAATTTGAATTGTTAAAAACGTATCTTTCGATGAGCTAAATATATAATTAAAATAAAAAATTGTATCTTGCACCAAAATTGTTGTTTCATTATCCACTTTCAATTATTCGATTAGCACTTGGAAAAAAAGGAACGTTGCTCTAAAATAACAAATACTACACACGTCCCTTAGAATGTGTCTTTTCAGATGAATATTTTTCCTTTTCAAGTACTGATTGAAAAACTGTTATTAAATGATAAAATTTCAAATTGTCAAATCCTATTTTTCGGTGAGCCAAATATGTAACAAAAATAAAAAATTGTATCTTGCGCGAAAATTTTTGTTCTATCATCCACTTTCAATTATTCTATTACCACTTGTAAAAAACATATTCCTCTAAAATGGCACGGCCTAACCTGCCAATACAAAGCAATTTCCAGAAACTTTTCGCTCCGAATCGAGTTCACCTGAACCACAATGATCCCCCGTGACAAACCAGGACAATTTAGCGCGAAACAGGATCGAACGAATTATCCTCCCGGCGACTTTGACTCGCCTCTAACTACACCGTCCCTTCAACTCGTCCCTCGATGTACGTTGGGTTCGATCGGCGCGAAGGGACGCCAGATTCGTGAAAAGAGGGAACGGGTCCGACGGGGGGTCGAGGAAGACACAGGGATTCGGGGAGAAAACGCAAATCGCCCGAAGCGAAACGGTCTCGCGCTCGCATCCACGGGATTCGAGGGACATGAATTTATAATTTCCGTCGCGGTGCGCCGACCCCTCTGTTGCCGATCGCGGTGACTCGATCGAATCGTGCCTGTCGGTCGCGTCATATAAATCAAAATCAGATGCATTGTGCGTTTCGTCGAAGATCGGCTCCGTGGGGTTCTGAGAGGGTTGGAGTGTGCGGGGGGGACGAGAAAACTCGGTCAAGCTACAACAAAACCCTCCCCGTTGGTTTATCCAGGTAGAAACTGCGATACGCGTGCGAGGGAATCGACGACAGAGCAAGAGTAACGGACTGAGACGCCGAGGCCTTACTGAAGGGATGTCGAGGGGTGGAATGATCGAAGGGAGGGGAGGGGTAGGAGATAGAGAGAGAGCAGAAGCCGAAAGTATCGGTCGGATATACATATGTATGTCGGGCTAGGGTACAATGTATTCAAATTGCGAGAAAAAGGGTTGGCCCTTCGGTACGGGTATATAGGTGATGGGTAAAAAATGCGACAGACTGGTTAACGAAGCGAGATGGTCCATTGAATGGATCTCAATGGGATGCTGGGACCGTTCTCGCATCCGTTTCCACGTGAAGTTTGTATACGACGCGCGTTCTGCCGCTAACTAGGCGGATATACCCGGTGGCAGCCATATGCCTCGGGAGAAAGGCAACCTGACCTGCCTTCCTCGCCTGTCCCGCGCCGTTTTCACTCTTTTCACGTCGAGAGCCGTTCTCTTTCAGCCGGGAGACTCGTGGACCGCGGAAACTGGTCGGGTCTTCCAAGTTTTGTCGCGAGGGGGTGGCGAATCGAGGGATGCCGAGGATGAGATGTCGCGATCGTTCGCTTCGTGGATAATCCGTCATTAAGGAGACTTTCTACTTTGTCGGGTGAAACAAATCGATCTTTACTTTTAATTTTACGAAAGTATGTACTCTTAAGTATACAAAATTTAAATTTTGTTGAAAAACTCGTAAAATTAAGGTGATGTAAGAAATATCTCGAAAACTGTTAAAGACGTAACTAAAAAATTTTAGCTGCTAATAAAATGGCTCTTTTTGGCTGGGACTAGAATCAACTTAGTAACTTCTACCAATTTTTCTTAAATAAATATCGAAGCCAAATTTTCGCGAGAGAAATGAATATAACTATCAATTGTACAACATTCAATATTTTCTTGACATTCACGATACCAAGACGCGGAGTGGCTGTGATAATAAATGATAGAACGGTTTCAATTTGATCAAATTTCTTCCATTGATTACAACAACAAAAAATATACATGTATCGAATAACCTCTTCCTTTTCGAAGTCGGTTAATTAGCGACTAATGAATCGACGAATATAACTAATGGCAACGACGACGTGTCTCAACATTTCGAAGCATTCGAGACACATCGAATATTCTAAAGACCTCTAACTACAAGAATTTATATAAATAAAATCTATTCCTGGACCCAGAACAAAATTGGAGCCCCTGGAGTAGCTATTTACCCAACAGTAACATTTTTCCCAACATGAACATATCAATTCCAATTTTCGTGAACTACGAAAACACCTGAAACAGTTTACTGATAAATGCCTGGCTCGGGACCGCCAAACCACCGGATCCTTATTATTTTACAGTGACAAACTCACCGTCGAAGCAACGTTGCTCGACATCCCGTGATATCATGGGAATATTTCACGAGCCCTTTAAACGGTTGATTTAAGGCAGACAGGAGGACAGACGGGTCCCGGGAAGGAACGGTTCGCTTCCTGATTTCCAGGACGAAGCGTCACGTACCGCGTCTCGAAATGGAAAAGGGCACGAGTCGCAGAAGGGAGTCGCGGGTCGCACGGGCTTTCCCGCGCCAGCCTTTGCCGACGGTTGCGTTCGAAGGTAAAGGGTTACGTGAAAACTCTCCGTCTCGACGACAAAAGGGGTCTTATCTCAAATTTCTAAAGTCCCACCTTCCTGTCTCTACGCTCGACGTTTCTTCCCCTGCGCGTAACCCTTTCAATCCAGACCTAACCCTTTCCGGAGATGTATCCGTCGCTATTAGCGGCGTTTCGCATACGTCCTGATATTTTTTTTCTCACAGCAGCATCCTATCTCTCTTTGGGAGGGGGTTGCACTTTCGGCGAGGCTTGGGAACTGGGATGATGGAGAGAAATTCGAAACTGCGTGAATGTGGTGTACTTTAATCTTTGAAAGACTTATCGCCAGGGAAATGAATACTTGGTATCGGGAGATATATTTTAGAGTGGATTTGAAGTGTAGAATTATAGATTTTATTTGAGAAATGTTTTTGAGAGAAACGTTACTCGTGGTGGGACTCGAAATGAATACGAAACAACACTGTACTAAAATCATGTGCAGAAGACTGAAGATATTCAACCGTAGAAGGGTTGGTATATCAAAAAATATATTCTAGATTGAAATTAAAGTGTCAAATTGTAGACTCAACTTGGAAACTATTTTCGAAAGGAATGTTATTCGTGGTAGGATTCAAAATCAACAGGAAATAGCATCGACAAAAATCCTATGCAGAAGACTCAAAATGCTCAACCTTGAAAGGGTTGGTGTACCAGAAGATAAATTCTAGGTTCAAATTAAAGTATTATTTAATTAAATTGTAGACTCAACTTGGAAACTATTTTCGAAAGAAATGTTACTCGTGGAAGGACTCAAAATCAACAGGAAATAGCATCGTACAAAAATCCAATGCAGAAGACTCAAAATGCTCAACCTTATAAGAGTTAGTACAGCAGAAAATATATTCTAGATTGAAGTTAAAGTGTCAAATTGTAGACTCAAGTTGAAAACCATTTTCAAAAGGAATATTACTCTTAGAAGGACTCAAAATCAACAGGAAATAGAATCGTACTAAAATCCAATGGAAAAGACTAGAGATATTCAACCTTAGAAGGGTTGGTATATCAGAAGATAAATTCTAGATTGAAATTAAAGTGTAAAATTGTAGACTCAACTTGAAAATCATTTTCAAAAGGAATATTACTCTTGGAAGGACCCAAAATCAACAGGAAATAGCATCGTACAAAAATCCAATGCAGAAGACTCAAAATGCTCAACCTTATAAGAGTTAGTACAGCAGAAAATATATTCTAGATTGAACATAAAGTGTTAAATTATAGATTTCATTAAAAAGCTCTTTCTCCAAACTATATTATCTGTTGCAAGACTCAAAATCCACAGGAAATAGAATCGTACAAAAATCCTATGCAAAAGACTCAAAATACTCAACCTTGGAAAAGTTAGTACAGCAGAAAATATATTCCAGATTGAAATTAAAGTGTTAAATTATAGATTTCATTAAAAAGCTCTTTCTCAAAACTGCATTACTTCTTGCAAGACTAAAAATCAACAGGAAGCAACGCTATACAACTCTAGATAAATGCGAAACAACACCGTACAAAAATCTCAGGCAGAAAATATTCAACCTTGAAAGAGTTTGGTGCACTTACTAAAGCTCGTAGCGAGCGTCGCTTTCCGAGGCTGGCACACATCGGAACGGCGAAATTCGCCGATATTAAGCCGATCACGGGGAATCGTCTACGATGCATGCGCCGCTATTCGGAAAATTCCGTCTTGCGAGGCTGCATCCGCTCAGCGGAATCACTTAGGCGCGGCCGCTTCCGCTTATGTGTGTCAGGAGGGTGCTGCGGGCTCTCAGGCTTCTTAGCTGGAAGACGAATATCAGTTATTGATGAAAACTGCGCTCCGTACCCCTCGAGAGAGTCGCGACGACGGAGATATCGAGATGAGACGCGTAGGACAGGCACTGGGAGGTGAATTACTGTTCGCCTGGCTCGTCTATAGGGACAAATCAGGCCAAATCAGATCTCACGACGTCAAGTCGACGCGCGGAATTATGTACGCGGTTAATTTCGATGCGCGTTTCCGCGTTTCGTCTCTCGATGACGTGGAATTCTCTCTGTCCTCCCCAGTCGACGTGTCTCTCGGCGAAATCCGGTCGCGACGATGTTGCGCGACTAACCGTGGTCTTATTAGCGATGCAGTCGCGTCTTGCGCGAAAGTTGCACCCCTTTGAGTGGGTTATTTATAAGAGAGGACGCTACGAGGAAGTATTTCAGTTTTCTGCGCTGAGAATTTTGCATCCAATTTCGGTCGCGATGAAAGTAGAATGAAAGCAAAGGGCGACTGCACCGATAAGGGTGGCTTCGTCTCTGTCTTATTAAGGAGGTACTCTTCTGGGTTGAAGAGAGGTTTTGTTTTTTTGCTAATTTCTCTTGTTGCTTAAGGTCTTTGAAATATTTATTTGGGAGTCTTTAGGTTTGAAGTGGTGACGATTCATTAATTTTCTTTTGATACTGTTTTCCCTACTTCTCGCTATGACCATATTTGTAATATCTTTTATGTGTAAAGTTTTAAGCGTTGTATGTTAATATTGAAACTAGTCAGGCTAACCATCAATTAATCTATAAGATTTGTAATGACTCGAAGGAAATCAATTTTCATTCGGGAGACAGTTGTAAATTTAACAGAATCTTATATTTACGTGTATAAACGAACGTATGCAATTTCGAAAATTTATGGCAATTACTTTGCCAGCAAAAGGATCATGAAAATGACTACGAAAATGGAAAAAAAGAGCACTTCCTTAAAACCATTCAGAGATTGATCAAGAATTCTTATGTTTATTCAAGAGTATCTTCGAAACCCAAACGTATTGAAATTTTAAT
>NC_071980.1:12344500-12348436 GCF_026283585.1 Hylaeus volcanicus
AATTTTAATATTCGGTACTCGAGTTATTAAAAACGTGACAGTTAAATAAATACTAAAAATCTTTCTGGACAGAAAGAACCCTGTACGTTTATTCAAGATAAAGCAGCAGCCCCCAAAGGCGACATTGGTTTAATGAAAACGTTTCTTGCGAACCCGCCCGTCCTACTGTCTGCCTTAAATCAACCGTTTAAAGGGCTCGTGAAATATTCCCATCATATCGGACGACTGCCGGATTCAACGTCCCCAACGAGATTTTAATTATTACTGGTTAATACGAAGTTTCCTTTTCCTGCGGCATATCGCGTTTCTCCTGTACCGAATGCAATAAGTCGTGTCGATTTCGAACGAGACCGTAAATGATTGACTCGGGATGAGAATCTGGTATTCTCGGAGGAGACGATTGGCTCTTTCCAGGTAATTTTGCACCGCGAAACGGGGAACCTTCAATTTTTCATTGTACTCGCCGAACGATCGTGGTTTCTGCTTCGGTGTACAGACATTTTGTCTGTTTCGCTTTTCGAGTGACTATAGTGGTAATATTTATCATCTAACGTGGTGTTCCTTAACGCTTTATCTACCAGCAGCCTATTTAATAAACTTCCATTCCAAAACAAACAGCAGCGTTTGCTTCCTGGAATTTAGTAACTGTCTTGTTTGTTTTCTTACGGTGCTCAACTTTTGGGAACAGACCAGATGTACTCAGTAACAAAATCGTAGAAATTACGATTCAATTTTTGGTTTCAGTCTAGATCGATATACACTCATTATTTGTATACTATTTATTGTATACTTGATTGTATACTCACAAAGAAAAAAAATTCTTTCCTAAGGTGTAGCCTCTTATAAATAGACTTTTTCTCAATTTTAGTGGATATGCGCAATTCTAGTTCTTAGTACTTGTATTTGTAATTAATTATGTGATAAATAGAATATTTATGAATTCTAGTGTTAATATACAAGACAAAACGTGCTTTATGTATTCATATAAATAACCTCGATGAAGATTCAAAGACAAATCGCAATATTCGTTTAGGATCACCCTTTATTAAAATAAACTAGACATTGCAACATCCAGAATACAAAATATACTTCAAATACTCATACATGAATTTGTATAAAATAATACGAAAATAACGATATATGAGGAATGAAATATAATAAAAATATGAAAATAAAATAGACATTGCAACACCTTTAAGACAAAATATACTTCATATACTCATACATGAATTTGTATAAAATAATACGAAAATAACGATATGTGAATAGTGAAATGTAATGAAAATATGAAAATAAGATAGACGTTATAACAACTAGAAGACAAAATATACTTCATATACTTATATACAAACTTGTATAAACATCCGCAGTCTAGTAATTAACACTTAGCCCAAATGAAGATACAAAGCCGAATCCCGAAATTAATTAACGATTACCCTTTATTACTCCCCAATTTAAATACGAAAATAAACTATACATTATAACATCACTTAAACAAAACCTACTCTACACACTCATCTGCGTCCCAAAATGTATAAATTTTGTATAAACATCCGCCTAACAATAAATGCTTAGCCCAAACGAAGATTCAAAAATAAATTACAAAATTCGTTAACGATCGCTGTATTACTCACCAGCCAGCAGCGTTTTCCCAGCACTAACCTCGTCAATGACTCGTGCGAAACTGAATGTACACCGTAAACAATCGCGCGAAGGTGAACGACTTCCAGGAACTTGGCAAGCCTCTCGAGGAGCGAGAAAGAAAAAAAAAAGGATCGCGCGAAATTCCGTCTCCGCGTAATAAATTCGCGAAAGGGGGCGAAAGTTCGAGAAGTAAAAGTAAAAGGGTGTTCGAGGGGGATCGGCGGCGAGGGAAACGGGCGAGGGGCAGGAGAGGAAGGAAGGAAGTAAACGTTACCACGTGCTAAGAGTCGCTCGGTGAACGAGTTCGCTTAAATAACGTCGCGGCGCGCGGAATCCTGGTGAATAGCGCAAAGTAGTTAGGAAAATGTCTTACTTAAGAGAAAGTTCGTCGACCCGGAGGCGGAGGGGGTTGAGAGCGACCGGGAGTAGATCGTCGTGACGACCCTGGCCCAGAAACAAAAGCGAGAGAAGAAGCTTGTGAATAATTCAACTGCGCGGGAAATGAGGAAAGAGTTCGCTGAAAAGTTTCCTCCGAGGAATTTTACGCGCCCCGGTTTTCTTTGATCGCCGTGGCCTTGAAACTCTCGCGAAGAAACCCGACGAAGGGTGACGGGAAGGGGGACTTAATTGAACCCCGGTGGGTCGGATTAAAGACGTTCCCTCGTTACCGCCGACGAAAGCGATTTTACGAGGGAGGAAATATTGAACGACTTTTTCGCGTCTTTGCTGGTCCCGTTCGCGTAATTACGAGGTTGGACCTTCCGAAGCGAATTAACAGAGAAACGTACTAAATGTCTGAATATTTTTTCGACGTTAATGTTGGATCCAATTTCGTGTACGATTTATTACGTGGAAAACAATTGAAAGTAAAGTAATTAATTTTACGTATTTCTCAACTAGAATATGTGCATTAAGGGGAGATTACTGTCGAGATGCATGAAACATGCGTGAAGTTCTGAAATTTTTTTTTAATATACAATAAATACTGTGGATATAGGTTTCAAAGTAATATATTCTTGTATAATTGGAAGTTAAATTTCAATATTTTTCATGAAAAAAGAGTCCAAAATGGTGGCGCCAACTGAGATCAAATAGATAAATGCACGATGAATTTTGAACGAATTTTGAATTGTTAAAGTAGAATAAATTTGGGGGCCTTGCCAATTTCATTCTCTAAAAATCCTCTGGATAAAAAGATGGTAGCCGTTTGAAAAAAAAAACGAATTTTATTGCTTCAATGAACGAAAAAAACGGGTAAATCAATTTTTAACAAAAATCGCGTTAAAGTAACCCTAGACAGATATACACCAAGTTAACGTCTCTAAAAGTGACTAAAATACAAATATACATTAATATTCCTCCCACAGATTAATACTCCTCCGCGAAAAAATGTCACAAAATTTCCTCCGAGTGCGTGCAAATAAGTACACGATATTTGAGAAAGCAGTCGACGGAAGTGTTTGAGGAAAAAAATTCCAGAAAGAGGGCTTCCGACCCCCCCGAAAACGTTCTCCAGGACCTACCTCAAAGTCGTCGACGTCGCCGGTGAAATTCACGGTTTCCAACAGGGGATGACAGCAGGGAAGGGGGGGTAGCAAAACGAGTTGTACGCGTCGAAAGGAAAGCAACGGTCTCGCGTCGACCGGAGGGGGCCAGGAGGGCACCACGCGGCTCCGTAAAACAAAGGGCGAACGCGGGGACAAATTACGGATTCAAACGGCCGCCTTTTGTCTATTCTTTTTTTTTTCACGTTTACTTCTTTGTTTTACCGCCGTCCGTATTGTTTCAGCGGAGCGACAGAAAGCGAAGGAGGGGCTGCGTGGGGGGGAGGGGACGGCGGAAGGTCAGGCTCTACCTTTGTAGGGGTAGCTTTGTTAAATCCTAAAGCTTTTTCTCTATCCGTGGGCTCCAGGTTCCTCTACGTCTCTTTTTCGCTTTCGTCACGGGGCTGACCCGTGCTCGTGCTTCTTTCGCCCCCTTTGTTCCTGCGTTGTGCGCGACAACTGACAGCACACTCCTCGGAGTCGATCGTTTAGGATCCTCGGGAGGTCGAACGGCTGGTCGACCCGGACTTTATTATTCGATGGAATCGACATCGCTTCTCGTTAGCAGGATGAAACATCCCGGAAATACCCTGGCTTTGTCCTTCTTTGAAAGATTCACGAGGGTTTGTGTTTGTTCGTGTGGAGGTTTGGGGTAGTTCCTTTAATGTAGATGACTATTTTAGTCACTTTCGGAGATGTTAACTCGGTGTATATCTGCCTAGGGTTACTTTAGAATCATGGAACACAA
>NC_071980.1:12348446-12359507 GCF_026283585.1 Hylaeus volcanicus
ACTCGGTGTATATCTGCCTAGGGTTACTTTAGAATCATGGAACACAATTTTCATCGCGTTTATAGACACGTACCGAAACATCCCTGAAACACACTGGCGTTGTCCTCGTTTGAAAGATTCAATAGGGTTTGTGTTAGTTTGTAAAGGTTTGAGGTTCGAGGTAGCGCTAAAGGAAGGATCGAAGTTCTTCGATGAATATTAGGTGTTTATCGTTTTCCAAGATTCGAATTTCTATGAAACTTTTAAAGTACGATGTTTTAGTTTTCTTTGATGAATTAGTATAAGATGTGCTGATTACGAACTCAACCCTTTGGCCTTCTATTTATTGTAGGACCTAGCGTGCCATAGTTCAGGCATAAAATTCCTCGAGCCCTTTCACACGACGTGTCTGACTCGTGTTTTTCATGTTCGACATTCCGTACCACGAGGTTCACGTGTTGTTATAGGTTAAAGGGTGAAGCTTCGAATCGAATCTTGGCTGAACCATGGATCTTGGCTCTCCGCGAAGATGTTGAGATTCCATCCTGGAACGATGTCCTTCTTGGATTGTTATTTCGAGTCGATTAATTGACTACTCGCACACTGTTTCGCCCTTCGGCAAGACCATGAATATTTCACGAGGTAGCGAATAAAACATCGAATACGGACAAAGGGAGGACGGCTGGCTGAAACGGGGTTCGAAGTTTGAACGTGCAAACGCGCGGCTTCACCGGTAAACTGACAACGAACGTGACGTCGTTTCAAAGATTCACGAAAATCGGAGAACCGGGAAACCTGTTTTCCCAGATGGCGGAGGAACATCGGGAAATTTCGGGCTGTCCTCCCCGTTCGAGAAGCCATTTTCGGTCATCGCGGGGACGAAGACCTCCGCGAACCGAAAGATTAATTTTCAGGTCGAGGAATGATCGCGGATTCCGTAATTGGTCAGGTAAAGATCGAGTTGCCGAATGTGTTGGAGTGTAATATGGAGTATAAATGAATTAGTGGAGTATTAACGTAAACTCGTTAGTTATTTATCGAAATTTATTCTGACTGAGCGGACGAAATTATTACTGTCGATAAAGAGAATTTTGTTTGCACTGGAATTGTATATTAAATTTTATTAGACTATCTAGATGGTAGGCTAATATCTGGGTAGACTAATAAATCAGAAGTAGATTATATATTCTTACACCTTAATTCTATATCAAAATTTATTTTAATTTCTATGCCTCATATTTGGGTAGACTAATAATTTCTTCACTTTCTAAATTAGTGACATATGTAATTCATATTTAATTAAAAACTTCCTATCATGAAAGCGGTTTATTACATTGAAAATTGTTTACTATTTTTTATTTTTTAATAAAATACCTAAGTACCAAAGATTTGCTTCGTATAATTTCTAATAGCCACGGACCGAAGGAACAGATGTTTTCAATGAATTGAGGTGTTACTAATTGGCGGAATTTTCCTTCTTCGAATTCCAAAGACTCAAACTACGGCTAATCCCTGTAATCCTTCATCGAAATTTCGAATAATAGTTCACGATGAATAATCGAGCCCGAAAATCTGGCTTGTTATCGACCAAGACGGTCAGGGGAACGGCGAGAGCTAAGAATGCAGAGCGAGTCGGTTAGTTGACTTAAGAACCTTCGAATTAATCGGGGGAGATTTAAGTAGGACAATAATTGAATCTTTATAGCGCCATTAGGCTGCCAACGGTTCTCAATTACTACGTGCTAAATGAAATTCCCCCGCTGCTACGCCAAAACACAGCAGAATATAATAAAACTACCGCGTCGAAACTCGACGCGACGCTTAACAAACACCGATTTAAACGAGTCCTGTAAAATTGATTTCTTTGTCTCGAATCATTTCCAGACCCTCGACTGATTCACTGCTTACGTTAGAAGTCGGTATTTTTATGGTCACTTTTGTATAAAAATAATAATTCAAGAATGGAAAACCTGAACATACAAAACAGAACCGTATAGCGACCCATAACGAACATTGACCAAATGAAACAGGTCCTCCAAAATTGACCCAATCAGCAAATGTTCCTTTGCCTCGAATCGATTCGAGAACGAAAAGCCCGAGCATACAAAATAGAAGTGTTATCCCTTTCCGTCCATTTAAAATGTAAAATTTCGCTCGATTCGGCGACGACCCGCGCCCATTTCGTTGGAAAACGACGAAACGAGATCTCCCGTTTTCAACCCTCCAACCTCCGGAGGCTTCGCTCGCGGAGAACCAGACGCCGCTTACTTTCGAAAATTTTCCTGCACGCTGGTCAGGCTCGACCTTCTCTCTCCCGACGAGGGTGAGGACGCCCTTTTGGAAAGGGTGGCGCGGAGGACGAGGGTGCCCCAGAGGGTGAAGTGAGATAGAGATCGGTGTGCAGGAGGGAAAGAGCGCGACCAACGCGGGGAGGGAGAAGCAAACCGGCGAGGGAGAAAGAGGGTGGAGGGCGAGGGGTTGGCGCGGCGGTCGACGAGGACCACGAGATCAATATGTATGTTAGGGGATGTGGACCACGTGGGTCGGGGGTGGCCAGCAACTCCCGGCAGCTGATTGGCCAGCGGCCACCCCAAGGCCACGCCCACTCCCACACACGCTGTCTTAAACCCCCGTCGAATCGGCGGCCCACCCTATGCACCCTCCACGAAGTGCCACCACAACCGAGGGAGACACGAGGGAGGTCGACCGGTGGATATGCACGATGCCAGCACTCTACCCCCCTAACACTGTTACCGAATTCGGTGGAATCATCGAAAATTGAAAACCTCGTCCATCCCTCCCGCGTCGGCGAGTTTTCCAACTCCCTCCCTCCCCCACACATTCCGAAAAACCACCGACGCAGCGCGATTCGATTAATCCTCGGACAATGTGCTACTACTTGCGTGCAAACGTGCACAGGGTCAATGTGAACAGTGATAAGATTAAATTAATTATTACATGGCCGATTAAGTTTGTTTAATTTATGGCGATGCTTGACTTAAGAAATTGAAAATTGTTGTTGCGCGAAATTATTTGTCCTTCTGTATATGGATTCCTTTGCTTTATTGGAATGTGTACAGCACTAACATAGCTACAAATGAAATTATGAAAAATAGTATCAGGTTGGTCGAAAAGTTCGTTTAAGTTATGGCGATGTTTGTCCTGAGAAGGCTGACCCTAATCCTGACTGACTTTCGATTATTACCTGAATTAAAAATTATAGTTGTACGAAATTATTTGTTCTTCTGGATACAGATTCCTTTGCTTTACTGCAATGTGATAGCACTAATATGCCTAAAAATTAACTTCTTCACCCCTTAACCACATATGTGGACGTTTAATCTTTTATAATTATGATCACTGTCAATAATAATAAAAAAAAATGTGACGATAACAAGAAAAAATCATCCATGAAGAGGTTAAATTCTAAGAAATTCTATTGGGGCGGCCAAAAAGTTCGTTTGGATTGTGGTGATGTTTATTTCTGTGCAGTTGAGATACAGTCAGTGTACAAAGTATTCGTACAGCAACCCATTTAAAATAAATGGTTCCTGTACGAGTACTTATTAGACTGACTGTAGGTATTAACTTAACGAGGACTCCTACAATGTGGAATCATGAAATTGACCAAAAGATAGGGAAAGATCACAAAACAAAATGAACAATATATTGTAGAGTAAATATATTTCCTTGTCTTAGAAAAATCACTGTTTATTTGTGCGTTAAGATTCGAAGGAACTTTTTGGTCAACCAAATAGATAGATTAATTGCGACAATTAGTGACTCATATTAAGTGTATGCAAGTGTTCGAAATTACGTTTAATGAAAAGCTTTGTGCGCCAAGAGTTTTCGACTGGTCAATTTGAATCCAAATAAATGAATAACAAATATTAATATTACCTCATTTTCAGATTATTTGAAAAGTGTAGGTTTCATTTGGTTAATAAAGTGATTTCTAAAACCTACAAAACTTATGCATGTACCTAATATAATTAGGATCTATTCCGATAACTCTAGTTCGAAAAATCGGTGAAAATTCATGTTCTGAATCGGAGCTTTCTACATAATATTAGCTCGTTCGATGATGAAATTTTCATGGGGTGTCTACTCTATATAAGGATCTAGATCTGGCTCAAAACCATCCGAAGTGTCGTGTGTGTCGCTACTCAAATAACTGATTCAATTTTCCTCGTCAGACAAGAAGTTGAAAATTATTAATAGGAGTGACTTCGTTTCTAGAATATTCCAAATTGTTTTGCTGCACTCTGGCTCTTCGTTTATTTGTAGCATAAGTACATGTCCAAGATGTACAATTTTTCATAATGTAATGTACAACAATAATTGTACAACAATAATTTTTTATTTACGTGTTGATAATTAAAAGGGTGTCAGGAATTTTAATTAAGAAATTAAATTCTACGAAATTAAATCCTACGAAAATGGGTGACAGGATTTTTCACCAAGGTGAGGTGGTAATAAACAAAAATGTTTGATTCGATTAGTGAATTTTGCGAGGTTGCGAGAATCAAATACTAGGACAAATGTTAAATGATCGAATCTTCGATGGTCTCGAGACTAGATTTTAACCTCGTAGACACTTTTACGAGTTTTAGTCTAGCACCCATCGCGATAGAATAGACTTTGAATATTTGCTTTTGCTACGATATCAGATATCATAGTCCAGTGTCCAGTCAGAAGACGAGACAGTCGTCTAGCATCTAGGAACTGGTTTCTCATCGGCTGACAGGTGAATCCGATGGATTCCCGTGGCGTTACAGGTTCAAGCCTGTTTTCCGCTCGTGCTAGCGGCAGTCACCTTTGATTTACATTCTCGCTGCCCGCGAACGTCACCTTCAGAGACGGCCCTGAGGGTTTGGTGGACCCGGACTGCTGAGTAACAGGTTACCTTCCGGGGAAATTAATCGTCCGTGTGATCGAGGGAAGAGTAGACTCGTACGAAATTATTCGGGAAGGTGTATCGATGCTTGAGTAAATGAAAACTTGTTTTGATCGAGGAATTTTGATGGTTAGACAATTTCTGGCAATTATACAATGACAGACGAAAGAAAGTTCGAAAGGACGCTATAATTTTAATATTACAATAGCAATTAACATTTTACAAATACGGAGTAATAAAATTGTAATTATAGTCTGTACTATACTTTTTGGTTATATTTACACTATTTACTATACTATTTATATACTATTCGGTATATATTTTTCTGGCTCCCCGTAATAAAAATTGCATATCTATTTCCAATTTGTTCAAATTAGAAACAACCTGAACGACCCTATATTCGTTTAAAAATGTTCCTTTGTCCGTCGCGGTATCAGCTCTAAATTCTGATCAATCATTTATTTCACGAAGTCGTCTAGACGCGATATAAGTCGCGCTGGAGCTTAATCAGCCGCGAGGAAATCGAATAACATTTCCCCCTTGGTGTAACGGTGAGATTAAAGAAGCGAGTTACATCGATTAACGGTCGTTCGAAGTAACCAATCGATCGATCGATCGCGGTCGAGGCGCGGGCGGGATCGAGAATACGCCGAAGGCGCGCGCCAATGGATTTAATTAGCCGTATAGATCTGGAAACGGAAGCAGGACGACGAGAATGCCTAACGACGTTATCCGAACCCCTTCTGATGATCGTCGATAAACGAGAATCACCTCCGTCTAATTCTCGTTCGCTCCCTCGTCTGCCAGTTGGCGTGGATTCGAGAAGAAATCGGAAATTGCGTGTTTGATGGGTTTGGAATGTCCTGGGGATTTGTTGCGAGTGTTTCAGGCTCGATTCTAATCGATAAGGCGGCCATCCGACGAATCACAAGCTTAATCGTGAATAGACTGTGGAATTTGTGCACTCATGGCGTAGGTTGTCGTGAAAAACATACAGAAACTGTAAATAATGTCTGTAAAAGAATATACTGGATTAATTAATGTAATGATATTTATATATATCGTTTTGGATATATGGTTGTGTTTAGAATATGCTTCTTATATTTTCTTCGTGATTTTATATCGTAAGTGCATAAAATTCCTAGTCTAATTATTCATTATTAGACTAGATATTTTCACAAGCATAAATGTACAAACATATGCGTACGAATGCATAGCTACATAAAATATGAATAATAAATGCACGTTGCGGAATTCAGAACGCAATACATAATTTAAGTTTGTGTTCTAAATGCGTGTAAATAAAAATATGAATTTGTTGGGAAATTATCTAATAATAAGTCCTCTGGTTACACACATAGAGTACCAAGTAGAATGAACAAACAGTTAATCGAAAACGTTTGACGAAATTAAAATAGAACGAATTTCCACCCCATTAAAATTCCAACCCTTAATTACCAATTCCAGAAGCCGCTGTAAATAACACACGCGCGCATCGAACTCAAAGGAACACGTCAAAATATCCACTCAATCGGTTCCTAAATTTCACCCCCTATCACTCAGAATCACCCCAAATTACTTAGAATTTACAAACTTCTAGTTCAACTGTCCGCCGTTTTCCATTATTCCGTTATCTCGAGCTCCGCGCATCTCAAAAATAACCGTGCCCCATCAATTCGCAAGATCCGACTCGAGTAACTTCTTCGAAACTCTGGAATTTTCGAAAATCTATTTTTCCTCCGAAGTATGAGGACGAAGAGGAAGTATCGAACGGTCCAATTAATTCAAATATAGATTACCTGGGGCAACGATACGTCTGAAACATTCAGTTGTCGTCTAAACGTGTCGCGATTCTGTCCTCTGATTCGACTCCCCCTTTTCAGGAGTCTCCATCCCTATGCAGAGGAGGATGGGGGTTGTGCTCTTAAAATATTCAAGCCCCGTTGGTGCGGGCGACGAGAGCAAGATTTTTGCGCGACGCGACGGTAATAATAGAGAAAATCTTCCCTGGTTCGTTTGTCGGTGGCGTTTTATCGCGACGGATCCGATAACCCCTGCTAATTAGCCGATGAGATGCCACTTAAACGAGGGAAGGCAATTATGACTGTTCGCGGGGCGACCTCGACGCGGATAAACCGCTCATCCGACGCCCTGGCGTCAATCGTTGCTTCAAACCACCGTCTCCCCCTTCTTCGTTTCATTTTCAATTTATTTATATCCATCATTGAGTTTTTTATCCCTTTTGTAACTAATGCCTTGAGTATAACATCTAATGTTGCAATCTTAAATTTATTCGTTCTTCAAATTCATTTAATTCTTGCTCTACATTACTTTGCATTTATATAAACCACTGTTTTTCTGTCTTTGTTACATTTTCAATTCATTTATATCCATCATAAAGCTTTTTATCCCCACCTCACAGCTGTAAAACTCAGATCAGTTTTAATCTGACGGTATACGAGCGAGCGAGTTTTATTTATAAATGTGTGAAGTCATATAACTTGACTGTAATATTTAATGTACCAGTTTTGTTTTTATTCGTTCTTCCAATTCACTCAATTTTTGCTTTACGTTACTTTGCATTTGCATTTTCTTATTTTCTCTTCGTAATTCTCTCGTTAGAGATGCCAGTAGTGTGTTGGGGTCCACTGGGCCCCCTATAGCTCGGGTACCTCGGGGTTGCTAGACCCGTACTGTAACTTCAAACATAGCTACAGCCCCTGAAGGTTCACGCCTATGAAATAAGCATTGCATACACGTATATACACCCTCTGTCCCATAATTAACCGGTATTGCTTTAAAAATAACAGAACTTAGTAGAAAAGCTTGACATAATCATTTTGTTTATGCAAAATATTCTCCCTCAGCCGAAATACAACGATTTGCACGTTTAAAAAGTTCATCTAATGACTTTTTTATGTCTGTATTACACTTAACTATAATATTGTTTCTACATTGTTCTTTATGTTTTCTTATCTCTAACATACTTACGTTATACACTGAAGTTCCCAACACATGGACCCAACTTAGTAATTTTATATCAATAATGCTATAGATCATACATGTTTCTATTTATACATAGAGTTACTCGTTGTAATATTATTATAATTTTATTGTTATGTACTCCTAAATAGGAAAAAACGTTATGTAATAATAAGTGTCCGAATATTTTGTCTACACCAATATTGAATCTAATTTCGTTTATGATTTATTATGTGAAAAACAGTAAAAAATAAAGTAATTAATTTCACACATTTGTAAACTAGAATACGTGCTTTAACTCATTACGGACCAGAAAATTCGATAACCACATTTCAAATAAGTATATAAAGCTGTAATTTCGCAAAAACCATAGTGTCCGAATATTAAAACTAGTAACTGTATATGTTTCTGCTTTAGAAACAGAGTCTTCGATTGTAAACAAAGAAACGTTCAACTACACCCCCTTTGTTCTACCGTCGTCCCTGTTATCGGCCTCTTTCGAGGCGCTAGGTGACCTACTCCCGTTTTTTTTTGCTCTTCTAATTATGAATGAAAACTTCGGCAAGTGTCGCGGGGGCAGGAAGGGCGGTCACGAACTCTTTGCAGCCTCCTCTTCTTTCGTTCGCGTCGCGCCGACTCGGCTAGTAGTACTTTTAGTTTCCCCCAACCCCTTCCAACGCCCCCTTCCACCGAGAAAACTCGCTTTCCGCCGGGAAAACCGCATTATCGTAAAGTTTGACGTTCCTTGTCGCGGCGGGAGCGTGCCGTTTTGTCGCTGACAGTTCGTTTTCATTTTATTTCGACGAGTAAAACGAGCGCAGCTTAAAACAGAAATATACATACACGTGTATAGATGCGTGTTCGAGGGAACACGTTATGGGACATTTATCCGTTGTCATGGTGGCGGATTTCTGTTGCTCTTGTCGCGTCAGGAAGACCCGCTAAGTTTTATCCGATGGTCATTCACTGTTTCGACGCTGACGTGCCAATCATTGTGCTTTCCAAGATAATAAAACATCGTGGATCGTATAAATACACACGGTGACTTCGGAAATTATCTGAATTGCATTGGGTTGTTGTACGAGTTTCCACGTTTTCTTTATTCAAGGTATCTATTAAACATTAGAGTTATTATAATAACTAGATAACGAATTTGTATGCATTTATAGGGAATTTTAATGTGCAAGAAACTACAAAATGCACACAACATGCAAGAATATAAAAAATATTGAAAGTAAAGTTCATATCACAATATTTGCAGGGTAAAATAAATCCCTATTTAGGTTCAATTTTCGTAGATCTAATAATAACAAATCAATGAATTATATAATTTCCATTAATCTTTGCTCCTGTTTCTTCGCCAATTTTTTGATGCCATTTTTCTTTCAGAGAGCGTTTTTTAACTAAAACTGCTTAAATTTGCCATTTTTTAATTTCACACCCCCAGTCTGAATCAGGAGAATAAATTAAAAACTCCATTTCTAATTCCTGAAAATTAGTTAAAATTGACGGAGAAAATTTTTGAAACCAGCGTACAACGAAAAACGCGAGAACTTATCGAACAACACGATACAATACAGTGGAATACCAATTACTACTCAGTATATACATGCATTAGTCCACTATTAAAGTCTACTGTCCTTAAATAATCAGGAATTCCAAATTTGGCATTAACCCGTGAAACTTCCTAACATTAACTTACGCTACACCAGAAATTAATGGCATCGTATGTCTTGCGAACAGGAAGCACAGAATCCTCAGCCCCCCCTTCGCGGTACACCGTCGAGCTCAAAGAGCATCGGTTACAGCGCGATTCTTTCGCGAATGCGGCCAGGATTCGAAGGCGAACTCGTAAGCCCCTTATTAAAATCGAGTAGCATCGCCTCTGGTTCCATGTCGCTCCAGCCATTAATACGCTTTATGGGACGTCGTGTGCCACGGAGATCCGTTTAATTATGTAACAGGCTATCATTTTCACGGGCCCTGAAGACGGCCAGAAATCGCGGGGGCGTCGTTCCATCATTACACGGATTGAGGTGAAACGCACCTGTGGGAATTTGTTTCTGCCCATTACCGAAACACGCGCACAAAATAAGCATCGCATGTATAACATGTATGCTTATTAAACAATTTTTTGGGAGCATTATTGTAATGAAGAATTTAATTGACGAATTAGTTAGATCCTTCTCTTTTTAATTACTAAGATAGTATGTATAATAAATAGACTGCGGAAGTTTATGCACGATAAATATGTAACATGCATATGCAAAATATGCATGAAAAATATCCAAGATATGCACGGAAAATATGCAAAATATCCACGAAAAATTGGAATAAAATGTAGATTAATAAATATTTATTATTAGACTGCGGAAGTTTATGCGAATGCATATTTTTATAGGAAAGAGTTAAAAGATTGGAACCTAGACAGAAATTTGTTCTGAAATTAGAATACTATACATTAATTTTGACAGACAAACGCCACCAACTAACACCATTGGAAAAAATGCTTCTAATTTATTGTCACGCGAATTATAATATACCAGAATAATTGTGAAAAGTATTTTGTATATATGTATATAGAGAATATTCTGTAACATACTAATATATTACTTGTCGATCTCGATAGTTTTAGCGTTAACATCGTCATCGACTATTATAAATCAGCCATTCAGAAAAATAGTAATAGAGTCGTCTTGTTCACAGTGATTTTCATCCATTCTTAATTTTTCTAATTGACTACAATTTGCTTCACAACGCGATTATTCTTTTTATTGTCGCACTCTGTTCTCCCGAGCGTAGGGAAAACCTGATTTCTGGTTCAAACGGTGCCCAATGAGGTTTTAATTGCGCGGGATTGTTGCGAAAGTATTGTGCCGCGAACGATTGTTCCGTTTACTTATTGGATCGGCACAAAAGTAGCTTCCCGTTTGTTCCGTTACGCGGGGATTAACGTGGCTCGTTCGTTTCGAACGATTCTGTCGACGAAACAGAAGTTTGTTCCGCCGCGGCATTTGAATTTCATTCCAATGGCCGCGAGTGTAGTTTCCACCGAGGACTTTGCTTTGTAAACAATGTTCGTCTGTGAAAAGGCCACTGACGCGGTGAAAGAATAAAACAAAATTACACGGACACTTTGTCTGAAAGTTAATTTTTACCAAATTGGGGAAATAGAGGGGAGGGTTTACTTTGGTCTCAGGGGG
>NC_071980.1:12359517-12367582 GCF_026283585.1 Hylaeus volcanicus
AATTGGGGAAATAGAGGGGAGGGTTTACTTTGGTCTCAGGGGGTGAAAAACAAACAGGAACCTAAAAATTTGTCACTGATACAAATCTTCAGAGGGAAACTATCACAATTGCATATCCACATTGTTCGAAAGTCACCGTTCAATTAAACTTACCAAGCTGATAAAATATAGAAATGTGATAAATCTTATCACCAAGAGAAAACCCCAAAGATGAACCTCGACAATCCCGCCAACGGTACAATCTTTTCAAATAAAAAAAAAAAAAAACAAAACCACACCAGTACGTTGTAAAGTCACCCTCCAAATAGAACCAAATTGATAAAATAAAATGGTGTCGACTATTCTTCTTCAAGAAAAAAAAACCACAAAGAGGAACCTCGATATTTCTACGTACTTCGGTACCCTCAGCCTAAAAATTCGCGATGCTTAAAAAAACATTCTTCGAGCTCCTCGAAGCGAGTCAAGCGCCCCGACGCGAAAACGTTGAAAGAACAGCGAAGATTGTGGAGCAACGAGTCAATCCAGCGAGTGCCGCGACAAAAAAAAAAAGAACAGGTGGTATATGAACGGAGGAGGTGAGGGGAGCGGGGGTGGGGGTGGAAACAATACAATTTACCATCTCCTAACCAGGCCAGCGACGCCGAGGGCCGCGACTCGCGCGAGAAGAGACCGCGCGGCGCGGGAAAGTGCCCCAAAGTAAAAGACGCGCGGAAGAAGTTACTCCGGGAAAACTTAAAGTGCCCGAACGACGTGGCGAGGAGAAAGGGGTCGGGGGGCGTCTCTCCTCGCCTCAGCGGCGTTTTCATTCATAATTAGAGAAAAAACAGGAGGCGCCGCGGCGGAAGGAGACGCGCGCAAGCCAACGAAATAAGACGACCAAGGGTGGGGCGGAGGAGAGAGGGAGGGAGAGGGTGGCTCGAAGTCGTAGGCGTTGGGAGTGGGAACGTAGTACGCTCGGGTAGTGGAAAGAAAGAGTCAATGAAGAAACTCCGGCGACCCTGCTACCTTGGAGGAGCGGTGGACTGCTCAATGAATAAGAGGGTAAAGGTACTCGCACACGGTTGATACAGATAGGCTTTCAAAAAATATACTTAATCGAAGATTAACAAGAAGTAGAAGAAGCAAGAAGAAAAATTCAATAATTTGTTAGCATTCTCCGGTGAGAAAATTTTGCTCGATAACGAGAAATCTGATATTATACTTCGATCGCGTTATTAATGTAATTATTATGGTCGAGCAGTTTTTGAAGCGGTTGTCAAAGTAATGTACAGCAAGAATCGATGTTATGTACCTAGCAGTTATTAGTCTATCAAAGAGATACAAATAATGAAGCAGTATATTAATGATATAATTTGTAAATTTTCTAACGAGAAATATTAAAACAGCGCCCCCTTCATTGTGTTGAATCAGTAATGGATTTATTAATGAATTGTTCGATCTGGGATTTGTACCACCAGAGTGTAATTGATAACCTCCTCCTTTTTTTAAATCGGTTAACGCGTTGATCGCCAGGTGCTCTTCACTGAAGAACTAAGAAAATTAATTTTGAACGTCAGGTGCCAAAGACAACAAATTTGAATGAAATTCTTGAATTTCGTCCCAGTTACTAAAATAAATACCACAATAAATATTTGATCATGTAGTTTCCAATAAGCAATGAACAAGCTTTAACCACAGTAGAAATTCTTAGAAGTAGTCTGGCAGTCAACGTGTTAAAAAATAAAAACTAACGATTCAGTCTGAAGACGACTTTAAATCAATTTCAAATATTCATTTTTACTATGTAAATTACGCTGTGTATCGTACGAGAGTAGCAATCCCTGTACAGTTGTTAATTAAAATGATTGCGCGCTGGTGGATCTAATTTCGTTAGTACGAAGCAATCCGTTATGTTAACGTTGCGCGACTAATTCCCAGTCTTGATACCGCAGTTTCTAGTTTCCAAATCTTACCAGTTCATTAATATCCATCGTGTGTGGGGTACCTTAAGGGCAGAAGAATGGAGCGAAAACGTCGCGGACGACGTCGCTGGGTGGAAGAAGAAAGAGGAAGAACAGCGGCATCGCGGGAGTGGGGCTAAGGGGGTGAGCTAGAGGGTGAGAACAGCCGCGCGAACCAGAACGGGTGAAACCGAGTTGCGGAGAATCTTAAAGACTTTCGCCATTCTGTTAATTTTCTTCTTAAAGTGGGTTAAATTATTTTATGACTTCCGCCATTACCCCCGCCCAAAGGTTCGCGAGTCATCCCCCCTCCGCCGGCGCCTGATCCGCCCGCGAAAGGCTTATTTCCCTCCTCGTCTCGTTTTCTCCTCTGTCAGCCACCTGCAACCCCCCTCCGGAATCCCCAACCCTTTTCTTCCAGACTTCTCTGTGCAACTACGGGGTATCAGCGTCTTTTCTCGCGCCCCCGCCACTCTTTGCGAACTGCACGGGAAACTTTCCGCGTGCTCTGCGTCCCCCACTGGTCCCCGACCTCGACTCGTCAGCTGATCATTTCATTTTCTACGCCCCGTGCTTTCGATATCGACACGCCACGGTCGTTAATTTCATTCATCCGAGAATTTTATTGCCCACCACCACGACGACCCGTTGACATTTCGTTTCGAAACGATGCGAAGGTCGAAATTGCTACGATTTGGGTATATTAGGAGGCAAACTGGGTTGTCTCTCGTTTTACCAAGGACAACGTAACGTTTAAGGGACATTTAGTTTTTTTTTTTTTTTACTCTGAGACGTTTTTGTTGGGAGACTGTCTGAAACTTTAAAACGTGTTTCATGGCCACTTGTAATTTTATCGAATTTGGATACGAACCCTGTTCTAGTCTAGAGTCGATCTTTTCTGTATTCATTATTTTTTCTTTCTATCTTTAGTAGTTCTTAAGATGTTGGGTTAAATAGACATCCACAGCGTTAGGGGTAGTAAGATTTATCAATGGTCTTGAATATATTATTTGCGACCATTAGAGTCGTAATTTCTCAAAATAATTCCTGATGAAATTGACACGTCTCAAGGGTTCATTTAACATACAATTTTAATCCTCCTTAGTGTCTTTCTTCTATTTAAATATTTCATTTGTAACCAATCGAGTCAAAGCTTCACAAAATAATTCCTAGTGAAATTTACTCGTCGCAAGGGTTGATTTGGCACATAATTTTAATCCCTCCTAGAGTCTTCCTTCTATTCGAATATTTTGTTTGCATTCCATAGTGTCGTACTTTACAACATAATTTCTAATGAAATTAACACGTCTCAAGGGTTCATTTAACATACAATTTTAATCCTCCTTAGTGTCTTTCTTCTACTTAAATATTTCATTTGTAACCAATCGAGTCATAGCTTCGCAAAATAATTTCTAGTAAAATATACACGTCCGAAGGGTTGATTTGGCGATTTTCGTTTCAACTGCGAGCCGTAACACGAGCGTTTCCTCTTTTCACCCGTAGACGATCGTCGAGGAGCTTCTGGTATTTCTGCCGTCGAGAAACTCAGCCGATCCAAGCAAACTTTACAAAGTTTCCCCATTTAAGGGCGGGAAAAACGCGGAAACTGGCGCGCGAGCAAACAAAATCATGGTTCGAAAAGTACCCCCTCCGACCTTCGACATCTTTTTGCAGTTAACGGACGCGATTATTGCTTTACACCGCGGGCTCTTACTTTTCATTTTCAACATTGTTCGTTCCCAAATTGTTTTACTTGCTCGTCGTTCACTTTCAACGATTATCAATTCGCTTCGGATTCGATGATCCTGTAGATCGAGGAGTTTTAAACCGGTCAGGTAATGATTTTCCAGGTAGAAAGAACGAGTTAAGGAGAATTAAAATTGAGTACTGTTTATTATGTAAAATGTGCACAATGTATGTATCGTATGTTGGGTTGTCTGGAAAGTCCATGCCGATTTTTGGTAGGTGGTACAGGTCTGAATATATTGGAATAAGGTCCCTTAAAAGGAGGAAAGATTGTGGAACGAAATGGTATCTACGTAATTATACATATACGTATATACATTAAAATTCAATCATGCCTTTGAATTTTTCTTAAAAATTACCACGAACTTTCTGAACAACCTGTGTTATAAAATATATTTTATTAATTAATTTAACGATATCTTCATATACCTAATATATATATCACATAAGCTCAAATCATAAATCCTTAAAATCTGGGGTTTGGTACTTAAGTATATCTTTTAAGACCTGAGATATGAAATTGAAGTTTCGTATAAAACCAAGAATAATTTTTCCAACGTTTTCCGCGACTCCGGTCTACGGAAATCTCAGTCAACGGAATCTAGGGGACCGGTTTCCGACGCGAACCGGGCGCAAGACTCGCGGAATCCTGCTCGAGGGGAGTAATTATTCTTTCGCGACGCGTCGTGCCGTGATAAACAGCCCACCTGTAAGTCGCGTCTCTGGATGCAGTTTAGTGGTGCGAGGGATGAGGGAGAAGAACGAAACAAGGCGTTAGCCAAGAGGAGATCGTCGTGGAAGAATTATCGACCCCTCAGCCGCATGCCACCCTTCGACGGGAAGGTCAACCGATTGGCGCGAAAGCGGGGAATAACGGCTAGAAACGAATCTTTCTCCGTCTCTCTCCGTCGGGTAGTCTTCTCTCGTTCCTCTTGGGGAGAGGTTCGAGTTGAAGGGGTCGACAGCCCTGACGAGGAAAGGCTGTCTGGTCTGGAGAGACGCGGTGGACACTGGAGCGGTGGTCGGCAATCATTTTCAATGAATAAGAATACTAACGGGACCAGAAAGTTATGTCGTTTCTTTTACAGTAAAATCAAACAAATAAATTTATGACACGTTTTTATTTTTAATCAATTATTTTGTTATCTAGCTTGCAAATTTTCAGTACCTGATCGATGAAAATCAAATGGTATACGATGAACTGATAAATGATAAACGTATTGACAGTCGTAGAAACGACATTACTTTGTGGTCTCCCTAATATTACGCAATCAGTCGTTAACGATCTCTATCTTCTTGATACATCTACATTGAAGAATATTAAGTCTGCAATTTATTTATAATTGTAGCGGATGGAATGTACGATTTTTCAACATTTTCTACAGTAAGATAGAGGATAACGTTACGTTTGAAGAAACTTTGAAGTTCTCGACGTGAATAAGCGTTGTATCAACTTGAATGATATCAGATCGCTTTCCTTTGGACATGTTTGATTGGCTGCAGTGGCGCCATCTACGATTCGACCAAATTTTCAAACTCTATTACAGTAAGTCAAGAATTAATCTCCTCCATATTCGTAATCCCTTTCTACCCTCACTAGTTCTCGGACTAAACAGAGATCCACGCAACGTTAGGGGGTAGTTTTCGTTCCCGAATAGAAGATACTAAACATATACAGTTCAACACGTCCACTACCAGACTAATACTCTTAAAAATTTCCACTGTGATTAAGTTTTGTTCCTAGACTATCGCAACCTACACGATCAAACATTCATTGTAGTATTTATTTGTATAACTTCATTGAAATTTAAAAACTTCATTCATTCTCTTTCGTACTTAACATTCAGAATTAATTTCGTTTGTTCATCAGCGAAAAGCATACCCATATATGACGCGGCGATCGACGTGTCAATAGTGCTCGCTGGTCTTCGAGATAGCTCTCGACTCCGCTTGACCTCCAAGGGGTCATAGGTTGTCGACCACGGGGGTTGAAGAAAGCGAGCGCGTCCGGTCACGTCGCGGAAAGAATCGGTCCTCGCGGCATACGTAGACGCCGATACAAAGACAGACACAGGGGTGGGCCGCGATCGGTCGAAACCCAGCGCTGGCCAATGGCGTTTCACCCCCGTGGCGAGGGTGGGTTGCCATAGTAACCCCTCGCCATACACGTACGTGCGCGTAAAGGCACGTACACATGCACGCGTGATGCTCACTCTCTGGGTTCGCCAGGCCGAGAGGGGGATGACGGGGGGTGAAGGTGGGAAGGGGGAGGGGGGGTGGTTGACGTGGAGGACGAGAACCGGAGGCTGGGCTGCTACGAAAGGGGGGTGAGCGAGGGGGAGGGGGATGGATGAAGGTAAGGCCGACAGTACGGGGGTAGCAGAGGGAGACGGGATACCTCTTCCACCCTTGGACAAGCCCAATCGATCGAGGTGTGCTTCGGCCGGACGAAACTCACCCTCTGTCAGCCCGCCCTCCGATCTACCACCCTCTCGTACCACCGTTACCATCGGCACCACCGCCACCATCGTCACCACCATCCACGCTCCAAAGCAACGGTGCCTGTTATTTGAATGGGGGAGGCGAGGGGGAGTGAGAGACAGGGCGGAGGACGAGGGGTGGACTGGCGACGGTGGTCGGGGGACGAGGGGGACCGGGGGGGTTGAATGTGACAGAGTGCCACCCCCGAGGGCCTCTCCCGTAGAAAGTGCGGCGAGAGGGTCTTCTACGTCTCTCCCTCTCTCGCACCATCCGCGCACCATTCTGTTCCCTTCCCTTCCGTTCACGTCGGTCGCGCTCTCTTCCACCCCCGCACCTGCTGCCGGCGCTGCCTCCTGCTCGGGCGTAGGGTGGCTCGCAGGGGTTGTGGAGGCCCGGCGGGGGTGGCGTGGACAGAAATCAATATAAGACGGGCCTCCACGTACTCCTGCCCTCTCGCTCGCGCTTGGACACCCTCCCTGTGTTTGTCTCTACGCGTACGTCCTCTTCAGGGCCGCGTCGAGGCGCGGACTTGTGGAATCCGGGGGTCCTCCGTCGCCTTGAGGATCTTTGGAGCGAACAACCATCGACCAAACATCTGTTGTACATATCGATACCGAATCAAAATATAAATACTTCGAATTGTTTATTCGACAAATTCGTGTACCGAGTATACACTTCCATAATATACATACCACGGTGAAAATTATACGGCGAGGTGTACCGTTTCGACACAGGTGATTGTCACGCATTTATATGCATGTATCGTTACAGTACCCGTAGCCCAGGGGTCCACGAAATCTCAATTCGGCGCTGGTCTCTGTTTCCATCTCTCTCGCGCTCTCCAGCCGGGTCTCGCCGGCCTCCATCCTCCTCTTCCGCCAGTTTCCATCCCTCATCCTCTTTCCCACACCACCGGTTCCCTCGAGGGTGGACTAACTAACACACACGTGGACTCGTGCGCGCACATGCAAACACGTAGCGAGGAGCGCCAGCGCGCCACGGCAAACCAAGCGTTTCTGTACAGGGTGTGTTTCGACATGTAACGGGTGGTCCCTCGAGCAGAAATGGAGGCTGCGGGATCTCGAGAAACATCCTTTGAGAGAATCATCAGTGAATGTATTCGGGATAAGGGGGGGAGGGTGTTTGTTTATTTGGAGATTGGAAGACGTAAAAAGGAGTGTCTTATTAGGCTGTTGGTCTGTTGTGCATCTGGGGGTTGATGGGCAATCGAAGAAGTATGTGCGCACTTTCAAGGTTTCGCTTTGAGAACTACTTTCACTGTGGTTGGTAGATTTTCATTGAAATCTGTGTTTGGATGTTTGACATCTTTTAACTTAAATTACACTCTTGTTTTGTCCAGTTACGTACCAGTTATATGGCAGTGATGGGCAAAACCCTAGGCTTCGAATAAATCTGAAGTTTGCTGATATGTTTGTCTCGTTTCCTTCTTTGGAAAATGTTCAAAAGAGGAAATTAGACAAAAATGTCGGCAAACTTCAGATTTATTCGAAGCCTAGGGTTTTGCCCATCACTGTTATATGGTCAGTCCTATAAATATTCATGCACTCTGTGTTTACTGAAGATATCTCTCTAAAATAAATAACAAAAGTTAATACTTCCCAGTAATGTGTAAAGTTTGCTCATATGCACAATTCTAATAAAACATTTACTTGGAAACATTAAGCCTCATCAAATATTTTCGACAAATTTCTTCGATGAGACACAGGGGGCACGAACTCTTATGGAACTCATTATTCCTGTTATGAATATGTTTACCGAAGAAATTTTTCTAATTTAAATGCCAAAAGTAAATATTCCCTAGTAATACCTCAAGTTTACTATCGTGCACAATTCTAATAAAACATTTACTTGGAAACATTAAGCCTCATCAAATATTT
>NC_071980.1:12367592-12389172 GCF_026283585.1 Hylaeus volcanicus
TTCTAATAAAACATTTACTTGGAAACATTAAGCCTCATCAAATATTTAGGCCAAATTTCTTCGATGGGACACAGGGAGTACGAACTCTTATGGCACTCATTATACATCCATATGCATTCGACTATCATCCTGTTATGAATATAAAAAAACGAGACACGAGAGGACGATCTTGGTGTCCTTGACCGACTAAAATTCTCAAAAAGGATTATAACGGAGGGTGTCGAGCAATTATCCTTCCCCCTCAACCCTCCCGCAGCGTAAAAGCGCACCTGAAGCTGAGAATCCGCGCGGATAAGAAGTTCCCGCGGCCACGGGACTCTCTCCATAAATTTTGCTAAGAAAAAGGAGAAGGAGGAAGCAGCTCGAGGAAGAAAGAAGTTGCACGCCGCTCGATGCAACGGAGAAAGCGAACTGAAAAATCTGAATTACAAATGCCGCCGTCTCGCTTCCGCTCCCCCCAATTAACTTTCGCTTTCCATGAGCAGCGTGCCCCTACCCCCCTCCCGGCTCACCTCACCCTCCACGCAACCAGAAAACGCGGGAACCTCGAATTACGCGTGAGGACAGGTAGGACGATGCCTCGGTTATTGATACGATGCGAAAATTCGCGATCCGGAGTCATCCGCACTGTTCTCGTTGTTATTAATAGATACAGATGCTTTGAATAAAATATTTACGTCGAAATCCTCGTAAATGACGTACGTAATACATATATTTTGTTCATTGAAAAATGTATTTTGTGTTAAATTTTTTAAATAGATTGATGAAACACTTTTATCTTTTCGAGAGAGGTGATTCGATTATAAGTAAATATTTATTTTGTAGTTGGTTAATTTATTGGGATCCGAGCGGGATATGGTATGTAACGCGATCGCGACTGCGATTGACACTGCAATAAGGGAAGGTATGCTTCATCCTGAATGTAATTTTTTTAATTTTACATTTGTATCAAGTGCGATGAAAGTAAATCGAACCCTGACCACGAGTATGTACTATAGAATCATGTAGTCGATTTCTTTGCCTGTTCCAAGTTTTGCATCGAGACATGACTGTGAGTATACAAAAGTAACCACTGAAAAAATTCTCTAACCGTGCTCCGTGTATTGATAGCCGACGATCCCAATTTGGGAGCATTACACGAGTCACTGTACTTCGCGGACACCCGTTTCGTCGCGGTATATAGGATCGATAGAAGGACAGCAAACGTGTGGGGAGAGTGGAGTTCGTATCCTGCGGATAAGGGAACGGCATCCATAAATTACGACGCAACTCTGCAGGGTAAAAGTCCTGTACAAGAGACCTCCTATGTACGGGCTCGAGGTCTCCTCCAGCCACCCCCTCGCTCGCCCGCCCCCTTTGGCTGTCCTCCTTGCCTCGTTTCCTTCCTCACGACTCGCCCCTCGATCCACCCTCTCCCCCCCCCCCTCCAAAAGAGGGCTAAGGGTAGGCGTGCTGTGGAACTATAAATTTTATCGTTAAGTTGTTTAGAATCGCGGTCCGTGAACCGTTCGACTATTCCCAGCCCTCTCGCATCCGCCGTCCCTCGACGACCCTGAGCCGCCGGGGGTTGATACCGTAGGACTCACTTTCTACCAATTTCGCGACCCCGTCCCATTCCTCTTCCCCGGATACGGGGCGCGCGACTGGAACGACAGGGAAATCGTATCTGCCCCCCGCGAACACCATTCCAGCGCCCAGGAAACTCCAACGCGATCGTCGAATTCCCGCGAACGTTGGGGTAGTTTTTGGGGGCAGGGATAGAGGACGATGGACCGTTCTGGACCTCACCAGGGCGCTGCTCGTCGACGGCCCGGGGAAATTGGAGTCGGGAACTCCTCGGGTCGTAAATTGACAACCGTGAACGCATTGGAAGTTTCTGGGAATTAGGTATAGATATTTCGGGGGGTTGTTTACTGGGGAGTCTTTGAGGAAGGCGCTTCTTTTGGTGATTTTTAGTTGACCACTGTTGATGATTGTTGGGTGGAGTGACTATATTTATACTTGTTAACGTTGCGATAGTATAATTTTTTAAAAGCACTAATTGTAGGAACGGATGACACGTGATTAGATACCTTGGGGGTGTCTTCTAGTGGGGAACGCCTGAGGAGACATTTCTTTCTGAAATTTTTATTTGATTAACGTTGGTAGTGGATTAAACCGTATTTATAATTTTTGAAAACGTTGTAATGGACAATTTATTAAAGTTATTAATGGTAATGGACAACATGTGGTTAGATAGTTTGGGTTGTCTTCTACTGGAGAACGCCTGAAGATAGCATTTCTTTCTGAATTTTGTACTCGAACACTGTTAATGAATGTTAGTAATAAGTTAAAGTATAGGTATAAAATTACCAATGGCAGCAGTGGATAACACTTATGAATTTGCTACCCCATTTAGATCAGGGGTAGTCAACCTTCTTAAAATACACTTTTTGAATAGAGGTTTAGTAACAGCATCTAAATAATTTTATAATTTCTGAGACCACAAAACGATTCTCTCAACACATTTATTGAGACGAAAATCAGTTACCGTGGAAGATTTGCATATCGTCGGAAAAAACAGATCTCGTCTCGATATATGCTACATTCGTTCGCTTATTTCAGCGATCCTGTTTATACACAACGTTCTGCTCCATTCGCGATTCAACGCACCTCTGACATTATGTCTGACATTTTACACGTAAAGGTGAACGTAAAAGGGAGCAGAATTTGCAGTTTGCGCGAAATATGGCAACGAAAAATCGTCGCACGTGTTGCGTTTGCAGGATTAAGTTTTGAGAAATACATCGAAGCGTATCAGTCGGGATTAAAGTGTCGAAACAACTGGTACATTTTGTGTCGCTAAACCGACTGTGATCAATATGTACAAAGTGCGTTCGAAAAAAACAGAAGGCCTCAAAGTTGCATAGAGACTATATAATATGATATATAATATGATATAATACTATAATTTCATCGTATCGATCTATTCATTTTAGATATTTTATAAAATATCAGCATATGGAATAATGTTTGTCAGACCTGAATTTTATTCTAAATGCAAAATGTATTCATTTTTTACATTTTATGAAATACTAGCATACAGAGCAATTCTTTTAAGACTTCAATTGTTTTTCTAAATGAATGATGCATTCACTTTTCATCTTTTATAAAAAAAACCAGTACAGTATCACGTTGTTAAAGCACTGATCGGCGGGAAAAAAACTTCAATGTGAAATGTAATTACAACTGAATATATATAAAGGCACCGAACTTATTTGTACACCTAATGTATAATAGCCACGAACATACATATATAATCACGGTGATCCATGATTTATGGACCCATTGAGCTTCTACTCGCGTCTGCTTTGGATCCCTTATTTACAATTGCCTGTTACTTCTATTTCGTCCAACAGACTACATTATACCTCATTTTCAATGGAATTCCATTTTAATTTTCCCGCTTCGTTTTGGCATATATATCGAGATCCCTTAACCAGCAATCAAATGGCTCCATGTTCGATAGAATGATACACTAATCAACGATTCTAATTTCTCTCGAAAGTTGTGGCCAGATAAAAATGTTGCCAATCGATTTCGTGGAGCTTGTCAATTCCGTCGCTGGAACGCGAATAAAGTCGCTCCACGTGGCGAGCAGAAAGAAACAAAGAAGCTTCCGACGTCGTCATCGTTCTCGAGGGTGGCGCGTAAACCCAAGGGGGTGGTGTGAGAGAAGGGGTCAGGTCGACTGGTTGGTAGAAGAAGAAGTAGAAGTAGACGGGGCGAGGGGGTTGGACGAAAACGTGGGTGTCGGCGATGCCTTCGGCCCGTCGAGGGGTGAAAACCAGGGAACTAAGGGGGGTGGGAGGGGGACGGATTCGATTCCTCGAAAAACTGTACGTTTTTCTCGCCGATAGAATGGCCGGGACGTCACCTGAATACATTATGTGTTTTCCACCCCTGGGGCTAGGATATTGAAATTTTTAATATCGAGGGGCGGCGGGCCGAGGGGGTTGGCCGGGTGGCGGACGAGGGCGGATGGATGGAGAGCAGTCGAACGTCTATGGCTTCGCGTAGCATCCCTCGTGTAGCCACCCTCCCACGGCGATCCCTTATTTTGCTGTCGATATAGCCCCCCGCGACTTCGATGTACGGGTACGTATACACTCCGCGACAAAATGATAGGACACCGCTTGGAATTCTTCTATTCCTTCAAACAATCCCAACGTACGTTTTACCATCTCTGGATCGCGAACGGACGCTCGTCCCTTGCATAAATTTTAGTTTATTCTCGGCAGTAGTACGAAGCTACTACCGTTGAAAAGAAAACGATCTTCGAGTGCTCTAATCGAACGCGAAATATGAATACCCCTGAATTCATACTCTCACAGGTGCCGGAAAGCGAATCGAAACTTAAACAAAAGTGTATCATAGCTCACGAGGAGCATCGTAATCTTACATCGTAATAGTTTCATTCGTCATGAAATAAAATCAATTAAATCACGTAAAATTTACCGTCGTTTTTGTTAATTAAATATAAACCTAACCGTGGTATGAACGTATGATGCAACCTAATATTATTGCATTTGTCCACATTCTCATAAAAGCGTAAGCATCTTCAATAATAAATTAAATTCAATTAAAAAATGTTCAACAGTCTATCAAACACAGAAAGCTTGAAATATAATAAACCCACTCGTGACGTGTAAACATATGGTATAAACTAATTGCATTTGTATACATTCTCATAAATGCACATGGATCGCAATTCTAAAAAATAAATTAAATTCAACCAAAAAATTTCCAAAAGTCTATCAAACACAGAAATCTCTAAATATAAGCCCACTCGTGACGTGTAAACATATGGTAATATGTTCATACTAATTGCATTTGTACACATTCTCATGAATGCACAAGGATTCCAATTCTAAAAAATAAATTATATTCAACCACAAAATTTCCGAGAGTCTATCCAACACAGGAAACTCTAAGCAAAACTATTATAAACGAGGAAACGTGTCGAACATCGAATGGCGCCTGCACCGGCAGGGGGGGAGAGCATATTGCCCAGAGAAATAAATGGAAGGACTCGGTGTTCGGCGACGCGGAAAGGATTTACACCATCGTTTTGTCGCGGAGTGTATTTAGATTCTTCCTTGCGACGTATGCCCCGGAAGAAAAAGCGCGGGAAACTCTGCGGAGGCTGTTACATTATCGTTAGCCGTTGCTTCTTCCGTCGAGTTCCCCAGGGAAGATCGATAGTACGCGTTTCTAATTACGGGAAGATTCCTCGTATCGCTTGGACGATCGTTCGATGTCTGTCGATAAACTGCGATCGCGTTTTGTTCGGTCATCGTTGGAGGGTTTCCCGCTCGTTTCATCGACGGAGTTCAACGTCTGGTTTCTTGAAACCTATACTCCATTTTCTACTTTTAATTGTTGAGTGGGATGATAGCAGAAAAATGAAGAAAAAATTAATTTTGAAATTCAAGTCTCTTTCAATTCGTACTTTGATTTGATTGACTCGAGGAAAACGACTGCAAGACAGATAAACGAAATAGAAGAGCAGGCATTTTAATACACCCTGTTAATGCGCGATAAGCAGTCACTTTCTACTAGAACAAAATTGAAATTCAGCCGTTACTAGTCCCGAATTAACACCATAATTTAATTACCACTGCTGGTAGGGCCAGAATTAAAAAGCTCAAAAATTTAAGTTTCCGTTTTTAACCCTTTGTTTTAAGAATGCGTTATAATTGATACCTGACTGATTCCTTTACCTGACTAGTAAACATAATTCGCTGAGAGTACACAATTTGAAGGCGTTGACGCCGATAAAGAATACTTTTGTTCTCGATCGGAGGAAGCGTTGAAACTCGAGAGGAAACTCGAACTTTTAACCGTGCAAACCAGACGTTTTCGGTGCACGTGATTCGCGAGAGGGTATTACAAGCGACAAGAGGGTGTCATGTAAAGAAAGTACGCGCAATTAACGATAAAGTAATCAAAAGTCGCCGTCTCTCCGACTGTTCGCGATGATTTACCGCCGCGAAAACAAATATGAAAGGAAAAAATGAATCACGGGTGGCCTTTGCCTCGATAAGGGCATCCACTTTCGTGCCAGGGTTTCATTACAAGTCCGTGGAGTACCTTGCGTACTCGTCGTGAGATTACATCGGCCCTTTGTCGAACTGGATCCGTCGTTTAATTCAATTTTCCTGCACGCGATTCTACGCACGACTCGCAATGTCTATCTACCAGAATCTATTAACCTGTGTTATTGATTGCCCACTTACACTGTAAGTCTTACAGTGACCAATTTGGCAAAACAGACAGAACTTTTGATATACTTATCGCGGAAGTTAACGCGAGGCTAGATTGATTAGCTAATATAGAAAATCCAGTTTCAAGTTTGAAAAAGTCTTTTTATATACTCTTCACGAATTTTTAAGTCGACAGCTTAAAGTGACTAATGTAACTGAAAATCAATATTTGCTCAAAAGCTACGATTAAGTACTAGTTCTGATATTATTTTAAGGATCCGTTGGAATTATTCATTTCGAACGATCCACTTTTGCAAACGTTTTCTTGGGGACTCCTTCGGTAGTTCTCCTACATCTCCGAGAATTTTTGATATTTCTTAATGAAAATTTTTGTCTTTTCTCTTCAAACATATATCTTTGAAACAGAAAAGCACTGATTATAAAATACATCGATCGAGCATAGAAAGAAATTCGCGAAGTCGTGCCCCTTTTCGACCTCGAAATTTCTTTACATCGTCTAAAATGGTTCTCAAGGATGATTTTATCACTGCTACCGCAACCACACCTCTGGAATGTTTGCGTCACGAAAGTGTGCCACTGTTCCAGTACATATACCTCGGGCAACTAGCCCAAACCCTGGTCAGAACGACCGACCGAAGGTAGAGTGGTCAAAGGACAACGATCCACGAACGGACGGTCGGGATCAACGGTACCCCGCTCGGATCTATGGATCCAGTTTCGCGAAAGACAGCGCGCAGGTGATGGCCTGCCACGCTCCGCACTCGACAATGTCCACCATCGTGTACCTGGGACGACAAGATCGTTGAAACGTACCTTCGACCGCGACCCATATTTCAGAAGCCGATGTCCGCTGTACACTGTCGTCCAAAAGTATGTGGACACTTGGTATTTTTAACGAATTCGTCGTATAGAATCTAGGTTACATTTGTTACGGGATTTTAATTGCGGAATGCTAGGAGAACCTGGTACGCAAATGCATAACGAATAGTGTGCAGTGTTTCGTTGAACGTACTGATTTGTTTACATTGCATTGTACTCTGTTACCATTTCTAAAACATTCATGAGAATTTATGGAAGTGGAGTGGAACGATATTAATCCGTGAACAATATAAAAATTAATGGAGTTGGGTGCAAAGATTTGTGAGCACAGTTATAAGAGCATATAGTGGATATCTAGATATTTATTATTCGTGAGATATTGAATGAATTATCGGTTAAATATATTTTTATTAAAAAAGAAGTATTTATTGATGTCTTTTTCGAAATTTTTTCTAATGTTTTAAATTTTATATTATTTGATACATGTTGACACATACTATTTTGAACATGTATATTATGACCATTCAATGCAGTAAAAATATCAAAAACCTGAGTATACTACTCCTCTGCGCACGAAAGCAAATATCGATTTCTAATTGTTTTGTATGTGATACACCTCTACAATAAATCTGAAAAGATTATATATTGATAACGATAATAAGCTATTAAAACTGTCACAATATGAACATGGTCACATGAAAAATTAAGGTAATAATATAAACAAATATCGGTTTTTGATTTTTCTAACATCGTTCCACCACTTCCAAAAATCTGAAAAAAATGGTAGAGTATAAACGTGGTCATTTTATAATTTTTATTAAAAAAAATTATTCTTAAACTTCTCGAATTTTTGAAAAATCCATTTTGCAGTGAAAAATTCTGAAAAAAATCACAAATACGTACGCTATAAAGTAGAATATCTCTAATTGTCTTCAAAATTTTTGATGCAGTACAACAAAAGATATACAGCTGAAACTTTAAATTGCATTTTGCTCTTTAACTACCCTTCCAGTAAGAGTAAGGGGTTGATATTTAGCACAAATGGTTTTTTTTAACACTCTATTAATTGATATGTTCATTGATGAATTTGGTTCAAGGGCACTTATCCGACTATAGTACCCTTTTACGTGATCGGTGGAGTTAATCGATTTGTGCAGTGAACGAATCAGTTATCAAAATTAACCCGTGTGACCCAGAAGTGGTTGAGAGTAGATCTCATTAACAAACAAGAGGAACTCGTTTAATAAAAATAAATCTTCGTAAGATTCTTAAATCTAAGCTTCATCGATTCACCTTTACCTCGTCGACAAACAAACATTATTGTCAGTCGATTTACTCTGTGAAACGTAATGGTGACTGAGAGTCAACTCTCGACGTGCAAAGGTAAATACCACGTGAAATGTTGGAGTACCTAATTTTCCATTGTCTCTAGACAAAATTCGAACCTCGTAGCAGAGATGAGCAAAACCCTAGGGTTCAAATAAATCTGAAGTTTGCCGATATGTTTGTCTCGTTTCCTCTTTTGAACATTTTCCAAAGGAGGAAACGTGACAAACACATCGGCAAACTTCAAATTTATTCGAAGCCTAGGGTTTTGCCCATCTTTGCTTCGTAGAAATTGTCACAAGTTTCAGTTTGGTGTTCAACGTGTGCGTCCACGTACTTTTGGCGGACAATGTATACCTGGACACTCCGTTAATTTGGACTTCCTGTAACGGTGTGCGGCCGCGACCTCGAGCCCTCGAAGGTCCGTTCCGGTCAGCCGAGGGACAGGCGCGTGCTACCGAGGCCAGGTTCGAAGCAACGGGGTCAACGGATGGCCCACGAACGGGTCATCCTCGTGACCCTGGGCGTGCTGTCCGGCCCCAACCCCCTTCGGTGGTCAAAACAGGCGGAAACACGGCCCGACCCTCGTACATCACCAGGCCCGAGCGACCTCTTCCGTCGACCATCCTCGCTGGACGCCAATTAAAAGTAAATTCGTTTCGTCCCCGACGCGAACGAAAGGCGAAAATTATTGGTAGGGGTGACCGTAGGGCGGTTGTATCCGACCGTGGATGAAATATTGCCCATCCGATTAGGCCGTGAATTATTTATTTTATTCGCTCGTTTCTATTTATTTTGACGAACGTTCGCCGTACTAGGGAGGTGTGAAATAAATATTCGTTTAAGTCGAATTTCGCCCGTATAAAAAGCACTGTTTTAACCCTTTATTTACCGGCCGGACTTGTAACGTCAATTTTCTCACGGTACTGTATTAATTAAACGCTTTGAAACCAATCGTGACTTTCGAGTCCGCTTTTATGAAGTTCATTTTTAATTGTTTGATGACAGCACAAGCTTTCTTTCTTTCGGAAGCTTGTTAAAGAGGACTCTATAAGATGATATACAGTTTAAGAAGCATTTAATTTACAGCAACCAATTTAAAATACATGCTTCCTGTACGGATACTTATTACACTGACTGTAAGACCAAGATGGACGCCTTAAAAACTTTTGAGGAACTCGGTAAATAAGGGGTTAAAACAGAGTATACAGTGACCATTCCAGTAGAGCTAATGTTTTTAATAAAAAAATATCCCATTATCGAGTTAACGCAGGAGTATCTCTATCCTAGCTTCTTCAAGTACCTATTCTTACTTCTATTCAACTTTCCTCGTTCCCTTTCCTTTTTTTATCCATTCTTCCGAGCCATCTCATTATTTCCTCAAGAATGTTTATCTATAGAGACGAGAATCGCCAATTATTTATCGCGGGAGTCTCGTATCTGGAGCCCGTTTTATATTTCAAAGTTCTACGTCTGATCTGGACACTACACGGTAATATTTAATGCTTCGACGAAAATTGCAAATTATTCGTGCATTCGAACATTCTTATCATCGATGGCAAGAAATCGATAATCCAACTAAAGAGATCCGTGCAACCAACCTTCGCGGATTTGTTCTAATTACAAAGACGTCTTTCGACGTTAATCCAGTTCCCTCAAACGTCCGAGCGTCTTTTAAGCCAAAAATCGTAAAAATATTATGTGGAAACGGTAGCAGGTATTTTCACGGTTTCGCGTATCGCATAAAGTAATCGATTTCATACCCCGCGAGTGAAAAGTACGTTTCGCATCCACTTGCGTCGACGAGGCATAAAACCACGGGTAGAAAATTCCGACCATTCTTGTACAATGGCGCCGACGTACATATGTACGCTCGTGTACATACTTCAACCATTTTTTTTTCTTCTCTTTTTTTTCGCTTCGCATCGCAGCCACCCCGAAACCCAGGCGGAGAAATTTTTATTCGCAAAACTGGCACAGCGTTGACCTAACTTCGGGGGCAGAACTACTCGTCGCGCTAACTCCACTTTGTCTCGAGCGAAATCCAAGGTAATTCCGAGATCAAGCCGCATAATTCATGACTCGCCGCGGCCGCGTTTAGCGAGCATGAAGGAAGTACTTCGATTCTCGTGAGACACTTATTCGTTATTTAAACCGAAAAAATTTTCCTTTCGATTTTACTTATCCTCTAAGTTCGTGTGCTAAGTCACTACCAAATGAACAACCTCCTATCTCAGTAACTAGTCAACCAAGGCTACAACCATCCAGGTATCGAATACCTTATCCCCAAGCAGACCCATCGATTCCATCCAAACAAATCAAACGCTTCAAACAAACAAGAATTACACCGAACCGAGCTAAACAAATCCGACTTTATCAGCCTCCATTCAACGTCCTCGACGGTAAAACCTCCACCGATCCTCATCCAAGCCCCTCAGACCCCCGGTCCAGGTCTCCTCCTCTCCCTCCCTTACCTGGTGTCTTCGTGGAAGCAGATTATTTGGTTCGCGAGCTGCGTCGCCGTGGGTACGAGGACGTACGTCGGGGTCGACGGTGTGCTCGTTACAGCGCCTCCACTCTGCGAGATTCAATATTCTAACCAAAATCCCCGGGGCTAAGAGGGGCTGGAGGCGGAGGGGACACGGCGGCGGGAAGGGCGGTACACGGGGCAAAAGTTTCCAGGCGTGCGGCCGCGTCTCGACGCGCTCGGGAACCGGCGCATCCGGGGCTGTCTGGGTCTAAAGTTTCGCCGTCGACGGAGGCCTCTCGTCGTCTTCGTTCCCGTCGACGACGGCAAACTCGCAGTCCACACACGAGCTCGCAGGACGCCGGGGGCCGGGGGAGCGAGTTACTTGACGGACTCGACGTTACTGACGTCGTACAGTTACCGCCAAGAATCCGTCGGGGCTTCCGGAGTACGACGGAACCGAATGTTCCAGAACGGTTGCGGAAATATTTATTGTAGAAAATTTATTTGATAGCATCGAACCTATAATTTAATTTAATAAAATTTCTTCGATAGACATAGAGGGTACGAATATACATGGGATTGATTGTATAATTTATTTACAAGGGTTCCTTTTACTCTCGTGGAATAACCAAAGAGGACAAAATGAATTTTCTATTGATATCAACAAGCGAGTTGCACCTCGGTTTCTATACACTCCCATCATTTTCTTGAAACTTTTACACTGTATACACTTTACGTATACTTAATATAGACCTGTTAATAACGACACTAATCTTACTAATAATACTAATCGAGAAAGGGATTTCTGGTGAACGATCAGCGACAACTCGTATCAGAGACGTTATCCGCGTGCTACTGTGGTCGATCGATCGTTCGAGGGGTGCAAGAACGGTTCGACTTGTCGGAGGAGCGCAATTAGATTTGTTTCTGACGATCGACGTGTCGCTCTGTTTGCATTTCGCGCTGGTTTCGAGGTATTTGGGTTATTGGTTTCGTAGGAAGTCGACTACTACGGCACTGGAGCAGAACAATCCACTGTTGGGTCTGGAATCTACCACGAAGTGATTACTTTGGTACTGCTTTCACAATTGGTTCATAAAAGGAGCAAAAAACTGTAACAACTTTTGTATCAAAAGCAAGTAAAGGAAATAATTGCCAACACTAAGAGTCCACCTATGAGTGCTGCAGTTTAAATCTAACCTGTACGTTCCTGACAACCAAAATGTGATTACTTTATTGTTGTTTTCACAATTGGTACATAAAAGAATCAAATAACTGTAACAACTTTTGTACCAAAAGCAGGTAAATGAAATAATTGCCAACACTAAGAGCCCACCTATGAGCACTGCAATTTAAATCAAACCAGTACCTTCCTGTTCAATCGTCCCCAAACACGAAGAATCGATTACTTTGTAATTGCATTCACAATTGATTGCTAGAAGTAGCAAATAAATATATCAGTAAATGAAATAATTCCAAGTACCAAGAGCCAATCTAAGAACGTTCCTGCACCAGCTTCAATCAAACCTGTACCTTCCGCAGACACCAGAAAGAATCCGCATACCCGAGCTAGGGGAGGGTGGGCTTAACACACATATCGAGCATAAACTGCCATGCTGAAAGTAGCAAAACCCAGCGACGATACCGACAGCGCGCTCGCGAACGTAAAGAATTCCTGAACGCCCAGTTATATTTCTCGCGTCGCGAGGGACCGAGGTGTGCAGAGCCACGATAAAAGTCTCCCCTAACCTCCCGGCGTTCCTCCGTATCTACGACTTCTCCCCCGCATCTCATGCATACGTGTGCGTATTTATACCGTCGCGACCCGGTCTCCTCGGACCAATCGAAGACCGTTCGGTTTTTATCGACGGAAGCAAGAGACAAGGGATTGGTTTTCGGGCAAGGTGCCGGCCCTGCGTACCCGAGGCCGTCGGTTTTACGAAACACGCGAGGGTGGTTTTCGAACGGGGGATGGACGTCGATTTCGCGCGGACTGTACGCCCCCTTGGAGACGTATAGGGCGGCTTTCGAGCGCGGAAGGAAAGGCCGCCGGCTATGGCTTCTCATCTTATCCGTCTCCTGCTCCCTTTCCGTGCCTCTAACCACCCCCCTTCTTTCTTCTCGACGTCGCGGAACGACGATGTTCGTCCATCGCCGCGTGTTTGCGCGTGCATGCCACCCGATACGGATAACGGAGTGGTTCGATGACGCCCCGTAAACTCGGCTTGTGTATCCGATGACGCTCTAACTTTGGCCGGGGGTGGAGGAAACTGGAGGGCCGACGGGGCAGGTACTTTACAGGGAAACTCGGCATGAGATACATTTAAGGTAGCATTAAGCCCCTGTGCGTCGAGTTATGGTGGATTTTCGAAAGGACTCCACCTACATCGTCAAGGGCTCTCTCACTCATTTCAACCATGGGGAATTAACTCTTATCTCCAATAAGAAGTATCTATATGCCATGTTCCCTGCTTATTGTTCTCCTTTCGCCAAGGAAAATAAATATTTATTATAAATAAATACTCTTGATTCCATCACGAATCAACCCCCTCATCAATTTCACCATTGCTGAGTTAACTATAACCTCCAATAAGAAGTATCTATATGTCACGCTCCCTGCTTATTATTTTCCTATCGCTAAGGAAAATAAATATTTATTCTAAATAAAAACTCTTAATTGCATCACAAATCAACCCCCTCATCAATTTCACCATTGCTGCATTAACCTCCAATAAAAAGTAATTAACCTTCGTCTTCATTTTTTATATTCCATACTATTTCTATAATAATTCCATGATCTTGGCCGATTTTCCGAAATCACCACTCATTCCTTGCTTAAAACCTATCTTCTCCATCTGCGGTCAAGACGCATCGATCCTCGATCCCTCCTCCTTTCAATCTCACCTTTACTTCTTCTCACCTCATTCACCCAATCCTTCCGCCGCAAAATTCCACCGTTTTTCACGCGCGATAAGCCTCTAATTCGTCGGGCAGCGTCGCGTTATTCCGCCGCGCGTACCAGCGACACCTTTAGAATCCGTTGTGCGTCCAATGACGCACGAAGGGAGAAAACTACCCCCGGCGCATCGGATTTAACGTTCAACGCGGCTCTAATGAGGTGCGCGCGTTCACGATTTCCCTAGCGTTCCTTTTTTTCGTTCGCCAGGTAGTCGCGGCGGATTTTTAATGGGGCACCGCGTGCTCTCCTTTTTTTCTTTTCCACCGCTATCCCCCCTTCTCCAACGCCCCTGTGCAACCCCTTCGACCGATAGTTTACCTGAGGATCCGTAGGTAGGCAGACTAGGGCCCCCCAGGGGAGGATGAGGAGGATAGGGGAGGTGAAAGCGTTACGAGAGAGGAAAACTGTCCGCGCCCGTCGAGATTGAAATTCAAATGAGACCGCGAGGATATTCTAATTCCGTGCAACCCCTTTTTTGCATATCGGGACCCACGCAGCTGCCAGGGACCCAAATTATACACATCTTTTCTCTCCCTTTCGGGGTGCCGCCACGGTGTTTTCCGTCGGCGTCAGCCTCTCCCTCCTCGGGCGGACTTTTCGGCAGCGTCGCGCGCGTGATCCGCAACAATCGAGAATCGACAGTATTCAAATCCGCGGCCGATGTACCCAGCTACCTAAGCCCCGAGGCTTACCGGCTGCCTTCCACGGATCCAATCGATTTTATGTTCGGGAAAGACGACGGTGAAGGAGGGAGAGCAAACCGAACCCGATACCGTAGTAGCAACCGCGATTATCGCCGCACTCGATAATGCAACCGTTTCGACTCGCTGCGATTCCTCGCCGGAACGATTCGCGCGACGATCGTCGAGGAGGTGGGTCGGACTGATCTATACCTCAGGGTCGACGTGTTTCGGCTGGACTGCGTTGCAAGGTGATCTTTGTATTCGTTTTATAAAGATAAACTAGGCATCTGTTGTCAACTCTCAGGATTATCTTCGTTTCTATGATAGTCGAACGTGTTTCTTGGTAATAATTGCTTTTCTGTGTTTAAATTGTAAACATTTAATTTCTAATATTTCTTTAGATATTCTTAAAATGGTAGAAGAGTAATTTCTTGAAATTATCTTGATTTTTGCGATAGCCGAATGTGTTTCCTCGTAGTAATTGCTTTCATGTTTTTAAATTGGGATATCATTTAATTTCTGATATTTCCATAACTAAAGTAGTAGTCCATAAAGTAGAGGAAGAGTTATTTCTAAAGGAGGTGCATGGAGATGCTTGATTATTTAATAAAAAAGTTGGAAACCAATGATAATTGAATATTAAAACACCACACAGCCAATATATTAAAATGTGCTTATATCGATACTCGTACTTTTAACAATATACATATATTGATATATAAAATCGTTTCCCAAGTTGTAAACCCTTTCTAAATACCCCAGTAGTTAAATTGCTAATTCATACACCATTACGTCTTTGAAAAATAGACTAGAATTCACAGATAATTCCAAACAGTAAACCAACTCTATATCGTCACCTTAATACTACCCTACGATTACTGGAAACAGTGACATCACGATCCTCCTATAGAATTCATTCAGCCAACATATATTTCCCCGTTTCGCCATCCTTTATTTATTTAACAAAATTCCCAGAAAATTCCACGCGACGAAACAACCGCCCCTAAACTACCTGCATCCACCTACTTCCTCGAGACGCGGGAGTCCTTTGCGATGAATTATCGCCGCTCAAAGAAAAGCCCGCCCGTACGTATTCAATTTTCATAAACGACGAGGAATAATCCTGGCGAAAATCCGCAGGTGAGGCGCACGGGACGCGGTGTACCGTCGCGCTGAAAGTCAGCCGAGCTCGATGGGCCGCCTACGTGTCCGTAGCGAGGACGAACGAAATCATCCCACCACAGAGGAGGAAGAGAGAGGAACGAGTGCAAACGGCCTAAGGGGGGCAGCCGCTTTGCATAATCAAATCCGGCGACGATGTAGCAGAATGCGAAGTACCCGAATGCCTGGTGAGCTGGGAGGAACGAGGGGATTGGAGGTGCGGAGGGAGACGAAATCCCGCGGGCACGCGAGGACTCCGAAAAATGCACTTCCTCCCTTCCGCTGTTGCCTTTGGCCCCGGTCATAAGGGGCTCCCCGTGTCTCGCAGCCACCCCTCGCGGAATTCCGGGAATAAACCGGAAACACCTACTCGTTTCGCGCGAGGGACTGCGAATTCTGCGTGGAGGGTTGCTGCCGCTGGGGTTGATTCGTCTGCGGATCGAAACGAAGCACTGGATTGACTTTGGCGAGGATCTATTTCGAGGGAACGCCGACTTCTGGACGTTGGGTGTCTCGGCGCTGGATTCTATGAGGTGAGAAAGGAATTCGTTTACTTCGTTTGATAGAAAGGGATTGGAGTTGAAAATTGCGAGATTGGAAGGTGCGAACGCGAGCTTGGCCGCGCGAGGGGAGGAAGTATGATCGGAGGAAAGGCTTCGGGTGTGTTGGTGAATCTTATTTACAAAGATGCAAGGAAATTCTTTTTCGAAGGACTTGTCTTTTCTAATTTCTTGAGATGTTGAAGTAATCCTATTAGGAGGTTGCATTGAAAGCCGCAGTTTATGTATTCGTGGATTTTACTGCGAATACTGTAGACATTGAGAGCTGTCGTATATTATGAGTTGTTAAAACCACAAGAAACAGTCACCGCCGAACGTTATTGCCAACAATTGCATCAAATCGGCGAAAAGTGACCCTTTTCTCTACGACAATGCTCGGCCTCGTGTTACTAGAACTGTAAAAGAAACACTGACGGGGTTCGAATGGGAGATTCTCCCTCAGCCAGCCTACTCTCCAGACCTGGCCCAAGTGATTATCATTTGTTCAGATCGATGCAACATGGTTTGGAGGACACACATTTCCGTAATTACGAAGAAGTTGAAAATTGGGTTGCTGAATGGATAAGCTCGAAAGATAAACCGTTCTTTCGTCGCAGAATTCAACTTTTGCCAGAAAAGTGGGAGAAAGTAGTAACTTTTGAGGGCAAATATTTCGATCGATACTTTTATATACGTTACTATTGAAATAAATGCTCGAAAAACAGCGGCTTTCGATGCAACCTCGTAATAAGATTCAAGAAGTATCTTGTTTGAGAAAATCGTGTGTTATATTCAGAGTTTATTCAATTGTTGGACCGCGTAACGATATGTTAATAACATTATGATATTGATTTCTCTTTCTTCAAATATCTAACAAAATGTTGTAATAGTCTCGAAATCAAGTGATTACAGAGTTTCTTTACAATGTTCCACCCCTGAAGCCTCTTCCGCCAAACAACAAACTATCTCCCAATTGTTCTTGGCTTTACACAAACCTTTAATTTTTGTATAAGAGTTTCCCAACCACAAACTTTTAAATATCGAACAAAATGTAATAAAAGATTCGAAATCAATTAATTCTATTTTTCATAAAGAATTTCTAAAAATATCTCTCCCCTTCGAGTCAATTACAGTGCTACACCGCATCAAGCCTCCAAACATCAAACTATCCCGCAATTGTTCTTCGCTTTACACAAACCTTTAATTTTTGTATGAGAGTTTCCCAACCACAAACTTTTAAATATCGAACAAAATGTAATAAAAGTTTCGAAATCAATTAATCCTATTTTTCATAAAGAATTTCTAAAAATATCTCTCCCCTTCGAGTCAATTACAGTGCTTCACCGCATCAAGCCTCCAAACATCAAACTATCCCGCAATTGTTCTTCGCTTTACACAAACCTTTAATTTTTGTATGAGAGTTTCCCAACCACAAACTTTTAAATATCGAACAAAATGTAATAAAAGTTTCGAAATCAATTAATCCTATTTTTCATAAAGAATTTCTAAAAATATCTCTCCCCTTCGAGTCAATTACAGTGCTTCACCTCATCAAGTCTCCAAACATCAAACAATCCCCCAATCGTACTCCACTAAATCAAACCTTTTTACCAATAAATCGTGTTCATTTCCAGGTCGACGATGGATCATCCTACGGTGTCCACCAAGCAAATAAACTACTTCAGAATTCGATATATCACCGCGCGACTCCGCATTATCCCCGACGTTTCGTTTGTAAGTCGAGCAGCAATTACGCGAAACCGAAACTGAACCGGGTAATTACGTCAACAAGTGAAACGAACTTACCCCCGACCCTCCGTCTCCGGCACCCCCGGCCGATGCACAAATCTCCTTTGCTTAAAAACGAAAGTTCGCAGACAGAGGAGACTGCAGGGCTAGCAGTCACGTCCGACGGCATTTGGGAAACGGCAGCGGCGTTGGGGTGAAAAAAAAGCCCCACGGAATTCCGCAAGAGGTAAAGAAAGAGGGTGGCTGGTACGCAGGGGTGGCACGTACCCCCTCGTCAAAATGGACGGGCTAAGCCCGTATAAGTCTAACGGGATTTTCGATCGTGGGCGGGCGGGTGAGTGCAGGCCACAGTTCGGGGGTGGCTGGCAGGGGGGGAGCCACGGGGGTTGAGCGATGGTAAGGGCACACGGTGGAAGGGGGTGGCTGGGAGTCCTTCAAGATGGCGGCTATAAGGGATGGTTTAGGGCGCGTGAGGGTTGCGGGCGAGGCAATATATCAGAGTGAGAGAGGGAGGGTTGCTTCGCCCCCGATGGTGGCCGTTACCACCCCCTTTCGCGTCCTTTCCTACGTCCTATTCCTCTCTGCTCTCTCGTTCCTTATACAGTCCTCTTTCTTGTCCCCTGCTACGTCCGCGTATCGTCTTTTCCGCCTTTGCTCACCCCCAGGGGCGGATCTACCCTCCGCCGCAAGTTTCGGGCAAGAGCCCTTTACTTACTCACATTTTAATTTAGTTACTGGGTATTAAGATTCATAAAAATTGCGGAAAATAGCCCCTTCATATGACTATATACTTGTACTATTTACCTTTATATATAGTGAAATTCGTTACAACGAGACATTATCAAATGTACCCGTACCCGGCGAAAATTCAAAATCGATTCTCCCGAAAACAAAGCATCGGGTGAAAAATTTTTATCCTATATTTTCGACTTATTTTTTCACGTAGATTCACCCACTTTCCGCTTGTACCACCAGTTACCGACACCCTGTATATCAATGCTACCATAGCTCTCAAAATGGACGATAACAGAACAGTCACCCCCCATTCTCACATCAATAACATTTTTCTAAGCCTCAGTGTCTAAATCATTAAGCCTTTGAAAGAAAAAAGAATAAAACACAAAAGTAAAGGAAAGTAGCTTCGTGGTAGCTCGAGTCTAGATCCACCACTGCCTCGGGACGACTACCACCCCTCCAACCTCGTCCCTGCGGAGCCCTCGGGTCCGTTCGCGATAGTATAAACGTCGCTGGAGACTGATGGAAAATGGACGAGAGAGAGGAAGAACGGACGATCGGAAAATAGTGGAAAATCGAATGGGCTGAGGGTGGAAACTGTGGAGTCACGAGGACGTGGGGAGAAGGAGGAGGGAGGGGAGGTTGGAGGACAATTCGTTGCTTCCAGGGATTGAAGGCTTTCTCTCTTTGCCTCCGCCGCGGTGATATCGGGAGGACGATGGAAATATGCCAACGGAAATCGTCGGAACCGGTGGCCGTCGATGGTTGTTGATGGATTCGTGTAAACGGGCCGAAAGGCTCCGCGCGGCTGAAGTGAAACGATCGACGTTCCAGGCCTGGGGGATGTTTTGTTTTCGCGAATTGTAGAAATATCAATGCGGCCTGGAACGAGAACCAACAACGACGCGGCTTTTAAATAAATTAGTTGCTCGGATAGAGACAGGAAAACCGACGTCTCCGTTTCCGTTTTGTTGTATCGATGAACCGGGCGCGACGGAAATTTTTGTTTGTGCACATTGCACGGTTGAAACTCCGTAGACGGCTATTTCCGCGCTGTATGCAGGGAGGAAATATTTTTAATATGTGCGTTCGAGGTACTCTTTTCATCCGGGGTAACAGATTTTGTTTTTATACTTCTGTTGCTCGAGGTCTTTACGATACCTCGACTAAATTGTATCGTACTAATTTCAAAGTTGCCGAAGCTTTAGTCTATTATAGACGAAGTTTTTCAAACGTTTCTCTGCGACATCTCGAAAACCGAGGAATACACTTTTGGGGTGAATCAAGATATGTTTGATATTTCATAAAATCACTGTTTTCTTAAAAAGATTGAAGATATTGTAAGAAGATACAATTTCAATATTTCTTTCCCTAGTTAACGCTATAGCTATGTATATAATGGACAAAAAGAAATCATTTTTCATTGGATTACAGTGACAAACGCAATTGCGTTAATAGAATAAGCATGTTTCGTCCGACATGGCCAAGAATATTTGTAACTTCCGAGCAAATTGACCAAGACAATTATAAATTTACCAGAATCTTCTACATACTTGTACAAAGAAATGTCCAAAATTTCAAAAATTTAAGTCAGGTAGTTCGCCAGCAAAAAAATCATGAAAATTTCCTTAAATTTTCCACCCCCTAGTAACTTCTTCAAAGACAAGCAAAACGCAAGCTCGCCAACTTTGAATTGCTAATTCTGTCCTCTGTAAATAATCACCGATATTTCTAATCATTTCTATTTCTGCCTTGAACTCCATCATTCGACTTCTATCGACTTCTCATCTATCGACACTTCTATCCACGAGTGGAGGAAACCGCGAGCAAGACGAAACGCGAGGAAAAGGAAAACGAAGGAGCGAACGAACACGCGTATAAAGGTTTCAGCTCGCATCCAGCGTCCCCTTGGCGTGTCTGAAAAGAGGAGCGGTAATGAGCTTCAAATTTGTTCCCCTTGGCGTGTACTTTAACCGCGTTTCGCTGCGTTTTTCCGCGGCCGTAGCCGAGCCGCGAAACAGGAGGGAATGGGTACGGGGGTAGAGAAAGTTAAAGGAAAAGCAGACTGTGGGGCATGTGTGCGTAAAAAAAAAAAGAACGGACGGAAACAGAGGAAAGAAGACGGTGGCGGAGCAAAAAGGGAGCAAGAACACGCGGATCCGGGTCTCAATGGCTGGCTCGTTAATCGACGTCGGCCTGGAAAACGCCAGGCGAGGAAATCGCGTGTCTCAAAAGTGGCGAGAGAGCGCGCAGCGGCAAGAAATTCCCGATAAAGAGGAAGAAAAACGAGCGCCAGGCGAAATCTCGCGGCACGGGGAATCGCCGTGAGTTTTTCACCTGCCGATCGCTTCTTGCGCGGCTTATAAGACCCCTCGAGAAATTCGTTTCCGCGACCTCGGCGTCGACTTAACCGTTTTCCAACCAGCCCGAATTATCCAGAGACAGGAAACAACCCTTGACGAGGGAGGCGTGGTGCAAGATTATTCGCGAACCGATAACTAACGGGTCGTCGTGTACTTTCGTCTTATTACAACCCTCATAGTTCGGAAATCGCGGGCTTATTTTGTATATTTATTTAACACTAAACCTACCCGACCGGTCAAATGACCGTTTTACAACTTTTGTGTAGAGTTCTTGTATACAGTACATCAATTATATAGCGTAGTTTCATTATTCAATTTAGCACCACGAGAAATATTTTTGCATTCAATTAAAATAAGTGTCTTTGAGACTGGCCATTTGTTCGATCACAGAACAAGTTGAATGAAATTAAATACAAATTTTTCGAAAAGGTATCCGTATTAAATTTGTAAATTCTTATTAGGGTGTTTTAGGAAAGATATATCTTCTAAGACTTGCAGAACGTTGAAATA
>NC_071980.1:12389182-12397612 GCF_026283585.1 Hylaeus volcanicus
TATCTTCTAAGACTTGCAGAACGTTGAAATAATAATCATTAGAGACAATTAATTTTGACCACTGTATCACGTTTAACTATTATTCAATTGTTAAATTCTTATTAGGGTGTTTTAGAAAATATACATCTTCTAAGACTTGCACGAAATGTGAAGTTACAATATGTGTCTTTAAGACCAATCATTCAATCGTACGGGGTAGAGAGACACAAACAAATGTCGGTAGGTTTAGTGTTGACCTGGAACAAAATTTTCTGTACACTTCTCCTACACGATGTTTAAATGCAATATGCAATTTTATATGCAATTGCTTCGTGTATTATTGAATTTAGCACGACGTTATATCTGCATTCAATTGAATAATGTATCTTTGACCCATTCACTGCCAACTACGAGACGAGAAATAATAAATAGAATAGGAGATCTGTCAGTCCACAGTCCTTGTGAAATTCGAAATGGATAACGAAAAATTTTAATACGAAAATCATGAAATAAAACTAAAATCTTGCCGTGTGTATCATCTTTGCTGCAATGTTCCTCTTTATCTATACTTTCTAAAAACTCCTTGATCGCGTTACGCGGATAAAAGTCAACAGATTTGGTGAAAACCGAATACGAATTTTCTAACTTTCCTCACGAAACTCGAAATGTGTCAAAATGAAAAATACCAACACAAAACTATTGAAATTATAAATAAAACAAAAGACCTGCCAGCGCACAGTCCTTCGTGTATATTATCAATAACACTCCTACCCGTCGAGGACCAAGTATCCCAGACGCAATCTCCGATAATTTCCACGAATTGTTTATACTTACTGGGACGCGGCAATGCCATCCACGAGTTTGATAACGAAGCCTTCGAGGCGCAAAAGAAACGCGGACCGCGGTTATTTTTCCGTCCGTGTTCCGAAGCCACCGGCGTTGGAGGGTGCGAGCGATCGAGCGGGGAGGTGGAGCGGGACGTAGTAGGAGGGGGGAGGTAAAAAGAGAGCGGGACGAATGAAAAGCTTCGAGCTTGCGGTAAACATCGAGCGTGTAATTCGCTCTTTAAAGAACACTTGGACGATAATTAAGCCGGCGTGGGGTGCGCCGGAGACAAGGGTAGGGGGGCTTGGGATCCAGAGAGCGACGAGGAGGATGCCAGCGAGAGGGACGGGGGCCCGGAGGGGACGGAGGGTTACGGGCACCGTTGAAAAGATCTTTCTGCGTTTATTTTTCGTGACCATGGCTCGGAAAGACACGTGGTCTGATTTTAATTAGCACCAGGGCGCACTCCCTGCGCGAGCAGCCACGGATGGAGAATCTCAGGCTTAGAATTCACCTGCCACCGACCGTTCCACCCCTACCCCCCTCCCGCCCCCATCCAAACCTCGTTTTGCTTCCTTTTCTCGTGGTCCCTCACTTCCCACCCCTTGCCGTCACCGCGCGGCGTTACCCTTTCTTCGGCTGGTGTTCTCGCGCTCGGTCAAGAGGGTTAATACGACAGCGAAATTCTCGTTTCACCAGTCGAGAGGGGGATGCGAGGAGTTTTCGACAGACGTTAACTCGAGCTCCTCGTCGCGGATTAAAAGCGACGGAGATGGAATTTCACGACGGTTTTCGATCCAACGTTTTTATTTCCGACTTTGAATTGTCATCTGATTAGGAGGTTCGAGGATTAAATTTATCGTTGCGGAACCGCGAAGGAACCTTGTGGTCCACGTAAAGTAGCGATAGGATGCGCCATGCTTAGAAGAAACGCTTGCCGGTGGCTTGCTGTAGTTGTATTGTTACGTCCTCGCAAAATTAGATCCAGAGAAATGTTTGAAATCGTGTAACATAAATTTTTCAAGAACATTACCTTACAGAGAAGGACAAGACGATACCTTTTTATATTCGCAATTTATTCATCCGATGTTTAGTTTCAAAAATAAAAATTTTAAAAGTTAAAGGTTCCTTTCGCAAATGTAATTTGAATTTTAGGAAAAAGGACTTCAAAGGTTTGAATTTTTATTTTTGAAACTAAATGTCGTATGATTGAACTGTAAACATAATAAAGTTTCGTCAACGTTCTCTATAAGGTAATCATTTTTTTTTTAAATACGGTTGTTCCATTGTTTTTTTTTCTTTAAGACAACAGCAACAGGGACACACGAGATCTCAGAAAAAAGGTTTTTTAGGCTTTTAATCCTTTGCACTCGAGGCCTTTTTTTCTGGTATCTGCCAGGAACTTGAGATGCTTTCTTAGCATTCTATTGCCATGAATTCTAAACTACCTAGATTTGAGAATTCTAAGCTATGTAGATTTGCTGCGTGAAACCTAATGGTGACTGAAAGTCACCTCTCTAATGCGAAGGGTTAATTTGTATTCCTGAAACTAAACATCCTATAAGTAAACTGTAAATATAAAAAAGTTCCGTCTTAGCATATAAGATGATATAATCCTATAAGCTGATTTATTATCTATAAGGTGATATTCTTTTTTTTTAATTTCAGCGACGCACCTTTTAGAATTTCAAGCAAAAAAAGTCCAGCAGTCCGAGAATAAAATAGAGCATGGAGAGATTGACGATTTTGTTACGGTCGTGTCACTTTCGTCTTTCTATTCAGGGTTGAACCAATCCTCGCTGGACGATTAATAAGTGATATTACAAGCTGGCTCGCGACACGCGAAAAGCGATTTGTCTCCGGTACCGAGAACTTGGCACATTTGCCAGCGGAAAGTCGAGGCCAATGGAGAGAAAAAAGCTTCAAATATTGAACTTCCGTTACCCACGGCGTCCCCGCTGTTCGTGTTTCCCTAAAGAGTTTGCCTCATTAATTAATACCACGGGGAAATATCGTAATTTCAGGGATCTTGGCTGAAATTTCTCGGTCACGCCGCCACTTTAGACCCAGCTCCCAATGATCTGTTTAAAACGATCTGTACGGGTCTCGACGAAGCGTATTTTCCAACAGAAATTGCCAGGAATGACGACGAGATCATTTTTGAAGACACTCGTCGGACAACGTCCAAATTATTCCATAATAGACAGGTAGAAGAAAAGTAAATCTCAAGGATGGTTCGTCAAAATTCATTGTAGAAACCAACGACGAGCGAATAGATCGAAATAAAAAGTCTGTACTTCGCTAATAAGTGTTTTAAGAACGCTGTATTCCAACCAAGAATATTTATTGCCGGAAAGAAACTTCAATAAAAACAAAGTTGAAACAAGAAACAGCTTTAATATCCCAGGTACATATGGTAAACACAATTAACTATCTTAAGAACACTAAACACTAGAATAGTACATAGTTCCGCTAAATAAACAGAAGTTCAATGAAATCCAGTTGTTGATTCAGCCGTTCATTACACAAATCGATTAACTCCATAAAACAAAAATTTGAGAGATGCGATCAAAATAGCCCTTGAAATAAATGATTTATTATCTAATGGCCAAAGAAATGTTGTCGTATAATGGTGTTAATCTTTATTATTCAAGAAAGTTATTACAAGTATAAAAATTTATAACTAAATCAATTTTTATTGACGCTTAACATTTTCGCTGCGGATGACGCACATGTGCGTCCAACTGAAAATATATGGTTGTTTTTATTATTTTTCAGTTTGCATTTTTTTTTGTTCGGCAATTATATTATATACAAATAAGTTACCACAAATATATGTTTTTCAAAATAATCATATTAAAACATTTGTAATTTGTCATTCAAACAAATATCGTAATTGCAGCTCCCAGCGAACGGCTACTTATTTTCGTCCGCAGCGAAAGTGTTAAATAAAATTTTTCAAAAAATGGAGTTAATCGATTCGTACAGTGAACGGACCCAATTGTCGAGCAGTAAATGCGACGTAAAATAAAATCATTAAAAAGCAAAAAACAAAGTCAATTGACCTCCCCATGTACGTATTCAGTTTCGAAGAACAGGAACATTAAAAATTGATATAAATCATATCCGCCCCCGATAACCAAAGAAAGACGAAGGTTCCGAGTAAATTTAATTAGAACCGCCCTATCGCGAAATGTCGCAGGAAAAAAAAACCCAGAGACAGGGAGGAGGAGGGTGAAAACACCCCGAAGAACAGGGATCCGCGAACAGAAATCGACACCGTATTCAGAATCGAGTAACGTCGCGAGTATCAAAGTGCGCGTGTAATAAATTGCCATCCGTCTCGTTCCCTCGGCGACGTAAAAAGGAAAACAAAAGGGTGACGACTCCCGGTGGCTTTTCTTCCCCCCATTTTTTTTTTCTGTTTGCAACCGAGGTCGGCAGCGGGGGTCGGGAATCGTCGCGCTCACCGACGTTTTATACGTCGTCGGGTTTCATGCGGCTGCGGTAATTTCTTTATTAGCTTGAAGACCACTCGACTCGTCGTCGTCGCCGTCGTCGTCGTGGTCGTCGACGTCGCTGGTAGTCGGTGAGATTCGCCACCCCCATAGAGGCTCAAAAAAAAAGAAAAAGAAAAGAGGAATCGTTCATCCCCCTCTGTCCACGGGAAGCTCGGTCTCTCTCGTTCGTCGTTTTCTGGGCACCCCTTCGAAAACGACCACCCCCCTCAACCCCCGTGGCTCTCAGCCGTCGAACTGTGAAAAGAACCACGCGTTCATTTGCCTTATTAAGTAGTTTTGTACGAATTAAGAGCGTGTCGCTTTGTCGACGCTCGCCCTCGTCATTGTTCGCGTCCTCGCGAGCTTATTCCGCCCGGTTCTGGCAAGAAGTGCCGGCTGACGGTTTGAGAAACCTTGGGAAAGTCTCTGACGGGACGGCTTCTTTCTCCAGGCCATCGTCGTACGCGTGCTTTAAGGGCTGCTCGTTTGCGTCAGTGTATTCGTTAATGCGGAAGGTGTTCAGAGGTAATACAACGCTTGCTGGTTGAATGGCACGCGTTCGAACAAAACGTAATTCACTGGTAAAAGTTTAATGTCTGTAATGAATACTGTTTCGTGCAATGCTGGTATTAGAGAATGTGTATTTTCTAATGAGTAAGTGGTCAAAGTTAAATGTCTCTAATGAGTATTGTTTCATGTAATGCTAGTCTTAGAAGATGTAGATTTTTTAAGACGCTCTAATAAGAATTTAAAAATTGACTAATGGTTAAATGCGATACAGTGGTCATAGTTAAATGTCTCTAATGATTATTATTTCACGTTCTGTGCAAGTCTTAGAGAATGTATATTTCCTAAAACACCCTAATAAAAATTTACAAATTTAATACAGATACCCTTTCGGAAAATGTGTATCTAATTTTATTTAACTTGTTCTGTAATCGAACAAATGGCCAGTCTTAAAGACACTTTTTTCAATTGAATGCAAAAATATTTCTCGTGGTGGTAAATTTAATACTAAAACTATCGTATACCAGCGTATTGCATCGTATCGCAACGTAAAACTACTGTATATAATTGATATACTGTATATAAGAACTGTATTTAAAAGTCTGAAAACAGCCGTTTGACTGGACGTGGTGGGTTTAGTGTTAATTAGTGTCTAATAAATATAATTTTGAATAGATGTTGGAATTGATTCTTTGAATGCGTCGAGACCCGATGCACATAATTCTCGGGCGGTGCGTCGACTCTCGCCTAGTCAAAGTAAAATTGAAATACTTTTGCCTACAGGTGACGGCATTAAGAACTTAAGACTTGAAGCAACCCCTTTTCGGTGCCAGGGGTGCTCGGAAACTCTTAAAGGGCAATAAACTTGTTTCGCGTGCACGCGCCGCTCATTATAATGAACTGCGGAAACGCGTGCACCGTAGGCATTCTTCCCGTTGACAAAGTGCTCGTTTATGAATACATGAAAACGTTAAATCACGACCGAGAGTCTCTCGAGAAAAAACGGGAATGCGCAAAATCTCGTTCCTTTTGATTAGAACTCTGCGATCGCATTCCACGATGCGACGTTATACTTATTATTCACTCTGAGAATAAATTTTGTATGAAAATAACCACGAGTGTTCGACTAAAATCTTCAAATTAGAAATTATATTAATCATTGTTTAAGACTTAGTTACAATATTATACAGTACTATATAATACAGTATACCAAATTTTCTTTAATATAAAAGGGGAACTATTTGCTCTAGACGAGAAAAATGAAACCCATAACTTGAATTAAAAAATTGAATAAAAATTCAAGGATGTCCATGTAAAATTCAATCTCTATATCCTTGAGTTCTTTGACCAATTTGCAATGATAATTCCAAAAGAGACGATATTGGCAATCTCGGTCAAATATTCCTGCGTATGTTAGACATCATCCCCCGACATTATCGGGAATTCCCAGCAGCAACAATTTGCTGGCGAAGAGGATCTCTTCTAAATTAAGATAATATTCCACGCTAAATGGATCTCCGTAGGAAGGAAGCTCCCAAGCAGTTCGAGTCGATGGTGGATCGTCGGAAAATTTGTTTAAGCCTCGATATTTAAAGTGAACGATAACGTATCGCCGGTATCGGAACGACAGCCGGAGAAGCCACCCTCGAGCTCGTTCGGCATTAATGCAAAAGAAGCCCTTACCTCTCGTGCTCGCAATCATCGACACAAATAAATCGACCTCGCCGTCTATTTCTCCCCGTCGGGCCGGAATCCCTGTATTCGATCAGGCATCGAAATACGCCGGCATGAAAAGGAGGAGGAGGAGAGCGATCGAGGAGGACCGATTGTTCCACTCCTGGCAGATCGGATCTGTCGTTAAGCCACGCTTACTCTCTGCCAATCCCACGGACGATCTGTAATCAGAACGACGTCCACGATTTATTCGAGGCGATCTCATCGCTGGTACATCCGTCGAACAATATGGCGGGGCATTATTTACGATCGATGAGCTCAACCGTTTAATTTTTCCGATTTAAGTAGGCAGGGTTAGGCACCCCACTCGAATACATTTCGTAACTGATTTGTTTGTCTCGAATGAAAAATATTTGGAGACACGTGTAAGTATTTACGGTTCATTTCTATTGAACATTTCAAAACAAAATGTTCTGGGTATCCTACAAAATTACATAAATAATGTCGTTGAATAATAAAATTGTTACTATAATTACGGGGAAAGGCTTCCTAGACTTCAGACATTTTCTGATAAATAATTTGCAAGTTTCTTCACCTTCAATATTTGTTTAACTAGCTCTCAACATATTTGTTTATTTAAATATATTCAATTATCCACTTACAGGAACATTCGAGGTAAAATGTATGCTCGTTAAAATAATTCAGCCCCTTAAAGGCCATCCTTCGCACTTTCGAAACTTGGTCCATCATAATTAAGCATCCCTTGATACGATACGAATTTATTTACAATTTTCTAATCACCGAGCTTAATTTTCTTTCCAAGGGATCGATTCCTCCGCTCGAAAGCGAGAGTATCGGTGCACCGCGAGCGATAATTCGTACGAAGACGCGAGGACGAAGTAACAAACATAAATTTTTGTCCAAGGGCGCGCCTCGCGGAGAAAACTTGGCAAACCTTACCAAGGGGCGAAAGGGGGATGGTTCACGGCGGACGCTTAAACACTGGCTTCGTCGTTAGTCTACGAGCCATTAACTAAATTATGTAAGCCTCTGCGAAGACCTCCGGAGCGGAGGTAGCGTAAACTTTAGCCGTCTGCTCCTGAATCAGGGCCGATCAAATTGTTTTTCACCTCTTTCGTGGCCTCCGCCATCGAGGAGCGCCCTTTCGAACTTTTATTACTGCGCTTTCAAGTTTCCTCGAGGAGGAGGACGGGGGGGCAGTGTGTCTAGTAGCACTTCCGTCGAACAAAAATGCAACGAGGTAAAAAGGGCTTCGAATCACGACCACCTTCCTAATAGAAAAATAAAATATTGATACCGATTCGAATACTCATTCCTCGATGAAAATTCTGAATTTACGAATAGTTAAGGTGTTCGTAGCTAAAAGTAGGTTACTTTCATCTAATTTCCCATCATAAGTTTTGTAAAAGTGTCTTTCATATTGATACGACTGGTCAAGCTGCGTCCGAACAATTATCATAGTTGACACAACCTTAGTTTGAACAGCGTAAATTCCAATGATTCGGTACAAGAATCTACAAAATTTATGTGTATACATAATAATTATCAGCCTGCAGATGTTTATGCATTTATGGCAAGTGTGTGGAAATGCAAAAGTATACAACATATCGTTTTGCTACTCAAATTAATGTGTAAAATATATCTGTAAATATATAAAGCGATTAGCACACTTCTATTATAGAAAAGGCGTCGTATAACATTACACATGTATAGTTTTGTAGAGAAAAATTTATTTGGAAACATCAAACCTATCGTTTCATTTAGATTTTCTTTAATGTATATAATAATACATTAATCGCATAATATAACATGTGAAACATACCCTTAGATATCATAAAGAACTGATATTACTTTTCTGGGAAGGTTATGGTACCACCCCCGTGAAATTCGTGTAGCTTTCTAAATGAATATAAACACACCCTGC
>NC_071980.1:12397622-12458050 GCF_026283585.1 Hylaeus volcanicus
CCCGTGAAATTCGTGTAGCTTTCTAAATGAATATAAACACACCCTGCAACGTATAGTAAAAACACGAATTTTCATAAACATCTAATAATCACATGTTATGTTAATCACACAATATAACATGTGAAACATACCCTTAGATATCATAAAAAAACTAATATCACCTTTCTGGGAAGGTTATGGTACCATCCCCGTGAAATTCGTGTATCTTTCTAAATGAATACAAACACACCCTGCGACGTATTGTAAAGACACGAATTTGCATAGACATCCAATTATCTTCGCCGCGAACTTAACAGAATAACGAGTCCGATGTGTCGGTCAGCGTACGAGGCAGCCATTCGGTAAGGTTGGTCGTTATCGTTGGCCCGCGACCCGGCTCCCAGCAATTAATCTCCCCGCGCTAATTATTTAGCCGGTTAGGAGGAGTTCCGTGCGGCCGAACGTAGTTCCGTTATCAGATGTAGTAGGGGTCGTTCGAGAGGGATCGCGAGGAAGCTACGAGAGGATGGAAGCTCGACGGCGGAATGGGGTGGCGGTAGAGCGCGCGCGGTTGAGGTTCAGTCGTGCTCAGGAGGATAGGCGAGGGGTTGAGGCTCGCGCAAGAGTAAATTGATTAGAATTAAAGGGTTGGCTGGCAGGTGCTGCTGCCGGGTTACTACGGACCATAAGAGAGAAAGGTCGTGCGGCGGGCGAGACGGAGAGGGTTAGAGCCCGAGAGGAACCGTGCAGAGAACACGGAACAGAGTGACGAGGGAGGAAAGGGAGCGAGGGTACAACGGTGACCACAGCCTCGACGCTGATTGGTCGAGTCAAGTTTGTGGCAAGATGGCTGGCTGCCGCCGTCGCTGCTGCCTCTACCACCCCCTCGTCTCGCTCTTCCTCTAACCCTCGCTCGTCCTTCCGCATCCCGTACTCCAAGCTTCTTCTCCAGTTCACCTCAACCTCTTGCCTCGTCCTCAGGCTCTCTCCCGTCGTAGTTCCCGTCTACGCGGTCTCTAAGATGCTTTATCTATGTGCCAAATAGATGTATGTACGTGTACACGCCTGTTCGAAACAATGCCGGGCGTGCAACCACCCCCTTCGCCTAGCAGCCACCCTTTCTGCGAGCACCATCTACCTCTTACCACCCACGATCCCCTTGCCCCCTGTCCTTCTCTCCTTGCCCTATCATCCCTTGCGTGCTCTCTCGCCTCAACCCTTACCACCGCCTACGTTCCACCCGGCTACCACCCTCACGTCGGCATCGTCACCGTTTCTCCCAACGTTCTCCGGGACCATCCTCCCTCCTGTCCACCCCTCCGCTCACCTCGTCCTCGTTGCTTCCATGCTCTGCCTAGCGATTCCCTTCTTCGTCCAACTCCTGTCACCGTCGCGTCCTATTTCCATCGTTTTGTCGCTCCCTCTCGCCCCCCTTTAGCCCTCTCTGGATGCTCGGCCCGTGCCCTCCCCCCCCCCCCCTCGCCACCGCCCACAGATGCGAGAATACCGAGCCGGCCTCAAAGAGAATGCGATAATACGAAGAACTTCGACTAATGAGTTAATAGTTGGTGCCTCGCGTTACCGTCACACCGCGGAGTACTTTATTCGACGTCGCCCCGAGCAACGAGATTATAACGCGACACGAGCGGGGGGTTGGTGGGCGCCAAGGAGCGACGAGCAGCTCAGGTGGATTGGTGTTTTCCACCCCTCGTGCGCGTGTACGCTCGGATGAACAAAAACTGTCAGCTCGAGGAGATGAACGCGAAACTAACGATAATTTGTTGGAAAATTGAACCGATTATCGATACGCCAGGCGGGGGGAGGATTTTTTTCTTGTGGGGAAAATTGTAGTATTCGCTAAAGTAGGCCATTGGGAAAGATAGTGATATGGCATTAGAAAGTCGGAATTGTTGATCGCAAGGGAAGTTTAACGTGGAATTTTAGTGAAGAATAATTAGCCCTCTCACGAGTGAGCATTTTTGGAGAATTGAATTTGAGTTAGGTTTGTTCGATAAATCTATAAGTATTCGTACCCTCTATGTCTATTGAAGAAATTTTATTAAATTAAATGATAGGTTTGATGTTATCAAATAAATTTTCCATAACAACTATGTACATTAATAAATTTTACATGTGTATGTACCTATAATAAACATTATATTTGAAAACGTCAAACCTGTCATTTAATTTAGACAAACTTCTTTGATAAACAGAGAGGGTACGAATACTTATGGGATTGACTGTATATATTTAGTGATGCGCATGAGACGAGATAAATCTCGATCTTAAAGTAAAGTAAAGTTCTCGTAAAGTGAGAATAGATTTAGATTAGCAGGGACAACCGTAGCTGGTACTAGTAGTCCGTAAAAGAACAAAGTATGGAGTACATAATTAGTTTTCAGAAAAATTCATTTTTATAAATAATGTATCAACATTAATATATTTTTATTGCAAAATGTCAGTCTCGTATCGTGCGCATCATTATATATATTTAGTTTCATGCTGTAATATATACGCCATAAAGGAATTTTATTAACATATTTATTTAATAATTGTACTGGACGTATTTTATATTATTCTCCAACTTTTCGATGGAATCTGAAAATTTGTATATTATTATTTGATGAAACACACGAACAAGGAAAATATGATATACTGTGCCAGATGAATATTTAATGTAAAATAATCGAAATTCATTTTTTGTATAGCACGCAGGTGTTTAATAAATGAAAACAATATTCACCCTACTCCTGAAAGAATTAATAAAGTAACACCTAGTACGAAAATCTCTCGATTAATAATCTGATGATAACAGTTACGCGATTCTACATGAAATTAAAAATGAATTTCAAAACATCCAACAGAGAAATGACCACTTTGGCTAATTGTAATAAGAAATCATGATGTAACGATTTAGCACAAATAGTCGCGCAGATTTACTCCGCGGCAACGACCGTGAAAGATCACGGCACGCTGAGAAAAGTAATTTCCCGTGGATAATCGGGAAAGCTCTGGTGTTTTTACTTTCATTGAGGAAGGAAGGGTATCTCGTTCGCGCAGCGGTCACTTTTGCTCGTCGTCGAGCGACGCGCGCTGAATTTTATCTCCGCTATCGGGAAATTCATTTGCGCCTTGCGGTGCTGGGGGTGGATATTAAAATCGAGGTAAGAGAGCCGGATACCCTGCGAGGATTATCCGCCATCAAATCGTCAGTTGGCTAGAAGCGTGTTTTATTGGGGAATGGGGGATGATTTAACAAGACTCTCGACAAGCTTAAGGGGGGCATTCTAATCTGGCTACGGGAAACTGGAACATTTTTGAAAGGTAACGAAACGGAAACTATTTCTGATATTGGTCTCAAACTTTACATACGTGGAGAGTTGGGGTACCGGTTTGAAGAATCCAAAATATATTTCTCAATTTTCCAATAGGTAGGAGGGACTGTATAGGAACCTTACATTAACTGTAAAATATTTGTGTAGCTAATTCTTTCTATGCTCAAGTTAAATTTATATTTGTTTGTATTAAAAGGACAGCAAAGACAATCGAAAATATTCTGACATGTTTTAGTTGTGCTCCTAGCTACCGAAGTTCACATCAATTAACCTTTTCTGGGAGGAATTACTTTGCTTGAAATAAAGAAAGATTAAAAATAACCATAGCCTAACAGCATTTACAAATCCAGTGATTACATAACCGCGAGTCACCTAAAACAGAACACTCGAACACTTTCATAATATTAAACAAAAAATACATAGTTCCACTCAAAGAAAAAAATATCGATGATCTTAACAACTTAAACAAAAAATGACCCTGGAACAAATATTTTTCTTGCATCAAATTTAATCGGTGATAACTCTCAAATTCTGTTCCAAACACTTTCACGTATCTTCAAAAATTCAAGCCAGGTGACTCACCCTGTATACCATAGTTCGTAAAAGCTACTTAATCGAAATCAAATCGAGACAAACGTATTTACAGAAAGCTCGGTCGTCACCTCGTCCCGAAGAAAATAGCACGTGGTCGCGAACGATTTAATCCGCGCCCAGGCAACCCCCCTGGCGGGGATGCGACGCTTTTAAAACAACTGGCACCGATACGCTGCGCGAAGGGTCGTTCTCGAATTTACATTTCTAATCGGGGCTAAGAAACGGCGCGTTATGGAAATTGCAAAAATAAACGGCGCGATATCAGCATATCAAACGGCCTCTTTGAGCCCCGCGCTCGCGGGAGCGTGTCCCCGGCAGCCCGCGGGGCGCTTTTTAAACGCGGGCGCAGTAAAAATCTCGGAGTTTTCAAGTGTGTCGATTCGTTGGAAGCGTCCTCAGCCGCGGTGCGCGGTGCCGCGATAAAAAGAGCGCCGACGAGAGAGAAAAGTGCAACCAATAATTTTATTTTCCGCGATAAAGCACGGCCTCCGGTTCGTGGGAGCCGATGGGGTGGTTTGGAGGAACGGGGTGTCTCTGGTCGCAGGCCCCGCGTATCTTTTAGTAAGTAAACAGAGCGCCTTATGAATTTTAAGCAGCCCGACGAGGAAAGTGCGTCCCCCCACCTTCGTCTTTTTCTTCTTCTACTTCTACTTCTTATCTGACCTGCTTTCCTCCCCTTTTCTCACCTATTTCGTCAACGTTTACCTCCCTACGTGTACCTAAGGCGAAGCTAATCGTAGCGTTAAAATATTAACGTCTTTTCTCGATACGGAATACGATTTCATGCTTCATCGAGTCTGATTGTTATCCATCAAGCTAATTGTATACATATATGTAGGGTTTAAATAAGGGATGTTTTCTACTCTGGAAATTTTTACGTAAATGAAGTTTGGTAAATGTAAGGAATAATGAAGTATAAGACGAAGAGGTGGAATCACTTTAGAATTTTTGTAGAATTATTAGGAAGGAACATTGTCCACTTTTTGGAGGCCTTTAAAGTTTCCACTGTTCTTCTTTGAAACGAAGTGGGGTGCAATTAAGTTTTAAGTACAATGTAAGAATTAAGGATACACGATAGAAGACGGTACTGAAGAGCATTCGAATTCCTATCGATATTTCCTACGAACATCTAAATATGTTATACGAACTTATTAACAGTTAATACATTCGACAACAATTACATCTACGAGCTAAATTCGTCAAATACGAACATGAAGATATGTAGGTAAAGACACCCAAAAAGTGGACAATTTTCCCTACCTAATAATTCTATAAATTTAATTCTAAATAATAATTCTAAATTCTATAAATTAGGTACAGACAATTAGAAATCAGGTATTAAATGTATCAATTATGAACCTGAAGATAAAGACCTGAATTCAAAGAGGAAACTCTTCCACCTCCAAAAAGTGGACAATGTTCTTTCCAAATAATTCTACACAAATTCTAAAAATGTTTCTTCTTTTCATTTTAAAAATAGTTTTAGGTACAAACATCTAGAAATCAAGTATTAGTTGTGTCAAATATGAACCTGAAGATAAAGACCTGAAATCAAAGAGGAAACTCTTCCACCTCCAAAAAGTGGACAATGTTCCTTCCTAATAATTCTACAAAAATTCTAAAAATATTTCTTCTTTTCATTTTAAAAATAGTTTTAGGTACAAACAACTAGAAATCAGGTATTAAATTTGTCGACTACGAACCTGAAGATAAAGACCTGAATTCAAAGGGGATACTCTTCGACCCCCAAAAAGTGGACAATTTTCCTTCCAAATAATTCTGCAAATTTCATTCTAAAAATGAAAATGTCACCGTATACGGAGCCAATCGCGCAAACGCGTTTTCAGAGAGCGTCTTCCGACGGATTTTCCGTCAGAGTGGGCGGTCATGCGGCGTTGTTTTGATATTGATCTCCGGATACAACACCGTCTAAGCATTCTAATGGCAAGGGACCAGGATTCTGCGCGCTGCACGGCGCACGTGTTTCTAATGATTTTAGTGGTACCGAGGTATACCTCCGCAACGTATAGTTATAACCGGCTACGAACACGTATTACATCTACTCTGCTGGGGCACCGTGTAATATGTCGGAATTGCGGAAAGGGGTAACGCGGGGCAGGAGAGCGGAGAGGGCCCGCGAGAGGACGGTCTTGTGGGATTCTTAATGGCGAAAGGCCTCCGAGGTAACACTACGGCTATTAAACGCAGACCCCGCTACTCTGTCTTCCGTTCTCCGTCGCGCCTGCAGCGCCGCCGAGCACCCTCTCGCCCTTCTTGCGACTCTTGCGTAAATGGGGTAGTTTCTTTCGCGGTCTGCATTGCTATTTAATAACGCGTCGATCCGCGGGGCAACTGCTTCCGGTAGATTAAAAGAATACTAAATAAATAAAAGGATGCAATCACAGCATATGTATTAGGTTGTCCCAAAAGTTTCTTTCACTTTATTAATAAGTAATACATGCACAATATTTCATGTTTTATGTTACATTACTGAATTGTGCACGATTCATTTTGCTCCATTACTGTTACAACATGAATATCTATGAAATTAGATTGTCTATTTATATAAACACGACCACATAAAATAATTGAGTGCAACTCGCGAAAGAAACTTTCGGGACAACCTAATATACAAATCGTCAGCAAACGTTGCAAGTTTGAAACGTTTGATTGTCTTAGGCAGAAACGAATGATAAGGAAGAAGAATTCTGTATTGAAAAGTTGTAGAAAGATATTTGAAAAAATCGAGGTAACAAATATTCCAATTCGTATTTTTGTATATGGTACAGGGTGTCCCTAATTTAAATGTCTACACTTTGGGAGCGTATAGGACACCGAAAAACTAATAAAACTATTAATAAAGCTACAGTTCCCTCTTCCCTCTCCCCTAAATCAGCATTCAATCCGTGCGCGAAATACGCGCATGCAAGGTACGCGATCGCAACTAAAGAATCGCGTTTAAGAAAAGAAGAAAGGATAAGTTGCGAAAATATGTTATTAAACTACATCTTTATTAATTTTCCTGTCCATCCACGCATTGCTTCTCATAAAAAAAAAAAAATAAAGTACCAATCCCTCTCCGACTAACCCCTTCACCTTTGCTCTGATAAATTAACCATTCATTACTTTCGTATAATACTAATATAATCATAAATATTCATTATTCGTTTATATACCCATAGATGATATAACTTTAAATATTGCTACTTGGAACAACAATGCTTCATTAATGTACTTTCCAGCGCCTGTTGACTTCAAACTACACAAAATTATTACCAATTCCAAAGAAAAACAAATAAGAAAACTAGAATTAATCGCATCTCTAACATGCGATTATTAAACATATTAAATACACTTCTAAGCATTTCTACACATGTCTACAGAAAATATTAAATACCATGCGTGCACGAGTACACAATTAAAGGGCCGCGTAAGGGAGAAAAAGTAAAGTCGTTGGACCCACGCGAGATCCCAAACGCAGTATAAGTAACGAAAATGTAAGCCCCTTGGATCAACCGCGCTCATCCCCTTCGGCGTTGGCGTTTGACGCGACCGCTGAAATTTTTACTTGGTTCGATTTGGTCTTTCGGGGATTCCCCGCCCTCTGATTGGTGGACCCTGGCCACGCCCTGCATATAAGGGTGGCTTGCCCGCCCGAGCACTATCAACCCTTATGTATGCCCGATGTGAGTACACTTATGTGCCCGTACATATGTAAGGGTGCAGATTTCGCGCGTACATACATCCCAGCGGGGGGGTTAGGAGGGGGATGGTACATAGGCGTAGGAACCGTGTGTACCGGGTGGGGCTCGCAGGACTGTGGATGGCAGCAGGGCGAACTCCTCGATACGACACGGTCGATCGAACCAGTCGTAATTTTAGCATCGCGCTGTTATCTAAAAGTGAACGGCACGGTATCGGGTTGCTATTCTTTTCGCAAAACGCTGCCAGAATACTCGGGGTAGAGGGGCGGGGGTGGAGCAGCGAACGTTTGTCGAGCGGTTTTATCATCGTTGATAAGTGAATTCGTGGGGTTGAAAATATTCCTACAGGGGCTTGATCCGCGAAAATTATGGAAAATACTTTTTACTAGCCGTCAATATTTGTTGGAGTCTTGAACGAATATCGGGGGATGATGTTGGAGCCTTGAGAAAGTTGCTTTTTTTTTGTATGCTTCTTTATGATATATTTTCGGCGAAATTTAGAAGTAAATAAAAGGGAGTGTTTATATTCATAGCTTTCATAGTTTTTAGTGGTATGAAAAATGTTCTGTTACCTTCATTCATCAAAGGGAAATAAGTTGTCTTGTTTGATAAATTATTATTAATAGCTACCGATTTTGAGAAACGAATAATTCGATACTCAACAGAAGTTACGCTTGAGGAACTCGATACTGATAAATAATATTACTTCCACGGGATGTTGGGAATTTAATTTCCGCAACAGGGAGAAAGCGATAATATTGGAATTGGATTTCTACAATATAGCACCACGTCCTTGCGATAATGAGCATTGTTATTCGCGGCTAACGCATTTCGAAGTATTATGCAACTAAGAAATCGATACTAATCTGTCGAATAATAATGCGAATTTATCCTGACGCTATTTATCACGTTGCTCATAAACTCGTTAACGTATTAATTCATTGATGGTATAAAAATAAAGCCATGCATACTTATGTACGTGTAGATTAAATGCTATCGATGTAAATAATTTCGAAGTAATATGTAACTAAGAAATCGATACTAATCTGTCGAATAATAATGCGAATTTATCCTGACGCTATTTACCACGTTGCTCATAAACTCGTTAACGTATTAATTTATTGATGGTATAAAAATAAAGACATGCATACTTACGCATGTCTAGATTAAATACTATCGATGTTAATAATAAATATTTCTAATACAATTTATGATACTGCATCTACACGTATTTAATGGATTAACAATATTGAAATAGCTATCAAGACAACCTTTTAATAAAGAAATGAAAAACCACACCACTCGTTACTTTATATATACATTAATCGTATAGAAGTAAAAATATACTTCTATTGAAACAGATGAAACACTATAAATATTAATATTAAATATTTCCCCGTACAATTTGTGATATTACCCCTACCCATATTTTATGCATCCAAAAATATCGAGATAAGTAACAAGATAATCTTTTAACAAACATCCCTACCAATTACACCCTCTTGCACTCTTTCAACGCCGGACCGTTTCCCGCGGAATTGAATGGAATAAACGCGTCACTTCCGAGGGAAAGTATATTTCTATGCAGGGAGTATTTTCCGCGAAGTGTGTGCTTTAGAGAGAAAACGCGGAAAGAAACTCTCACGGTCCAGGTACAGATATTACTATTTTATACTAGATGGAGTAGAATAAGATGTCGCCTAAAATTGTCTCGAGGGGGGTAACTAAAATATCTCCGCGTTACAAGCCCGGAACGCATGACGACGAAGTGGGAAACGACAGCGGGGAAACTATGTGAAATACACACGGAGCCGACGTTACCATTAAATTCACATCTTTTGGAATAATATGGGTTTCGGAATTAATTGCGTGCGAGCGCGAACACCTTTCGCGACACGTCGCGTAACCTTAGTCATCCCGACTGTGTCTTTGAATTATTCTTACTTAATTATATCGCGCACGGTGCACGACGTCCCGCCCTATTAGTAAAGAGGCCATTTTATTTCGTATCATACATGAGCCAGAGCTCGTGCCTCGGTTTCCTTATGCATCTGTGAGCTGTGCATTTAATTAACTATAAGAAAATACCTGCTGAGAGGAATAATTCCAGTCAGATAACATCACATTTCGTGAGCAACAATTTTTCTATATTTATTTATTTACAGATTCTGATATTAAAGGTGTTATTCTAAAAATATCGAGGTAAAATTAAAAAATTCTGTCGTTTGAGAAAATAAAATAAATTTCATTAAACTATGTTAAAAGAACCATATGTTTATTAATTTTCATGTCTATCTACTCATTCTTTCTTATAAAAAAAAAAAAATTAAGTGCCCCCTCTCCCTCCTCCCAAGTAAATTAAACATTTAAGATTATTTTCCTATAATTTTAATGTAATCGTTATTACACATATGCATTATTCATTTTATATGCCTACAGATAATACTATAACCTCAAATATTGTTACTTGGAACAACAATTTTTCATTATGGTATTTTCCAGTTCTTTCTTTAGATACCTCTTGGAAATTAAACAGAATTCACAACTTACCTCAGACAAAATTATTACCTATTTCAAAGATAAACAAGTGATTAAACTAAAATTAATTACACTTCTAAGAGTGATTGTTAAACATATTAGTTACTCTCTCATCTTGGCTCATTTCTATAGCATAACCTATATTATAATATATATGTATCTCAACCCAAGAGAGCATATATAACCCTTTATTTATAATAAAAAACATTATGCTTATTGAATATTCGAAGGTATTTATTGAATATTAAAATGTACTCTGGTATCAGAAACAAAATTGTCTAACCCTAAATGTGAACCTTCAATTTACGAGCAACATTCAATTAAAAGCAGAATAATAAATACCTCCATCCAATTATTTGAAAACATAATTACCCAGGAACCTCTTTTCATCATCAGGAACGATTACTCAAACGATTCAGTGATCCCTGCTCGATGATGGAAACGAAATCGATGAAACATTCACGAAGATCACGTACATTGCGTGGGTCAGCTATGAACTCCCACGAAATACCACCTACAACCCATTGTTTCATGGCAATTAATCGAAATCTATCTCCAATGACATCACAAATACTCCAGCAAGCTAATAATATACTTACCACACGCAATTGAGTGTAATTGTCGTCGTTGTCACGATATATTCGACGAGGAACAACATCCAGACGCATTCGAAGAAACGATTCATCCTTTGACGACGCTGTCAATGAATTCCGCGGGAAAAAGTGCTTATTTCGATTCTCGAACGGTGTCTTTCGATATCGTTCGATTGTGCGGGAGAAGGCGTTCGAACCTAGTTCGTGGTAAACGCCAGCGAGTGCTGGGGCGCTCGCGTCAGTGCCGTGAGAGCTTCAAAACAAGGTTGTGTTTGGTGGGAAGTTTCTTGATTTGTGATTGATATGATCGAGGAACACGACGAACGCGAAACAATATGCGACTCAGTGGTAAGTAGAGCGATACGCTGAAGATGACATCGTTGACATTCCCCGAGGAAAAGTTAAACAGCGAGAAAACGATGTTCTAACCAAATTCTAACCTCACTTTCAGAATTCGTTGGTGGAAGGCTGCCGTTTACCGGTTAGAATGCATGGCACAGACGATTGGCGTAAGTAACACTCTCCATTTTGCGATTGTTTTACTTCAGGCAATGCCACGACTTTTTCCTCGAGATTTCGTGTACGATCTTATGTCATAAAAATCGAGCGACAAGTGTGTCATCGAGTCATATAACTCGACCAGTAATCTAAGCTCTACGGTCGCGCGGTGTTTCCATTCGAGTAGATTGTCACAGAAACGAAGAATCTGATCGGTACAATATCCTTGGTAGTCGTTATCCACGTAGTCTCGGTCGAGTTAGTTTTAGGTTATGCTTGGGTAGTTTGAACAGTGACAGTGTGCGTGCGTAGTTTCCTCTGGTGTGTCTCAAGTGTTGTTAGTCTTTAGCGTAGGTGTATGTAAGTCTAGGAATAACAAGGGTTTATCACAAGTTTCCTTTTATCGTCCACAGCTCTTGCTGAAATCATCAGTGTTAAAGACGTACTACACGGTGTCAAGTGTTATTATGTTCACTATGTAGATTGTAAGTATATTGCGTATCTCTCTGAGAGTTAGGAGTTAGGAGATAAGCAACCATTTAATCAAATGTACAACATTTTAGTCAATAAACGATTAGATGAGTGGGTTACGGAAGATTGTTTGGACACTAGGAAAGTCCAATACCCCCGCCGAGATGGAACCACGCCAGGTACAGATGCGGCGGCAACCCCGAAAAAGCAAGCGCCTAGTAGACCTCCTAGCCCTAGTAGCCTTAGCAATGAACCTGTCAACGGTTCGGCAGTGTTACAGGCTGCGTTACAAAAGAAAATGTCTAGGAAAAGAAAGTCGGCGTTTATCGAGAACGAGGATTCTCAGGATGGTCCGCCTCAAACACCTGGTCCCAGACCGACCGGTTCGTTGGTTGCCCATCATCACGACGATATAGTTACAAGAATGAAAAATGTCGAACTGATAGAGTTGGGTCGGCATAGAATAAGACCATGGTATTTTAGTCCGTATCCGCAAGAGATGGTGAATTTACCCTGTATATATATCTGTGAATTTTGCCTAAAGTATAGAAAAAGTCGAAAGTGTTTGGAGAGGCACCTCGTAAAGTGCAATTTACGTCACCCTCCTGGCAACGAAATCTATAGAAAAGGATCGATATCTTTTTTTGAAATTGACGGCCGAAAGAATAAGAATTACGCACAAAATCTTTGTCTACTGGCAAAATTATTCTTGGATCACAAAACACTTTACTATGACACAGACCCGTTTCTGTTCTACGTAATGACAGATTTTGATAGTAGAGGGTTTCACATAGTTGGTTACTTCTCGAAAGAGAAGGAGTCAACGGAGGATCATAATGTAGCATGCATCCTTACCCTACCGCCCTATCAAAGAAGAGGATACGGAAAATTGTTAATAGAATTTTCGTACGAGCTATCCAAATTCGAGGGTAAAACAGGTTCGCCTGAAAAGCCTTTGTCCGATTTGGGATTGCTATCGTATCGGAGTTACTGGGCGCACACGATACTGGACATTTTATTGAACATAAAGCCATTAGTAGAGAACGAGAAACCTCAGATTACGATAAGTGAAATATGTGAACTGACGTCGATAAAAAAAGAAGACGTGATATCGACGCTACAGAATCTTAATCTCATTAATTACTACAAAGGACAATATATTGTGACGTTAAATAGGTAATTGGCGAAATAGTCAATGCATCGTTAGGGAACGAATCGAGCAGAATTTATGCAGAAATTTAGCTTCTTTCTGTAACAAAGGATTTCCTCAGAACCTCACTGACAAACGTATTTATTCACAGGGATATTATCGAGCAACACGCAGCCGCAATGGAAAAGAGACAGATCAGAATAGATCCTAAGTGTCTTCATTGGACACCAAAAGACTGGAGTGTTAGGGCAAAATGGTGAAGTGATGTTAAAAGTTGACAATAAGACGATGCTAATTTGTCTTGAAATTATTTTCAGGAACCCTGGAAGTGACTGCGTACGATTAGCGAGTGTACAAAGCTGTACATAATATATTTCGACCGTTACCGGTCGACGTTTTAATAAGACTGTGCCGGGCTTTGCATGCAACTGCAATGGTCTAATAAGAAAAAGAAAAAAATAATAGAAACAAGAACAAGTTCACGAAAGCACGCGTATCTCGGTTACGCGAACGCATCGAATAAACCGTGATTAGCGAGTTTTGCGTGAGAGTGTATTACCCCGTCACGTTGGCTTACGACTAGAGCCAGAAAGCGATGATTTAATATGGTGACTAGAATTTTTTAATAACTACGCATACGTCTTTGCGATTAACACGATTTGTACAGGAACTTATTGAAAGGAAAGCTACGGTCTTGTAGAATTGTAAATAAATCTGATTTTATAATGTGCGCATCATTCTACGCAAAACACGAACGCGATCTAGTTCTTAAGATAGTATACCGGACCTCGAGTGAACAGCCTGTAAAGATTCGTGTCGTTTTTACATTCGACAAAAACAAAAAAAAAATAACAAAGAAAAAGGTAATCTGACACTTCCGTAATGGAAATTAGTACAACGTAGAGAAGCTGTGCGCGCGAAAATGTTTCGTACAACGGTGCACACACCTTTACCGCATTAGCCATTTTTCAAATTCGTGTGTACACGTACCCGAAAACGGATTATGATCGAGATATCGTTGACGGACACCAAAAACAAACAAAAAGAAAATAAGTAAATAAATAAACAATAAAAAAAAAAGAGACGAACACACGTCAAAGTAATCGGATTTACTTATCGTCGCGTTAAGCAAATGTGGAGCTTTCGTTTGGGCGTTCTGTTATCAACGGCTGTGCTTAATCGGGCTCGAAACGCTCGATGTAAATTTGATCCGTCAACCAGATTCACGATTGTTCAACCAAAATGAAGAGTTACCTATGAACTGCGAAATAAAATTGATATTTTTCTCTGAAAGTGTGTATTTTTGATAGTGCCGAACGATACCGTTAGATCGAGCTCCAGGCTTCGATCGTGAACAGAAAAATAGAAGCTATACATGAATGATCGATTTATACAGTGCTCTCCATTCCATTAGTTCAATTAGTTCAATTTTGTGTAGAAGGAATAAATGAAGAAACCCTCGAGACGATTTTTAAATACAGCATCTTTTATGTATATATATATATATGTATATATATATATTTTTTTTTTATATTCAACAGTAACATCACAGTAGCTTCATATACAATAAATTTCTTTTTGTTCATAATTTCATCTGCTCTTGTATTCGTTACCACGCAAGCGTGACACGGCGAGTCTCGAATTTTTCCACTAATTTACAAAATTCGCTAGGTGTTTCCGCGCGTCAGCAGAGGGACGAAGGAGAGAGTAAACGACGTATCTCCGCGCACGACTAGACAGCACGAATTAGAACCGCAAATATTATTCAGATCCGTTGCGCGTCGCGACGGTTCGAACGTTCCCGATATTTTCACGGAATATCCACAAATAATGCGAACACAGCGGAACGTCCCGACAGATTTGCAAAATGCACGGCTACGACGGAATCCGAATGATATTGCTGACTCGCCGCCAAGCCGGTTCGAGTACGCGACAACGAAACGTTCACAGTAATGTGGACCAGTGTTCCTCAAACTTCCCTCAAAGCTCCCGGAGCGGAAATGACCATTTCGCCAGAAGATTTTCAAATTGATTTAAAGAAATATGTTCATACTCTTTTATTTCGACTCTTTGTATTCGGTTTCTTTCTGAATTTTAATTCAATTTTTGAACGAGTTCGTACTCTTTTATTTAGACGTGGTATTCACCGAATCATTGCACAGAAATAAACATAAAAAGACTCGGTGAATTCTCAGTGGATTCTTTGGGTTTAATATTATTCGATAATGGAACGATTTTCCTTTCTTAAACATTGCATAGAAATATCTAATGAAATTCGGAGTCCTTAATTATCTTCAGCGTAAGCAGAACGAGATTTATTTAAATGTATAAAATAGGAAGGGATTATTTGTTTGTTGCGCTATTTCTTTCGAGGGTGAGAGGGTTGTTCGAGGGTGAGAGTTTGAGGAGCACTGGCGTAGACAATCGACTATGACGAAATTTAATCGGAGCCTCTTACGGTCATATTAAAATACCACTCGGTTCTCTAAGTATTACCTTATCAACGATAATGCTTAATATACCGATCATGAAACTCGTGAATTTCTTTCCACCATGCACACAGACCAAAAAACGCCTATGCATGCATACACACGCACATACATGTAGAGCGATCACTATCGACGCCTGTTGATTGCATTCGTGTTCCACAGACACAACGAGTAGCCGGGTACTTGAGAAACACTCGGTGAACATTAGCCGAGGACTCTGAGCCTAACAGGACCTATGGATTGTGAGTATTACAGAAATCATCGACGATACTCGGCTCATGTAACTGGGAAAATTAACGAGTGAAACGTCGAATTGAGCGTCGTTTGTGATTTTCTTTAATTAATCAACTTAGCGATGGTTCAATAATTAGCTTCGATATTAGTTATAGCGTAGGATGGACGACGTTTCCTTCCAACAAATTGTATTTTTAAGATCTGCAAGCAGTTGAGGATATTCAAGCACTCGATTAATCTTCGTTCCTCGAGTGTGTATCAAGATCAGCGATCGTATTAGATATTAACAGTAACAACAATGATAATGAGAGTCCAAAATCGACGAAGACGCGGAAACGAGTCTTGATAGTGATTAACATAGCATGATAATGATTACATTGATATCATTTGTATTTAATCCTTTTGCACTTCGACCCTTTTGAATTTTATTTAGACTACAAGGCTTCGTATCAATTATTTTTAAATATTATTCTCCTGTACTGAATTTAATTTTGAAGCTGCGTTGGTCTTCGGAAAACCTTTTCGTGTGTTAAATTCTCTCACAAAGTAATTATTTCACATTACAGGCACGAAAGAGTATACTCCGATCAAGTATCATCCTCGCAATGAAAATTTCAAATTGATCATTTAGATGAAAATGCAATTTAATTTTCCCGGTGAACTGGAAAAATGGAGATTGATATGTCCAACGAGACACCCAGAAGATGCGAAGTGCAAAGGGTTGAAAATTCTCTGTGACGTGACGGTGCATCCCTTATCGATATCCACGCCAGGATATTCGACGAGCATTCTGTCCTACGTTATTACAAACACAACCCTCGCGCCTTTAATCGAATTCCGGGACACGGAATTCCACGATATATTCAATACTCGCCGCAGCCCGCCCACGTGGCTCCCTGGTATTCGTTATAATAATCCTCGCCCTTCCGTGTTGCATTAGTTTCGCACACAGTTATGTGTACTCAGCGTTGGGCAAAGTGGAATCCACGGTTGCGATAGATAAACGATAAAATGAAATAGCAAACAGGAAACTTAACAACTCTGTTAGCTATCAACTAGTGAACTGGAATATGCGATGCATAATATGCGAGATGGGATCGGTTGGATCCTCCCAAACTGATCCATGAATTCTTAACGTAATTAAAAAATCACACTTTGAGCATTGGACCAAATATCGAAACATTCGGCATCGAGAAACTCCAAATGACTGATTTACGAGGAAGCTCGCGAATGTTTATGCAAATTGAATTTGCAAAAAGTTACGCCTCCTCTTCCCGAAACAATGTAACGTTGATATTCGATATATTTTTTGCATATCCTCCCGCCAACTTCGCGTATTTCTCGTCAGAAATGCATAAACATCCCCAGTCAATTAGAGAGCGATTATAGCAAAATAAATTCTAGATCGATCACTGCCCAACTCTGGACTGCGTGTACGCGTGTTACGTGCGCGCGCGTGTGTACGTCACATATATGTACATATATATCGTATATATAATCATTCTCTCTGTATTCCTTTTCTCTTTGCGTAAGATAGGTTTCCTCTTCATTTGTTTATACCTCTCTGTGCGAGTACATTTACAGTTGAACAGTAGTCGGCAATGGCTGGACAGAATCGCGTTCGATGAAAGTTCCTTTTTTTTTGTTTTTTTTTGTTTTTGTTTTTACGTTCCTCTAAATCGGTACGAGGTGTCGCGAGCCGCGATTGGTTCGTTTCTTCATCTAAATCCTGTGTGTGTCGGTATCGTTTCGTTTGTTTCTTGCTGCTCGTCTTGCATCGAACAACGCGAAGGTACTTGTCATCGAGCGTGGACAAAAGAACTCGCTTTTTGTACATGAGCGCACACGCGTCTGACCGCGACGTGGGCGTTGCGGGGGCAGACAACCACAGGGCGTTGGTTTGTACTGACTCTCGTGGCGATTGACGGAATTCGAGTACAGGCTCGCCAGGTGGTCCGAATTTAAATCGAAGGGACTGGACTTGATTTATAGAACTGAAATTTATAGAAATATATAGAGAGACATAATTTATATATTTATACATTTGGAAAATTTAGTTTAAAATTGTCTACCTTCTGAGGAAATGCAGGAAGGGTTGAATATTTCAAGTAAATGCTTGAATTAATTAAATAGCTAGATCCAAAGTTTGATGAAAAATCTGATTCGAAGATACACAAACTTATATATTTATATATTTAGAAAATTTAGTTTAAGAAATGCAAGCAAGGTTGAATATTTCAAATAAATGCTTGTATCAACCAAATAGCTAAATCCAAATCCTGATTAAAAATCTGATTCAGAAATCTCAGCAGAATTTATATATTTTTATATTCAAAAAATTGAATTTAAAATTGTCAGTACCTTAAGGAAATGCAGTAAAGCTTGGATATTTCAAATGAATGCTTGTATCATCCAAATAGCTAAATCCAAATCCTGATTAAAAATCTGATTCAGATATCTGAGCAGAATTTTCTTTAAATATATGATAGATTTGCGAATTTATTCTTGACGTTTATTCCGTGGTATTCGGATTAATGTCCGATCCTGGGACTTTCTTTTCTTTTGTCAACTTCAATTTAATTGTTCAAAATACTTTCCCTTCCTTTATTTGTCCCGCTGGCGCTCCTGTACCGAATTTGCGGCCCTAAGGTAGCAACTGTGACAAATGGGCTCTCCGGCGTTCCTCGGAACCCCCGGATGGGGCGTTATAAATCGATACACAGCGATCAATCGATTACATTTCGAGCACACACTAAACATCTACGCTTACACACTGAGTTAGTAGAATTTCGGGCTGCACGCGATCCACGAATGTCCATTTCGATCCGACCACTCGTATTATATATTTCAATGATAATTCCTGGGATATTCTCGAATGTTTACATTTTGTTTATCGTGGACACGTGTCGCGGAAAAACTACCGTTGTTCGCACTTACGAAGAATGAACGACAACGCGAGAGCACAGCGACGAGAAGATTGGACGTTGATCGTGTCACGTTTTCGATGATCGTGACGGTTACTTTTGCAAAATTTTCATTTTTACTCATTCTAGTTGAAACACAATTTCGTTTTTTCGATTCGAACTTTTGTTTGACGATATAAGAATTTTACCCATTAGTCGTATGAATTATTTCGCGTTCTCTAATTATTAATAAAAGAATCGACTAATTTACGTTCTCCTTCAGGAATGACAAAATATTAGCCCAAAATTCTCGAACGAATTCGTTTTTCACACGTTCGAAACAATTTTATTTAGGAATATAACATACAATATAGTATATATACCCGAGGATTTATTTTGAAAATTTCGATAACAACGATAATAATATTACGAGGTAATCGGTCTCCGTCAACAAGCACCGGACGAATCGTGACAGATCATCGTCCATCAAGTTCAACACGATTTCTTTACAAACGTTCATTACGACGACAAAATCGTTTTTTTACATTTTGTTTTGCTTACAGTTGATTTAACAGCTACACACACGGTTGCATATTTATTTTACCTATTTACTTTGGTTTTCATTTGTTAGTTTTTTCTCTTATCTCGCGAGTCTGCTCGCGCGTCACATTTGTACCTCGCTGTTTTTCTACAGGTTCTGTAAAAATATTACAAATAGCCCTCTGTTTCTCTGTTCTCTGACGGAGGCACAAACGTGTCCGGATCCGCGGAGTTTTAGCCATCGAGCGTCGATCGCAAGCGATATGTCTCCCAGCGCTCGCTAGAATCGCCGCGAGAAAAGATCTACTTTCGTCCAGCCGCTTGCCTGAACAATAAGACACTTAACAGTTGGGCGATTCCCCGCCGATGCGTCGGGGAATCGGCGAGTGTTTTTCATTATTTTATTTTATTTTTATTTTTTTTTTATTTTATTTTTTTACATTTTTTCTCGTTTACTTGTATTTCCTTGTTGGTTCGACGCGTTTCCTTCTGGCCGCGCCCACGCCAGAGATGGACAGCGATTTTCACTACGAAGTCATTTTTATCTGGATAAAAATTTAGATACAGAAGAATACGAACTTCGTGGAACAGAAGGTTGTGTTATTTATAGAGTGTTCTTCAGGACAAACGTTGCGAATAAATTAACATATAGAATTCTCATTCGTCATTTATAAAGTGTGGATTTTATGCATTTATAATACAAGTGGATTGCAGTAGTTTATTTAAAAACCTCAGCAAACAAGTCTTCCATTAAATTGTTTTCGAAAAAGAACTGTTTGAGTATAGCTATATTTCGTCACTGATCCTAAGTGCCTCCTTTGTTATAATAATTACTAGAATTTGTCATATATACATTTTTTCGGTGTTCGCGATTCTGCTGTCGTAAATGGACAAAGTCCATAGTTTAGTAATTTGTAATTCGAATGGGGTTCTATCCATCTCCAGTGAAAGGGACACGACGAACGCAAACACGATAGAGAGGTACCGGAAACGCGTTGTATCGCCAACGGACGATCGTGTAAAAAATATCTCTTTTTCTTGGAACTTGAGAGACGAGTCGTTTCAGGTGAAGGCTAGAGCAACCGAGCGACAGTGAAAAGTGATAGAGGGTAAAGACAGGTGGACGAAAATCAGACTCTTCAGTGTGCACGGCGAGTATCGCGTCTTTTAGTTTTTTCTATTCGGTGTTTTTCTCGTGAAAATGAAGTCAATGAAACTCGGGAACCAGGCCAGTCTGAATCGTCGAGCTCGAACGTGAGCATTGCGAACGAATGAACTAAAATATCCATTGGGTAGGATGGCCACTCAGGCATTCGTCGAGCGTAGTATTCTTTGCAAAGATTTACACCCTCCACCCCCTTTATATCAATAATATTTGTAATTATAATTATAATTTGAATAGTATTATTTAAAATTATTATTATCTATTACTGATATAATAAGTATAACTGTATATTATATATTATAAATAGTATAATTATGAGATCAATAATAATTGATATTAGGTGCATCCAGTAGCTTTTTTTGATTAATACTTTATTAATCAAATGAAATCTAACTTTCGAACATACTAGAAAGGAAGTTATATAAAAAATTACGATTTGTTGTCTACTTTTTTGAATGCAGGTTGACCAGTCGTACCAACACCAACAACGCTTTTGTTTTCTGGCACTGTCTAAACATATCCTACAAAACTTGTGCGTACACCTAATTATTTTTTAACAAAAATATCAAAATATGTTTCTGCCCATAAGCGAAACCTTTTTCCAGAGATTGAGCACAATTACTCGGAGGAACGAGCTGCGCGCTCAACGAATGCTTGAATGGCTACTTATCATTGGAATTTTATTTAGTGGCATGCATTCTACCTCCTTATCGTTGAAAAGAATGAACTTCTTCTCGATGAACAATCGTCGATTCCGATTCCACGAACGACGTCAATGGTTGCAACGTTCGCCACGAATAGAAAAAATATCAAATCATACTTCTCGAATCATCGTAACCGAAATTTCCTTGCTTCTCCTCGTTTTCCCCGCCTTAACGTTCTTCCAAAAACGAGGAATAACCGTCGAGAGAAAATATCTTCCATGCATTCTAGTTTCTTTCTTTTTTTATTTTTTTTTTTGTTTGTTTGTCGTTTCCAGCCTGTTCTCGTGAATTTTAGAATTTCTGCCTTAGAGTATTGAAGATACAAAAACTACGATAGAAAACAGAACAGACTTCGAATACTTCATTATCTTTTTTTTGTTCAGTTTGTCTCACCTTCTTCATCGTTTCTTTTTTTTTCTTTTTTAAATTCCACATTCAACATCAACATCATTTTTTGTTATTTATACTATATCGTTTATTATTAGTTCTTACACCTATTTATTAGTATTATTGTTATTATTAGCGTCGCCCTTGCACGCACACGTGTATAGTTAATTTTCATTCAAGCTTACCAAGTAGTTCATCTTTACGTTTACCGTATTTTTTTTTTTAAGTTTGTTTAAGTATTATTAGCGTTTCTCTTTCTTCATAATTTTTTTTTCTCTTGTTGTTGTTTATGATACAGATTGTCATGTCCGGCATTCTCGTTTGCCGTTAAAATTCCCCAGCCTCGGATAAAGCCTGCCTCTCCCTGGCGGATCTTTTCCCTCTATCCATCTCGCGGTCTCGCGTCCCTAACCACGACAAAATGGCCGCGACCTGCAGGTACCCAATGGCTAGACACTACTTTCAACGTCGTTCGATCGACGAACAATTCTCTAATTATTTACTCCGTCTAATCGACTCTAAACACCCCCCACCCCACCCACCGAAATCTCCGTATTTCGTTTCACCCTTCCTCCCCTTAATTTTTAGAACGATATGAAATTTGTGCATTACTTTTCCATCTTGGTGTTTTTCTTGCCCGACGAATCGAAGCCGAGAGTCCAGTCTCCGGATGAAATTCCCCTAATCGAAGCTTTCTTCGCAACTTTCTCTACAACCATGGCTTACGAAACTTGCTCGTTTGCATTCCGGAGGTGAACGTTCTTCTAAACGTGTTCCCCGATTCTCTTCGGATTTCTAAGAGAGCCTAGCACGGTCCTCCCGCCGAAAACATTCTTCTATTACGAACTAGACATTTTCTAAGAGTTGATCACAATTTTCCTCGGTAGCCTGGATCCAGTCTCTTGCAGAACGATTCGTGTCGGTCTACGGGTCAGGGAATCCTGATGCAAGATTTTCTCTTCGAGGAACAGCGTCGAAACCCTGACAGTGCTTTCGATCGTCTCGAGTTTTAGCGAAGGGGTCAGCGACGAAGAATCTTGTTACGAGGCTCGAACCCCTGATTCGATCCATCGTGATTCTCGATGTGTTTTCTAGGGCGGTTGCACCCTCTCGCTGAATCCTCCCCTCGCTGGATGCTTTTGTCGCGGAACAATTCACGAGGGACCAAAAATATTAGACGAACTTGAGTTTGGTCTCCATTTTGGATCTCGAGTCCTCGTTTCTCGGTGAACCACGGCGTCGGAGTCCTAGGTGCTCTGTCGATCTTTAAAGGATACTTTACGCGAACATCGTTTACATTCCGCAGTCGAAGCTTTCCTGGTTCTGCATCTTCTTTTGATAGGACTCCAAGCAGGCGTCGACGTTCTTGTAGATGCCTGACTTCGCTTGGTACATCAGCGTGTCCAGGATCCTTTCGTTCTTGATCGCCTTCGATGGCAACACGATCTGGAAACATATTTACTCTGTTAATCCTCTGTTATCTTTTGTTGCAGAGGAAAGGAATTATTTATTTCCTTAATATTACTAAATACACGTTCAAAATACAATTTAACCAGGGAAAATTGTATAGTGATATTGTACTGTGTATATCAATTATTTCTTGAGGATGACGAGTGTCCACACGTGTACTCAGAGTTGTACATAAAGTCTTCAACGAGTATGACCTCCTACTACCCCAATACTACCCCCAATTCGCAATGCATTAGAAGCCTAAAATCATTACAGTTCTCGTCACCAAATTTCCTCCCTCGTCCCCAATCCTCACCCTGATAAGCTCTTGGGGCGTTATCCTGTAGAGCTTGAGGTCTCTGCTGAGCCTCTCCATGATGCACTTGAACTCGACCTTTGCGTCCACTTTAGCCGACTTCGTCTTGATCCTGTGCTTGGCCCAGTTGAGCATCGCCTCGAATTTGTTGATCTCGTCCACCTCTAGGCCCCTGCACATGATCATCTGGACCATCGACTCGCTCAACGTCAGGAAGCCGGGATTGTGGAACAGCTGGTACGCCCTGGTCTCGACGAACGCCAGGATCATGTTCACCAGCTCGGAGGCGGACGTGTAACGCCAACAGTAGTTCTCCAGGGTGCAGAGCATCACGCAGACGATCTCGATGCGCAGAAACTGTTTCGCGTGATGGAAACACGCCTGAAGGAGGTCCGGGAGATCGTAGTGCTCCGCTGCGCAGATCAGGCCTGGAATGTTGCTGCAGGTCAGGGAACAGGAACCTGTGTGCAGGTAGTCGAGCAGAATCCTGAACGTCTCTGGGTCGAACTCGATGATGTCGAACTGGAGAACAGAAAGATACATTGAGAAAGTGGATGGATACAGAAAGGATTTGATATTTTAACTACTAGGATGTTTGGAAAGAGTGAACTGTTTTGAAGAGGAGCTTCTATTTTAGTATTACTTCTAAAGTATTACTTCTGCAGTACAACTGCTATGGTATACTTTTATCGTATTACTTCTGCAGTATAACTTCTATGATATACTTTTATAGTATTACTCCTATAGTATACTTTTACAGTATTACTTCTGCAGTGTAACTTCTTTGATATACTCATATAGTATTACTACTATCGTATACTTCTATAGTACTACTTCTATGATATACTTTTATAGTATTACTTCTATAGTATACTTACATAATACTACTTCTACAATATTACTTCTGCAGTGTAACTTTTATAGTATTACTTCTATAGTATACTTCTACAATATTACTTCTGCAGTGTAACTTTTTTAATGTTACTTCTATAGTATACTTCTACAATATTACTTCTGCAGTGTAACTTTTATAGTATTACTTCTATAGTATACTTCTACAATATTACTTCTGCAGTGTAACTTTTATAGTGTTACTTCTGTAGTATTCTTCTACAATATTACTTGTGCAGTGTAACTTATACTGATATACTCATATAGTATTACTTCTATCTCATACTTCTATAGTATAATTCTATAGTATTACGTCTATATTATTTCTTCTATAGTACACTTCCATAGTATTACTTCTGCAATGTAACTTTTACAGTATTACTTCCATAGTACTACTTCTATAGTGTACATCTACAGTATTACTTCTGCAGTGATATACTTATACAGTATTACTACCTCTGTCTGTGCCAATTTTGCTCTGTCGACCTTCTGAGCGTCTGCCACGACGCTGAGCCTCGGGACAGCTAATTGTTGAGCAGCTTTCTCCTTCTCCTTCGCTTCTTTATCTACGAAAAAATGTCTATTTTAGTCTCCAATATAATGATTCAATACACGTATAATATTACATCTAGTTTCTTATTTTTCTTTTTTTCTGTTAATTGTCAACATCAGGGCACAATGAGAGTTACGTAAGTTGAATGGCTGGGAAATGTTTTAACAGTTGTAGCATGAGTCGAACGTACTACTGCAATCCTGAGAGCTGAGCCAGCGTTTGCGATCCTCGCTCTGCAGGGTGTTCCCGCCGCCATGTTTCCGGATGCTCCTGCTCCAGCCAGCCGTGATCGTTCCAATCCTCGAGAACGCGCGCTTCACCATCGGCGACGAGGGCACGCTTTTGGGTCTAAACAGGTCAGAGCCAGTATCTCACAGAAACCGCAGAGCGGCACCTCAAGGTACGGAGAGGGGGCTTTCTTTAGGGGACGTTTCTTTTTGATGGACAGAGTGGGAGCTTTCAGGGACGTGTTGCCATGGGAGGTCAATTTTTGAGTGGCCTGAACGAATTGAAATAGAGTAACTTGTAGTAAACAACGACGAAAGCACGCCACCTCTGATTCGCAATGTCGCGAATTTATAAAATTTGACAAGGGGACCTTTGATAAATTTTGAAAAGATTTGTCGATATCACTTTGTATTTTTTAAATGTCTTTCAACTCTGCATATTTATTTCAGCACCATACTTTCATTTAAGTTTAGTTCTTCATCTGTGTCTAATTTAAATAGTAGAACAAAAAGCCATCAACTTATGGGGTGATCTAATTTAACCAAAAATGGTACACATGAATATGTTAATACATAAAGAGCATCGAATTTATTTTTATGTACCATTTTCATAATATTATATTCTTTATGATAAATTTTATTTTTCAACAAATCGAACTTCTGAAGTGGCCACTATTTTCTGGGCAACCCTAATGCGATCTATCACGATGGTGCCCCAGCTCATTAAGTATTAATAGCGCGGAGGCAATAGGACGATTGGTTTCCAAATTGATGGATTGGGCGCGGTGGACCGATAAATTAGCTGTCGAGATCCCTGGACTTCGCTAAACTATTTCTACTTAGAAAGTATCGTTAATTGAGCTACAACTTCGGAAAGCATGAAGAGTTGTTTCGTAACATATTCACATACTCAAAAAAGAAAATTTAATTTTCACTAGTTTTAATAACTTCCACTTTTCTTTTCATTTCTTCGCAATAATTCCAAAGTAGGTCAGTATTAATCATTTCATTTCAATCGTCCTTCGTTTGTTTATTTTGTGGTGCTGAAACAAAAGTATCTCGATGCTTGAAAAAAATACAAAGGGACGTCCCAATTGTTTAAATTTTCAACTCAAAAACATCCACTTTTGTTTTGTGCTTGAATTTTCAAATGGTATGGAACAATTAAGAAGATAATTAAATCGTTTATGCTACCATACACTAGGACCCATACATCTCACGTTAAATCAATAATCATTTACACAAGATTTCATTAAAATTCCCCTCGTATGTTACAAACTACAAATTTAATCTTCGTTAGAATTCGTTTCGAATCACCCCTGACGCGTTGCATGCCTATACTCGAATTTTAATTCGGATAAAACTTGTCCGAAAGAGCAAGAAATCGAAATAGCAGCCATTAAGGAAATAAAGAAATATTTAGACGGCTCGTGAGCTCCATTGAACTTGCAGTGCTTTGTTTCGATCCCGAAAAGAAATTACGCATGCTACATAATTATGCCATTCACAAAAACACGAACCTCGAATCAAGATTGCATCGAGCAGAGTCGTTCGAGTTGTTCAGAGAAAGTCGAACGGAAGTGTGAAATAATCATGCGGTGCTGTGAGGATAGGAGACATGGAAGTGCCGTGAAAATTACACACATATTAAATACACAATATAGAAATACATTCGACAACGACATCGCAGGCATCGAGTCTCACCCGTTAGATCGAGTTCCAATTTTTCTAAAGTAAACCAAACCATCACGACGACTTTAACCGAACCGATATTTCGCAAAATATTCTGCTTGCAATTCTCGTGTAATTAAAACTTGAAACTCGCTATAAAAAATCCTTCGAGAAGTGATTATCGAGATACGAACCTTGGGGTCTCCATGTCAGGAACTTGAAGGAAGTTCGAACTCCGTGGTTTCTGCGGGCTGACCAAGGTAGGCGCAGGTCTGGAGAGCAGTTCCGCTACCGGTACCTGAGGACTTCCGAAACCGGCTTGGATCCCGTACAGCATCTCTTGGAACACCCTGGAAACGGCGAACAGGCTTTCAGTAGCTCTCGAGTTCATTCTTCCCGCGTCCAAACGGTAGCTCTTCCAATGATCACCTGCTTCTGACAGCCAGGATCGCTCTGACTCCTATGAAACGGACTTTCTGTTTCTGCTGGCCAGGAACCAAGAATGACACGTCGAACAGGTTAGCGTTCACCGAGGCGTTCTCCTGATTGTTCAAGAACACCCTGGTGAAGTCCTTGGCGAGCTGATCGTAGTCCTCGAATTGGTCTCTGACCGAATCCAGGAGGGGTGAAGCTGGCCTCATGTGACCGATCGGTCGCCAGGAACCGCGTCTGAAAATGATCATTTTATTTCTGTTGATTCATTTGAATCGTTAATATACGAAGTGGAGTACACGGGTGGCCATAAGTGTGAGATCATCCCCTTAAATGGGATAGTTACTTCGAATAACACGGTGCAATTCATTTTCAATATTTTCTTCGGACTCGAATGCAAGACACCGTGGGTTTTATCATTTCTTATGAACGGATGGGAAATTACATATTTTATGTTTTTGGTGGTGGAATGGTTTCAGTAAGGATAAGGTATATCCTTTTGTTTTTCTCGTACGAATGACATTATTTATAATCTCATTTAAATATCGTGATTCGATTTGTAAAAAAGGCATTATTTATCAGGTATGAATCAAATTGAAAATTCATGGGAATTGCAGCAGAAATAATAACTGCTATCGATTGAGAAAATCGATCGATGGTAATTACCAAAAACAATATTGATGTACATACTTTTTTTTAAAAAACTTTACTTGTTAAGAAAAATAATCATATACTTTGTGGCCACGATGATATTATTTTAGTGTTCATCATAATTCTATCGTAACTCTTTTTAACTCGCTGAAGGGATGGTCTCAAACTTATGGTTGGCACTGTGCCAAGTCGTATATCAATCGAGAACATAGTAGACGTATAGTTTCTCTTTCCCCTTCTACACATTCAACTGCTTCACCTGTACGGTTTCGGAATTTGTCCAGTCTCCACGTGATTGGCCAGATTGGCCACGATGTCCTCCAGCATTTGACTCCTCGTTCTTTCCTGCATCCTGGCGAATTTCGGCGCCGAGTAGCTCGCCCTCTCTCCGTTCACGATTTTCGTTAAGATCCATTCACGAAACATGGGCCCTGTGCACATTGGAATTAATTAAATTGGGAAAGATCAAAAACTGCGAGGAAGGGGAACGACACCTGTTGCACATTAGGGGTAGACGAAATGATTAGGGTGAATTTTTTAGAAAAATGGGGAGACGAAATAGAACATTTATTTAAAGACTTAAGATTTATATTTTGATACTTGAAATAATTATGGAGAATTCTTAAGGGGGGAGTCTGGTCCAGCTAATGTATTTTTCTAATGCATATAATTTCCAAATATAATTAATTTTTGTTATTGAAACTTTTTTTTACATATAAAGGGACGTTCAAAGAAGAAAATTTGACAGTGTAGATTTAATTTGAATGTATACATATATAGATATAGTAGATATAGTTGAAATAATTATGGAGAACTCTTAAGAAAATTTGAGGGAGGATATAGAAAATTTGTGTAACTGGTGTTTACCTTTCTCGAAGACGTTCTGTTCCCACAGGTAGGGCTTGTAGGCACCGACTTCGTCCCTGGTTACGACGGACACCTCGTACCTGGTGATTTTCCTTTTGATGCGGGGGCTGACTCGTACCAAGATGAACGTGTGCAGGAAATGCGATTTTATACAAGCCGGACTGAATGAAGTGTTATCAGCTTCTAGGAACACGACGCACACTATGTCGTTGCCGATGTGTCTCTTTCTTTGGAGCTACGTAACGCGAAATCATCCGTTTCATTACACCCATACGTCGTTAAGAATTAGGCGTTTCGGCCCGTTTATGTCTTCTTTCACGGGGAATGATGTTCACTTGTGGATCTTACTCGAGGCACCAGAGATCGAGGGAGCATCGTTAAATAAGTAATAGGAAGTTGCTTCGAAGATCGAAATTCAAAGTGTGCTAAATTAATTGGATACCCTCCCTTTCATCAGTTTCGAGGCAATTTTCGTGATTCTTTCAAAGTTCTCGTATTAACTTTGAAACTATTTTGAAATTCAATACGTTTATTTTTAAATATGTATAAATAATAATATTTAATTATGCGTGTATAAAGCATCAAGAGTATTAGCAAACAAATTGTTTAACCCAGAAGAAAAAGAGTATCCCCTTAAATCAAGTCCTAAAACGAGCCCCAAGAGAACCGAAACAAGATCCAAAGAACCCTTCTTCTTGTTCCAGTTAACGCTATCGACCAATCGACTCTTCGACAACCATCGCTTAGCACAATAACTCGTAATCTCCAACTGTATCGATTAATGAATCGATGCACCCTCAATTTCGCCACAACGCACCTCGATCTCGCTTCAAACTTTACCTTTTGGGGGTCGTGCTTCTCGTAAGGCAGCAACGTGGACACGTGGAACATGATCTCGATGCTCCTCCAGTTCGTGTAGACAGAGTACAAGCCGGTCAGGTCGTGAATAGTGTCCAGGCCACCCTTGTACTTGTCGAAGCCCTTCAGACGAACTTTGTCGCCGAGGATCTGCAGAAACTCCTCGAAGAGCGGCGAGTTCTCATTGTTGTCGAGTATCTCCTCCTCGGTGTACTGGCCTTCTTGAACGTACATCACCCCGACCTTCAGCTCCGACTTTATGAATACCTGATCCAGTTTGAGCAACTCGTCTTGTGTGTCTGGCAGCTGACCCAGCGTCAGCGGTGGGTTCACGTTCACCTCTTTACCCAGGCTTCTTACTACCTCCTCCCGATTGTATCTGAAAGACAAGGGAGATTAGGTGTCAAGAATGCGAAGTTGGAACGAAAGATCGTAGCGTTTTTTAGGGGAAATTCAAAGACAATTCTTATAGGTTCATACTTTTAGGCAAATTGGACAAGTTGGACAAGTTTAGGCAAGTTGGAAATTATTTTCTTCGACACTTGGCTTTCAGAATTAATTTTTTTCGTAGCTTTCGACAGTCTGTTAACAGAATTTAATCACAGTAGAAATTTTCAAGGATATTGCCAGTCAACGTGTCAATGCGTTTGTTAGGAAGTGAAGATACACATAATCTGAAAGCCGACATTGCGATTTGGTGAATTTTAGAGATGTACACGCAGTTGTCTTATTTTTCCTTCGGCACTTGGCTATCAAAATTAATTTTTCTCATTTTTTAGCGAAGAACACTGTCACTTATATATGGCGGTGATCAACGCGTTAAACGCTACGAACTTTAACACTATACCCGATATTTTTCCCAGAATTTTAAACAAATATGTAACAGAATCTACGAAATCTTCGATAAATGTTCAAGCGTAGAATTTCCAATTTATTTGATTAAGAAAGTCGAAAAATGAGGTTTTCCAGTAAAGCTATTGTCACTTTCTAGAATTCTAGAGAATATTGCAACGCAATTGCCTAAAACTATGAACCTATAAGAATTATCTTTGAATTGTCCCCAGAATTTTAAACAAATATGTAACAGAATCAACAAAATCTTCGATAAACGTTCAAGCCTAAAATTTTCAAGTACCGATCCGCGAAGACGCAGCTGGCAGGGATGAGGCCGTGCACGGTGTAGCTGATGGCCCTGACGAGGATCCTGAATTGATCCCTGCCGTTCAACGTTTCCTGTTTGATGCTCAGTATCACCGGGCCGAGGTCCTCGTCGTTGGTGAAGTAGTTCCAGTGCTCCCTCAGATAGAAATACTTCTCGTAGGTCTCCTGTTCGACGGAGGTGAGCTCGAATCCCTGGTTCTTCTCCCATTGCTCCTCGATGGTGGTCTTCTTCCGCGGCACTTCGTCCGTCTCCACCTCGTTCTCTTCGTAGAAGCAATAGTTGTTGTCCTGTCGCCTAGGGGCAGGCTCAGGCTGGTCCTCCGCCTGCTCGGGGTCCGTGGCCTCTCCGCTCTCGCTCTCGTCCCAGATCGTGTCCGACATAATCTGCTGTCTGGAACACTCGATCCAGTATCCAGGCGTCGGCATCAGATTGTGCGGGAACTCTGAACAGAATTCATCTGCAACGGAAATCAAACGAAGTCGCTTTAAAGGATACCATTGTCCTCCTCCTGGATGAACGTCGACATCCTGGCAGGGCGCAGACGAGGTGAGAAGCGAAAAGTAGATCGAGAATTTATTGGCTCGAGGGTACATTTGGAGGCTTCTTTGGGAAATTAAAAGAAAAGGTAGATTATGCAATAATAAATGAAGTTTTATAATTTTTTTTATTTGTGATATAATATACGTATCATTTTATATCATGGAGATCGTCGTCGTATATGTATATCATCGTATGTATCGTATGAGATGCACAAATCGATTAACTCCACTTTTTGGGAAATTTTATATTTAAGTCTCAAAGCACTTGGTATAGTCGTAACTTTCTATATTTATAATAACTTTCCTGAATAATGAAGATCAACATGATTTATTATTTTTTTCTTTTCTATAATGTAAAAGGAATTTTAAAAAACAATGTTTGTTTTATCGAGTTGATCAATTTTCGTAATCAAAGGGTCTTATATACATATATGAGCCAAGCCTGTAATTAAGATAACAATTTTTTTCTTGGACGGAAATTTTCATTTTATCGTTTACCATCGATTACCCAATCAGCACTTGTACAAGAAATATTGCTGCAAAATGACACATCCTAATGTACATATTTACCTTTGTAATAATACATATATGTATATATTTATCTTTCTTTTTAGTATACTTACCCTATCTTCTTTTAAATTTGCAAAACAAAGGGATGCAAAGCTCCCTGTCCCGGAGCCAGACACCCCCAATAATAATGATAATAATTCCCAAAGATGCCTCTCCGTTTAGCTACTTTACACTAGAATGTACCCTTAAATGACGAGACCACGTGACACTATATTTGAAAAGAAAAAAATGAGATACGTCCTGTCCTAGAAATATCGAAAAGATTACGACGCAATTCGTACGAAAGTCTTCAAGTTGGACGATCACACGTGTCTTCCGAGTCCTCGGATCCCCTCCGCGCGTATTCGATTCATCGTGGCCTTTCGCCAGGTCCCACTACCCTCCCCCAGAGACAACCTTCGATCTCCAGGAATTCCTCTATCGCGTTTCTCCTTGAAACAAGAACCGTCTCCGAGGCGTTTGTTTGGGCCACGTGGAAAAATCACTGAATCCGCTGGGGACCGTGCCAGCCGGCTCGAAATCATTAAGGGAGGAATCCGATCCGCGTTGAAGAGGACCAAACGCCGTCGTACGGTGGTCCCGGCGCGTAGCGTCTCCCCGAGATTTTTCTTTCAGCGTGCAACGCGACTCTTCGTCCACTTAGGCACGTATCGCCGATAATGCGTTCCGCTCGCCACCCCTCGCCGTGACAGCCACCCTTCGTTATCGATCGCAACCTTCGACCCCCTCGGTTTCTCCAGGCCTCGTCGACGATACCGGCGGTCGATTCACTGTAAGGTGGAACACCAAACTGTTTACAGACAGGCTTGGTATTCGAACTTAAAGTGAACCGGCCGCGGTGCATCCCTGACTGTCGAGTCGTCTTTTTCCAACCCCTCCTAATCTCTGCTCCCTCTCCCCCGCGTCTAATGGCCTATAGCGGTCCGTAAATTCGATCGTCGATACGGGGCGTTCCAGTTTCCCGTGGATCCCACCCCTTCTCGTAGGCTGCGTCGAAGGATCGCGAAATAAAATAATGAAGAGGACCTCGCACGTCCGATACCGCCGTCTTCTTCGTCGGGGACGCCTAAGCTCTCGTCTGTTCTCGTCGTCTCCTGCTTCATTCTTCTCTCTGACGTCATCTGCTCTCGGAGTTGGACAATTTCCACGTGCTTGACGTTTGATCGATGGGGTAATTACGGTGGAAGTAGCCGTTAATCGATCGATCGACGGTGAGATTGATCGGTAATCATGAGCTAAGATTGCAATTTGTTCGAGGTAATCGGCGATTCGTGAAGTTCCACGGTGAAAGACGAATTCGGGATTTGATGGGAGCTCTGAATAATGTCTGAAGTTGAATTTCAGGTGCTTGGAATTTATACTTTGTTGTCTGAATTTCAATTTCAAGTGCTTTGCATTTATAATTTTTTATTTAAATTTGAGTTTCAACCGCTTTGCATCTACAATTTTTTAATTTAAATTTGAATGTCAGACGCTCTGCATCTACAATTTTTTATTTAGATTTGAATTTCAGGTGCTTTGCATCTACAATTTTTTATTTATATTTGAACTTCAAGTGTTCCGCACCCCAAAATTTAAATTTCGGGTGTTTTAAATCTCCAATTTGTTGTCTAAATTTTAATTTCAGATGCTTTACATTCATTTTGGTCTCTGCTTGGCAAAAAAAAGCATCGAATAAAACAGATCGCTTACAGATACGTGTGCGCTTGAATTAAAATTCAAATTGGAAAACATCTCGTTCGGAAATTGAAGCTTACAGCAACGTTAACTGTAGCTTGAAGCCACGAATGACTCGGGAATGTAGTATTTATTTACTCGACGTTGCGCCTTCAAAACATGTTTAATTGCTTAAGCGACTCTGGCGGAAAACATGTTTATTCGATGAAGCCCTTCCACAAAGCAAAACATGTATAATTGCTTAAGCGACTTGAGAATGCAAAACACGGTTATTTGATTTACGTGGGTCCGAATGCTGTGAGAGACACGTTATAATTGCGGTAGCTGGTAAATGTGTTGTTAATCGTAAACACGTACACAATAAAGGGATAGGAACTTTGAACGTTGATTTAATATTATAATCATTATTAATTCGTATAAAAATTACAGATTAATTCAGTTCAGAAATCAAATTTAAACTCGAGGTTGAAACAAGTATAAGGAAAACCTTCGAGTCAACATGAACATAATTTGTTAATTCTGAACTTTGCACCCCTAGAGTAAGAGTCACACATACCATGGAATCGGATAATTGACTTACCTCTGTATTTCTGTTCATTATTGAATAACACACTTTAAACATTAATCTCTCAACAGAATAATAAAATCGTCTGTACTCTTCCTCAACAAGGACATCGAATGGAGTCGTCATTCTTAAGAATGAGACCATTTTGACTTCGCAACCTCTTTCTTCCTAAGTATACCTAAGTATATCAATAAAAATATGAATCGTCGTTCCCGCCAAATAAACGAGCCAGTTTAATTTTGAATCGTCTCAGAAATCGAGGCGAAGAAAATCAATTCCTAAATCGTACAGTTTCAACATTTTCTGATAGGACACGAGGCTTTTGGTCTACAGTGTTTGTAAAGGCGAGTAATCCAAGACAGGGGGGAACCACCTGTAGCTTCGTGCTCATACATATGCGCGTTGATAAAAGTTTGCGAGTCAAGCTTCTACTACGGCAGCTGTTCGAGCACGAAGGAATCGCGACGATTCGGGGGGTGAAATGATCCACAAATCCCGACAGTGATCCTACCTGAGCACGCTTGCGGCGGCAGCGGGAAGATCAGGGTGGTCGATGATTTTCTTCTCGCAACTGCGCAGCCTAAACTTTGTGGTTTGAAGCTGCGCAACTGCTGCATGAAGTCCGAGCACTCCATCAGCGCCACGTCAGCGAAGTGTAGATCGCAAAGTATTTGGTTTTTGAACCTGGCGAATTAAAAACATCGATGTTGGTGAGTTTCTCTTTGATATATTCGATTACATGCAGGAGGCGATATTGATACTTTAATCATTGTTCCATTTGGAAAGAATTTACAACTTGGAAAAAGATTTTCTATGATACATTAATATGTATATATTCTTTTAATACATATTGGAATATATTGCATTGTAGAAAATCTTTCATGTACATATGTATAATAATAGAAAATAGAAAATATATGTGATACGATGGGCTTCCTATTTTATCTTCGAATTTTTTAGATGCATTAATGAAGCACATTGCAATTACAAAAATGTGGAGTTTAAATTACTATCACTATTACTATATACTATAATAATACAAAATATAAAATATATGTGATACGACGGGCTTCCTATTTTATCTTCGAATTTTTTAGTTGCATTAATGAGCCACATTACAATTACAAAAATGTGGAGTTTAAATTACTATTACTCGTATCGTGTGCTCTTTGCCACAATATAAAGTTTAAACACCATGTGTGTTAAATACGAAGTAAAATACGAAATATGTTAAATATAAAGTAAAATGCATTAATGAACATTTTGTAAGTACAAACATTTAACTTAAAATTACCATTATTTATATGAGGCGCAAGCGGAGGATTTGTTTTTCAGTTTGCGAACGGTGTATCTCGAACTCGAATAAACGTTATCGCGGTGTAGAAAGTTTCATGAAAGTCGAAGCCGCTCGATAAAAAGTGAATCCGTGGCGGCGTCCCGACGGCGTTCGTTATTGGATCACGACGACCCTCTTATCTCCTTTATCATCCTTTATTATCGCGGATCCACGCGATACCAATTAAAATCACAGAGGGACGCGACTCGAATCGCGACTCGCGCGAAACTAGCCTCCAGCTGTTCCTATTGGTCGACGAGTTCGCGAGCCACAGATACTTTGCTTCGTCGAAACTAATTTTGGTAGACTTTATTTATGTTTGAATTCGGTAAATTCAATTTTAATAATGACCTCTGCAATGGGCTCTATAATAAAGATTCCACGTTCAAATAAATAATAATTTGCTTTGCACTGCAAAGATTCGATAATAAAATAAATAACAGCTTGCTTTACAGTGCAGAGTTAACAATTTCGCTGCGGACGAAAATTAGTAGCCGTTCGCTGGGAGCTGCAATTATGATATTTCTTTTAACGAAAAATTTCTTACTAATGTTCTAATATGATTATTTTGAAAATCATATATTTGTGGTAACTTATTTTATATATAATATGATTGCCGAACAAAAAAATGAAAACTGAAAAATAATAAAAACAACCATATATTTTCAGTTGAACGCACATGTGCGTCATCCGCAGCGAAAGTGTTAATTACGATGATAGTAAAAGACACGATTTCAAGCAACCAATCGATGCCGTTCGTTAATCATTGTTTTGCCAGGTTCCAACATTCGGCAAGCAAAGATTTTTTTCTCTACTTATCAAAATACATTCCGTGGCGAGTGTAAATGTTACGTTTTCTCCCTGACCGCGAAGGGAACGAACCAGTGTGCGCCGAATAACAGACGAACGTTTATTGCGAAACCGTTGGCCAGTATTTTCTCCATAAATAGGAAATTAAAGCGGCAGCCGGATAAAGTTACGGTTACACGGCCGTTCGGTGGAAAATACGAGGAGCCCGAACGCTTATGCAAGTAGGATGGCTGTGATTCTCTCTACTCACCGTCTAGCCCGTTTCTGATTGGGTCCTGTGAGATTCAGGCCGCAGCTGTTACATTTTAGGCATTCCTCGTGGTAGTGATTGTTGTCGTATAACGGCGACGGTTCTTGAAACAACAAACGCAAGGGTAAAGTTTTATTTTCTGGCAAATTTGGTTGAATTACGGCAATGACTACTTATTTTATCGAAAGCTACTTTCGATCGTAGCTACGGCACGGGTTTAACGATCCCGAGGTACCCGAGCTATGATAGGGCCAGTAGGCCCTAACAGACTATGGTTGCTTAATGAAGCTTTAACCCTTGGCACTCGAGAGGTGACTCACTCATCACTAGGATTCACGCAGCAAATCTACCAGCAATAATGTCTCTTCAGGTTTACTTTCTTTGGAATTCCAAGTGTCGATAAAATGACAATCGGGCTACATCGTCGAAGTCAATCTAAGATTAGCATTCGTGGCAATAAAATGCTAAAAAAGCATCAGTTGTTGGCAGATGCAAGAAAAAAGGCCTCGAGTGCAAAGGATTAATATTCTTAAAGGAGGGTGTCGAGACCAAAACTAGCTATCAGTAGTTACTTCGACAAAATTTTGAAACATGGTACTTTTATATAGTTTTCGACGCTGAATTCAATGGTGTAAACAAAAAAACGTTTAAACCATTTTTTTACATTTTTTAAAAAGAAGTCGGATCGAAAAATCCATTCATGTCTTTATGGTATAATAACTAGTATATATAAATATAATATAGTATAATAATTAAACAAATTAATACATCAACTTACTCAATGCCCACTACTCTACTCCATTTTATTAATTTAATTTTAATAAAGTATAGACTTAGTTAGTGACATACATGAGCACACATTACAAAATGTAGCTATCGCGGTGATTTTTTTTTAAATACTCCGTAAAAAAATAACGAACAGACAAGCGTATAGATTTATCGAACCGACTTCTTTTTCGACAATTTTGTTTTTCAATAATTCAAAACAAAATTGTTTAAACATTTCTTTGTTTACACCATTGAATTCAGCATCAGAAACTGTATAAAAGTACAAGGTTTCAAAATTTTGTATCAATAACTACTGGTAGCTAGTTTTAGCCTCGGCGCCGCCCTCCTTTAATGGGAATGCAAGGGAATTGTTAAGAAACGTATGTAAGCAAATGCAAAGTAATGTAAAGCAAAAATTAAATGAATTTGAAGGACGAATAAATGCGAGACTGTTACATTACACGTTATTGTCAAGTTATACAACTTTGCAACGTTATAAATAAAACTGAACACCTTCAAAGTGCCTCCTCTGTGAAACTTTATGAAAAATATGGGACACATATTTCCTTTAATGGTAGTAATTCAAGCCTAAGGGGTAAAACTACCCCTTAGTTTCATGTAGATGTCATTCACGTTCCCGAGATAAAATAGTCTTGATTGTAGAGAAAAACGATCGCAGAATTAATGAAAACGGTATTTCCATGATTTAATCCTAAATTGTTCGAAGCTCAATTTATATAGGGTATTAAGATTATCGAGTTGATTAAATTTCAATCGAGACTTATCAGAATTATTGGGTTCGTTAGGCCTTAATTATATCGGTAATTTATTCAAATTTTCTGCACGTCAGCCCTCAAGCGAAGAATAAATCTGTTTCTCTTTCTTAATAAAACACAACTTGTTCGTGCCTTTTTATAATATTTGAGTACAAATATTAACGCATTTCATAGAAACATTGCCGAAATTCATTCATAATCTTTATTTTCAAGTCTGAAATGGTTTGATCGAAATACATTCCTCGTTGATTGTAAAAATATGAAGAATATTTCAAAGGGTCTCAAATCTAACAAACATAAATAAACCGAGTCCCTATTATTCTTCGATGTTACACAAGAATCAATCGAATATTCAATGAATTTCCATATATACATTTATAATCTATATCAATAAATATTAAACGGTTTGAGTAAAATACGAATCAGATTTCAAAGGGTTTCAAATTTGACGTAAGAAGAAGTTAAATTAACTATGTTCCAATCTTCTTCGACGTAGAAAAAAAATTAATTAAATCCTTATACATTAGACATACATATTCATTCGTATTTATAATCGGTATCGACAAGTTCGAAACTGTTTGATCCTATATTCTATACACAAAAAATTAATCGAATTCAAAGCCCTTTTTTTTTACCTTGATTCGCAAACTTCATTCGCCCAGTTGAAAGCATATACCAAAGTTGCACCGTCGATCAATTGGGAGATATCGCGTTGAGCCGCTCGCGAGGCGTTCGATCGTGCTTCTTTCGCGCCCCCTTCCGATCGCCCCTTTTTTCTTCGCTTTTTCTTCCCCCATTTTTGCCCGTGTTTTATACTTAACGACCCCTCGAGCCCGCGTTGTCGTGGGGTGTGGTCTCGTGACGCCGTCGCGGGGGCCATAAAGAATTCCAGCGCGTGCTGAGCACGGAATTTTGATATCGCGGCCGAGAGGCTGGCGTCACGGCGCCGACACCGTCGGGGGAACCCCCAGCGTCGAGTTTTCGTGACCACAAGAACGTCTAATTGCGCTCACGCACGCACGTACGTACTCGAGTCAGATGTTTCGTCGCCCTCCAAACAAAATTACGTTGGTCTTACTGCTGCTGCATGAAGTTTATCGGGACACCCTGTGAGCTATGCGATTTATCCCTAGAATACCCAGGATGGTACCAAGGATTGTGGATACCATAGATTTTTCATTTAACACGTTGTGCGTTACACCGTCCATATATTAATGACAGAACTTTTTATTAAAGAACTGAAAAAACTAATTTCTATTGGAAATGGGGTATAAGTGAATAATAAAATACTGAATTTATAGATAACGTTAGCTTTATTCACTAAGTTGTCACGAACAAACTGTGATCTTTTCTCAACGAGGAGCTGCGCGAGACTGACCGATGAACGTTAAAAGAAAAACCATAGGAAGAATTTCTAGCTGTATACAGCGTAGTTTTAGCACATCTGTTTAGTCTTTAGTAAACTACAGGAAGTATCCTCTTTCTCTAACGAAGGAAAACTTTCTCTTTCGTTATTCTGCAGTGACAGATATAACGTTGTACATTCATTCTCACTACAATTTATTTTTGTACTAAAATGACATGTTGCCGTTTAGTAAATATTCCAACAGTTTCAATAGCGAGATTGATCCGTAAACAGAGATCTTCGATTTCAAATAACGCGCAGCCTGTTATATGGAGCAGCAAAAATTCGAGCATGAAACGTTTTACGTGAAGCAGAAAAAAGCACACGGAACAGGAAATTGTTAATGCAAAGCGGCGAGAGATAGGAGGGACCTCAGGTTTAATCGATACACCCATTAGAACAAAATGAAGTACTATGCGAGCCTGACTTTCCTCTCTGCTTGGCGTGCACACGCCCACGCTCGCACACGTACACGGACACAGGTGGCCACACTTCGGTGGAAGGGTTAACGCTCCCGCAGACCAGGAAGTGAACTTCACGCGCTGATTCCCCGACGTGATAATCGAGATAAAATTCGAAGTTACCAAAGGGCGCGCGACAAAGCTTGATTAATTAAAATCCCTCGCGCAGATAATGAAACACGACTCGATCGGGGCTGCCGTAGAACTAGGCGGGGAGGTTTCAACCCTATCGAGCCCGCACCCAGATCCAGTGATTATTTTTTTCCTGCGTATACTAGCCGTTTTCACCTGATTCTGATGAAATTGCAAATAGAGCTGTCTTATTTTGATTTGAACTGCTAGGATGTCCCAACAAAATTCTTTCATAATATGTATTTAGTTTTTTTTTGTGTGGTAGTGTTTATACACGTTTTTTCCGAATCCGCGAACGACGTTGACGTGGGGTTACTCGTTCACCCCACAAAAGGGTCTGAAGACGAGAGGTGGGTTTTCCAAAAAAACGACATTTTCGTATTTTAATGCTATTCGCGAGGGGAAAAGACATCAAAACTGTTTCACTCCAATGCCTTGGACTGTACCACGTGTGTTCCACGCAACGAAACATCGTTGCAACCCTTACACTTCGGGTGAACCACCCCTAACTTTGGACCACCCCTGCTCAGCTCAGGGGGCAGTTTTTGAAACGTGATCTGTTGGGCTTTCATTCTTAACGTATCGAGAACAAACATGGTGAATTTCATCGCTGTTTGATGTCTGGAAGTCCTCCCTTACGAAGGGGGTTGAAAAATCGCGAGCTGTTCCACCCCCCCCCCCCCCCCCAAAGGGTGCCTATGGTGTGGACGGCATGAGTGATGGCATTTCCTGGATCAGGGGAGTCCAGAGAATGCATCGAGTCCAAAATCGGGACTGTCGTCCAAAAATTGTGGATTTTAGGGGGGTGGGGAGGGGGAGCGAGGGTGGGTTTGTCCGAGAGCGATTTCAAGAGGTGCATTTTGTAGGGGACATCAAACAGAGTCGCCTCAAAGGGTTTTTTGATTTTTTCACCCCCTTCCGTCGCCCCTGGACCCTTCTGAAGTGCCGTTTTTCTGCATTACCCCTTTAGGAGGGGGTGAATTAACCCTTTCTCATCAACCCACGTCAATGGAACATTGCACACACCCAGAGGACACTTCAAAACTAAACCTCACGAAGTTTCCCGAAGATCGGTTGAAAACTCTCGGAGTTATGACGTTTTAAAATGGTGTCCCGTTTTTTTTTACGGCTAGTGTATGTTCATTGGGAAATTTTGCTAAATGTGGTTGCAAGTGCACAGTTCGAAAAGTAAACATTGAATCACAGAACTGATATTGCACCAGCTGGTCTAACGATTCTGCATTTCAGTACGATTGAGATGATTATCGAATACGTTCATCCCTACTGTTAGAACAGCCCTTGTATTCGACCCTGTTCCCACAAAAAGGCACCCTCGGTTGCTATAAAACGACCGCCGTGGGTGAGAGCAGTCACCCACCCGAATAAAAACTTCTCGGCGAGCCGCGTTTAAAATAGAAAACGGAACACTCGTGAAAAATTCACTAATCCAGAGAGACCGCAACTCTCCTGGTTCGCGTGACGACGTGTCCCGGACGACGCGATTTATATTCGATAGTTTCTGGTACGCGGCCCGTCCGATAAATAATCAGGCTGACTACTTCTTGGCAACAGCGCACGGTGCAAGAAAAAAGTCAACATAAAAATGGAACGAGAAATATTTTTCCTGGATGACAGAAGGTAACTTAATTATTCGATGGAATATATAGTTCTTCTTGTAATCACGTGAACATATTTACGTTGTTTCGTTCTTTCGTTTTTTCGATATCATAATGCAAGAAAAATTAGAACATAAAAAGTGGTAAAAATACTTTTCCAGAGTGACAACGGAAAAGTACTTTAATTGACCAAGTATACACTTTTTCCATGCAATCATTCGAATGTTTCTTTGATTTACATCATCCTCTACTATCTCTACGCTACAATTTCTTTCACACCTGCTCTTAATATTCCCATAATTTTCAGAAAAATATTTTTCGTTCCTGGGTTGCAAGAATAAGGTCGATGGTGTCCCGATAAAGTTTGTGCTTGCAGGCCGTAAATATCGAGGGGGATGATAAATAATAAATGATGGCGTATACCAATATGAGCGGAGTTTTATTTTTTACGGGGCAGCGGGGAGGGGGTAAGTTCGATTATTTATCGGACAGACCGTGTAAGTAGGCAGGGAACAACGACGGACACGCCCGATTGCAAGTTCTCGCGAGTAGAAAACGGGAAAAGAAAAAGTTACGAGGCGCGAGCACGCGCGTCGCGATAGGAAGCCTGGTTTTATCGGTGCTTTAACCTCGGTTGACTCCACGTGCGACGACGGCCACCTGGCTTATCTGCGTTCGAGGCGACGCTGTCTGAAAGCGAGATCTGTCACCGCTCGTAAAAAGAGCTTCGCGCTACTTTAGAGGTGTGCAAAATTTTTATTCAAACGATATTGGCCCTTCCGATCGACCTATACGGTGATAAGCGGACGATGTTGCCAATAACAACGTGCGTTACATGCAAAATACCGTACAAAGTAGTATAAAGAGTGTGTGAAATACAAAGTAAAATTCATAGTATGTTATAGACAAAGTTAAATACAAAGTATGTTATTCGCAAAGTAAAATGAAAAGTATGTTATACACAAAGGAAGAGACAAAGTATGTTATTCACAAAGTAAAATACAAAATATGTTATTCGCAAAGTAAAATGCAAAGTATGTTATTTACAACGTAAAATACAAAGTATTCTATTCACAAAGTAAAATACGAAGTGTGTCAAATACAAAGTAAAATACATAGATAAGTACAAAGTGTGTTGATTACAAAGTAAATAAAAGGTATGGTGAATATAAAATAGAATACATAGCATGTTTTACACAAAGTAAAATACAAAGTATGTTGTTCACAAAGTAAAATACAAAATATGCTATACACAAAGTAAATAAAAGGTGTGATAAATATAAAATAAAATACATGGTTTGTCGAATACAAAGTAAAATACATAGTAAACTACAAAGTGTGTTAAATACAAAGTAAATAAAAAGTTAAAAAAAACGCAAAACCCCCAATTAAAGCGTGTGATCGAAACCCACCCCCGAGATATTCCTAATCGTTCACAAACTACCAACATTTGCGAATAAATTCTGTCAGAAGAATTCTGCTTACGAGAACCTTCTATTGCCTATTTTACTAATTAAACAAGATCGGTCCCGTTCGATTTAGCAACGCTTTTATAGCTCCATCGCACGGTACTCGATTCCGCGCTTAAACAAAACGAGTAACGAACGGTGTATCTTTTATTCATTATTCGAGGTTTTAATCTAGATAAGTATTTTGCCCACTTCTATCCCTCGCCCATCGGTTCGAGAATCGTTGGTAAGGGGTGGGATGGGGATAGGTGGCACACGTTGGATTTTGTACGCGAACCCTGCGAAATTGAAGCTGGAGATGCAATTAAAAGCATGCCCGGCCGCGTGAAACGCAATTAGACGCGGATTCACGCCTGTCCGTTGATTTGCTGATTTTTAGAAGGGTTCTCTCTCTCCTCCCAGGCTTCGAGCAGATCGAACGACCGATACGTGGCTCTCTAACGCGCGGAAAATTATTAAGGTGGGCTGGAAAATATCGCGCAATTTCCCTCGTTTTGTTTCCCTCCCTCGCTATTTCGAGGTCTACAAACGAAACAAATTGAATTGATATACGTGCATGAAATATGCGATATTATTTACGCACATGGGATTCGACTGATGCATATGCAAAGTATGCAAATTAGGAGGTCATTAAAACACGTTTTTTAAAAACCATGGACAGAATTTGATACCAAATGTATTCCTCAAATGGAACTGAGGCTTATTTACATGGATTACGATTTTAAGGAACAGGTGAACGAAGAAATATATAGCTATATAAAGCATTTATAAGAGTATATTCAGTAAATGTTATAATATGTATTATAATAATATAATTATGCACTATATTACATAATAAATCATATCATAATATTCTTTATAAAAAAGAAACTATGGAATGTATCGTTTCCAAAACATTCAGTATGTTTTATTGAGCAGATGAAGAAACAAAAACCGATCTCGAAACCACTCTCATGTCATAAAACGTTACTCGACTCCGCAGCAAAAGGATTTGTAAAAAAGTGGTACAGCGGTCTGCCACTGATTAGGAAAGGAAGAAAAGGAAAGAAGGATCAACGAAAGAAAAGGGAATTACAACCCAAATGTTTAAATCAAAGAAATTGTCCACGTGTACAAGTTTCAGTTGCTCAAAAATCGTTTTCGTTACCGAATGCAGCATCGACACCTCGGCGACCCGATCGTCCAACTTCCATCTAGGACACTCCCAAACCTAAAGTTCCAATTTCGTTCGAAACAGAGCTCGCTATTTCGAACGCAATTACGTTCTCAGTGTTGACCCTCGTTACCGTTTCGAAGTGAACTAATAACGCTCGACGGCCGTGTCGGTTGTTCAACGTAATTCCTCGCGAAGAAAATCGCGAAACGGCACGGCCGTTGGTCACGCGATCGCCTCGAAGCTCGGGCACGAAAACGCGGATCGGTTTTAAATCGACGACTTCGCGACGAGGCGGCTGCAGAGCGGGGAGGGCGAAGGTGGTAAAAAGCGGCAATTAGGACGTTTCTGACGATAATGGGACGGACCCGATCGATCTCGGGACGAATCAAGTTGGCGTGTTAGATCGGAATTAGTAATGAATGCGGCTGCGTTGTCGAGAATTAATGACGGAAGACAGCCGAGGGGGCGGACGGGGCTGAATTTATCGAAACTAATGAAATTCCTGGAATTGCGGGACGCTGGCGATTACGGCCACGTCCCGTGAAAATGATAATTATTCTTGGGGCAGTTATTCCGGATGGCGAATTCCTCGGTAGCTGGTGAGAGGGGGAGGGAGAGGACGAGAAAAACCGATGATGTCAATTATAACAGATTTGTCGAGCGAGTCGACGGTGACGGTATACCTTCGGTCGTTTTGGCTTCGATAACGATTATATTCTGTACGCGTGAGAATGAAATTAATGTTATAATGTAACGAATTCCACCGAACCAAAATGAAATTACAATTGCGCCATAGTCGAGGAGTTCATGAAATCGAATAACCAAGCGTTGTTTATCGGAAATTTTCTATCCAGATAAGAATTTCACCCGTCTCTGGTTTCCTCCCTTCGGTCGAATATTAAATTTCTTGGGATTCTATGTACCCTTTGGCTTTCTATTTAACGAAGTACAACATGTGGTTTTGATCTCGCGAAAAGTTAAAAACTTTCAAAGTTACGAAATTACCTCTATCCCGTGGAAAGTATTCTTCGTCGATATTGCGCGTCGATGAAAATCTTACGGAAAAATACAGAGAGGAATCATTTGTTTCTTCTCGGGGTTATCGAATCTTGACCTTTCGTTGCGAAATCACGCGTATCTCCCGGAGAGACTCGATTCGATTACGAAGAAATTTCATAAAATTTCACTTCTAGAAGCAGGATTAGCGTCAATTAAAATGTAACGATTTTTTTTTTTTGTAACAACCTATAACTTTATATTCACCTTTCGCGTTTAATATTTATATAGAAGAAAATTAAATGTAGATTTATATCATCAAAATGGAAATTTTTTAACTTAAATTGAATTCAACCGAAATTTCTGTAGAGATTTTCAGTTATCTTCGCGATGTTAATCATATTTGCAAAAAAGAATATACCATAGAATATGTTTGAGTGATGGTGCAGAGATGGAGACTAAATGTTAATCATAAATAAATGGCGTAAGCCTCGATGCGTTAAGACTTAAGAGTGCCTATAAACAGTAGTACGAGTCAACGTCTCCCGGTAGTACCACTCGGTACGTTATGTCCTCATTGAATTTCATTCGCCTCCATAAAACGAATGCCCTATAAATAGTAACAACATTCGACTCCTATCGGTAGCAATTCTCAATATTAGATACTTGGCGCGTGTGCCCTATTTAAAAACCACCTATGAACCGGTGAGCCAAGTAGTATGAGTCAACCAATTTTCCGCGTCCTACGCAATTTCTTCGGCTATATAAAGTATATCTATAAACTTCGCTAAAATTGTACACCACCCAGGAGTATTGCTCGATATTTTGAACGTCGATGAATCCTTCTCTTGTAAAAATGTCTGACTATTAATAGTAGGATTGGTGCGAGTGAACAGTTTAACTTCCAAGGCTTCTTAAATTTTCCTTTTCCATATAAAATGTTTATGCGATCAGTGATAAAACTCCTACCGATAGCATTACTTGGTATTAGATAAATTGCACGTGTGTCATATCTAAAAATCACTTATAAACCGGTGGACCGAGTCGAGCCAGTAGAACGAGTCAACCTTTTCCGCGTCCCACGCACTTTCTTCGGGCATATAAAATTTATCTATAAACTTCGCTAAAATTGTACACCACCCAGAAGTATTGCTCGATATTTTGAACGTCAATGGACCCTTGCCTTGTAAAAATGTCTCTCTATTGATAATGAAATTGCTCCACCCACTGGAACAGTTTAATTTCCGGGGCTATTCAAATTTTCCTTTCCCACCATAAAGTATTTACGTAAACAGTAAAAAAACTCCTACCAGTGGTATTACCTAATATTACCACGCATACGTTGCACCTACGCTCTATTAAAAAAAACTACCCACCAGGATCAGTCTACCCAGTAGAACGACTCCATGTTTTCCGCGACCTACGCGTTTCCTCCGCCTGTATTAAACTATCGAAACCCTTTGCCAACAAGTGGTATTACGCCCAATCGTGCTACAATCAGTGTAAACAAAAATTCAAAAAAGTAAAAAAATTACGCCAAGTACATGAAAAAGTGGAGGACTCAAGGAGTTATTATTGAAAAATAGAAGATCCCCATAAAAAACTACAAGAAAGTAGAAAAATATGTGAGATCGAAATGAGCTGCCAGATGATTCGCCTAGATTTCCGCGGCCTGGAAGTCAAATGCTTGGCGTGACCAGGCAAGGCATTCTTAGATCATCAATACCCATACTTTCTCTCTCACAGACTTTTAGGTAATTTGTCAATTTAAAACTCTGACAATATTATGAGTACACTTTCATTGTATTGCGTTTTAAAATCTTTCTAAGGTCATTCATCGACACCAATACCGTTACTCTCGCAAGCTTTCAGATAATTTGTCAGTTTCAAACTCTGACAATATGAGTACACTTTCATTATTTTGCGTTCTAAAATAATTCTTATTCATCGACACCTTGACCTTGCCTGGTCACGCCAAGCACTTGACTTCCAGGCCGCGAAAATCTAGGCGAATCATTTGCCAGCTCATTTCGATTTCACATATTTTTCTACTTTCTTGTAGTTTTTTATGGGGATCTTCTATTTTTCAATGATAACTCCTTGAGTTCTCCACTTTTTCATGTACTTGACGTAATTTTTTTACTTTTTTGAAGTTTTTTATCGGATCTCACTTCTTTTTACAAATAATTTATTATATAGAATCTATTTTAAATTTATAAAAATAAAATTGATATTTCGGTAAACTCTACATAAGAAGTCTAAATTATTATTTGTTTCTTTAACTGAATAGAGTAAAATAAAGGGAGAGGAGATGACAAAAGCGAATATATATATTTATATTTATAACAAATAATAATTTAGAATATATCTATCTATATATATATATATATATATATATATATATATATATATATATATATATATATTTCATATAATGTATTAATTATAAACACTTATTCGTACAATTTATAAATAATTATATATACTTGCAATTTTTTTCCTTGCTGCAAGAAATTTTAATGTTAATAATGAAATGAGAAAATGACTCCATTTCTATAAGCTCTACATAAAAAGTCTAAATTAAAAACACTTTAGTGGTATGGATCTATTCTGTATGAATAAAGGTATCTCGCAATTCAGATCTTGACAACTTACCTTGTAGTCAAGATTGATCAACACTTTACAACACTGGCTGCAATTTGTTATTAAACCCTACATAAAAAGTCTAAATTGAAAACATTTTGCTGGTATAAATATTATTAATAATGCAATAGTGTAAAAAGTTTTGACACTTGGCAGGTTATAAATGATGACATTCGTTTTGACTCTCGACACTCGATGGCCGACGAGCCATGTCGAACCGAATGATTCCGAGAGTCGACGAACGACACTTGGCTTTTCCTTAGCTCCTATTGGCTAAGGGTTGACGACGGGAAATCATACGAAAAATACCGTTTCTGGCAGATTCATGACATAATATTACGATATCTCAGTTGAACGTGGACCGATTTTATTGATTTTGGTTTTATTCGAAAGCTTATATGCGGTTTACATTAGAAAAATGTTTTTAAATTTAGAAAATATTGCAGGCGTGTTGAAATATTCATGAAAGAAGTTTCAGGTTAGGTTTGAATGGACCATCTCTCCTGTAAAAGATACGTGGTAGCTCCAACGCCATATATACGCGGTGACGGATAATTTTTCATGTACTTGGCGCCGAGACGCTACCGCGTCTCTAGATATAAATCCTGGTATCATAACAAAGTTCTATGACTTCTCTTTATAAATAAATAACGAGTTTACCTTTGAAAGGCGCTGAATTAATTTCTACACAATCTTCCTACTTTGTTCTTTCGTATAATTACGTATCCTGTAATTTAATTTCTGCCAAGCTTCCTTGTTGTATCAGGAAAGATTTTACAAGATAAGGGTTCATTAACGTTCAAAATATCGAGCAATACTCCTGGGTGGTGTACAATTTTGGCGAAATTCATAGATATACTTTATATGGCCAAAGAAAGTGCGTAGGACGCAGAAAAGGTTGACTCGTACTACTTGGCCCACCGGTATTACGTCCAATCGTGCTACAATCAGTGTAAACAAAAATATAAATCCTAGAATCATACCAAAGTTCTATGACTTCTCTTCATAAATAAATAACGAGTTTACTTTAGAAAAGCTCTGAATTAATTTCTGACAAGCTTCCTTGCCGTATCAGGAACGATTTACAAGAAACGAAATAGGAATACACGTCTAACGCCATGAATGAGCCCCCACCAATATTTATTTTCGACAAGTTCAGCGATCGTTCGCTCCCATGGCAATCGTGCGACGTGTTCGCGCGCGAGCCCTCTCCAACGCTCGATTAACATTTTTCGATTAAAAGCCCATTAAGCCCGGCGTCACGCGGCTCTGGCCAGGGAGGAAGAGGTTAGATTAGGAAATAATGCGATCAGCCCGCTCGATCGGATTTCCTATTCAGAGCGGCGCGGCAATTCCTCCGCCTCCGCCTCCGTCTTCGTCCGGACGTTCTGCCATTGTGCTCCCGAGGTCCTCCAAGTCTACAAGTGTTCGGAGGAAACGGACGCGAGAAGCCGATCGAACGACCCTGAGCCGCGATCTTTTTTTTATTCCACCGTTCCCTTCTGGCTCGACGGTGGAAGGAGCGTCGGAGAAAATCCGACGACAGATCCCGCGGAGGGCGAGATCGTGGATTGAGGGATTGGCTGGCGAGGTAAAAGGAGTATGTTTCACCTTATTATTCCCGCGCCCCGGCCAGCGAACGCGGAAGCAACCCCTGACGCAATTTCGAAATGGAGTCGCGGACGGGATTGCATTAGTCTGCGGCTACGCGAATTAAGGGCAATTTATCTTTTCTCTTTTTCCTTCGTCTACGTCGGATTCTGCTTCCTTTAACCGAGTGCGTGGAATTGGAAAGCAGAAGGGAGGAGTGGAATAGTGAGAGGATTGAGGGAGAGGGGAGGAGGGGAGTAACGATAAGATGCTGTGATAATGGAAATTATATGGGGGTGGCCTGGAATGCGCGGGGGTGGCTTCTTCCCTATTGTCGAGAGGGGAGCGTTTCGTGAGTTCTTCGTCGAGTTTTGTGTGTATTTGGCTTTGAGTTTATTTTTGGACGTTTTAGGCCTCTTCTGGACCGTCTTTAGGATAATTCTGAATAAGGAGGGAGACCGACGTTACTCGATAAATTAGTTTGTGACAGATGAATAATAATTAGACTGTAGATGTTTGTGTTTATGAGGAATGTATACAAATGTAGAAATATATAAAATAGCAATAATAATTTAAATACGTGTTAAATCGTTTGGAAGATACACTTTTGTTGAGAAAGTATCAATGCATACAGTAAGCATTATCTGTGTGTGTCATTTGTTTTATGTCTTCTCTTGTTTGGTGCGCAGCTCTTGTGTGTAACTGCTGTATCACGTTGTGCTTAATTATAACTACAATAAACTTTTATGTAGTGTTTCACCTTAAAAGCTGCATTCCATTATCAGCCTGTTATTCTCACCTCTTCCTCACTTACTGGTTTCTAACAACTTTCATACGAATTTGACTTTTTTGTGTATAGTAATATGAATTTTTATAAGCATACACAAACTATATATGATGTACATCGGATACATTCTATCAGGTAATCTAATATAATAAAAAATATAACATTGGATTTCTTAATCTAACTTCTTCTCACCCAATATGACACACTACGATAATATTAATATTTCATTTTGCACAAATGCATATACATTTTGACCACATTTGGTATACTACATTATATACTTTTCACATTTTCTTGTGTACCATAAATGCATAAACATCCACAGTCTACCAACTATAATCGTACAGTTTCTCAAGCCGAAAACGCCTAAAAATAAAATTGAAGCCCAGTCCAGACCGATCCCAACGCAATCCAAAAGCAACTCGCAAAAATGATTTTCATCTCCGCTCCGACACGTACCGCCCTTCCATTTCTTTTCAAGAAGACAGAGAAGCACGGTTCAAGAAATGCAATCGCTCGAATCGAGAAGGGAATTCTTGCCAGTGATAATCACGAGAGCGGGTATTCGCAAGTAAAATTAAAAAGTTGGTTACGGGAGCAAAAGAAACGTTGTAACGACTTCCGGCGCGGAGTTATTCCAACTTTTTCGTAACGAGCGCCTCTCGCCAGAGGGCTCGCGAATTGTGTAAAAAAAACTTACGCTGTCGCGTAAATTTTGTGAAAAGTATATCCCCCCTTATTTACGTAACGACGAGAACAGACTCCCCCTCTGTTGTTATCGAACCGTGTGAAAGAAACGCGCGCGCAATTTACAGTGGTAAAAATTACGTTTGTATATTCTTACACAGAAAGAATTTAAATATCTTCTGGTTGAATAAACTCCATAATATTTATTATTATTCTTATTCAGCCTTGAGAGTAAATACAACAATTTTCAAAAAAATTCTTTAAGTCGTCTAAGCAATTAATTAAATACTAATTTCACCTCTACGAAAGATCAAAACACATGAAAATTAATTTTCATTCAGAATAATACTCCTTGATGGTTTTTTTTCCTAGATAATCTTAACCGTGTATATAATTAACGGGTTAATTAATAAGTCAGGCGTAATCTACGATCTTCCCTGTAAAAGAAAAAATCATAGACCACTACAGGCGTTCAACTTTACAGAGACAGCTAAATCTCATTCAAACTAAAATTTCCCAATAGTTTCTTTGACTAGGTAATCTTGAACCTGTATACCATCAATGGGTTAACTAATAACTCAATAGTGACCTACAATTTTTCCCCAAAAAAGAATCATAGACTTCCCTTCGGTCACTATAGGGGTTCAACTCTGTAAACGAGTGGAAATTGTGAATTTCAGCGAGACGGCGGAATCAAACGTGTGGGCACAATGAAAGCATTCTGACGAAACGCGTTTCCCCGCTTGGCTGATCACGGGGCTCGTAAAATGCACAACGAAAATACTCTTGACTTCACATAGAAATAATCCGTTCTTTGCATTCCTTAAATGTGTACGATTTTCAGAATTTATCCTGGTAATTTCACTTAAAAATCCGTAAAGCATGGTAGCCGATTTTATCCGTGTACTTTGAGCTTCTCAAAATCACTCATTTATTAACAATTGTTTACTGGAACTTTTGGGGACAACTATTGTAACAGAATTTATTTTAATGAATTAGTTTATTCCACTTCCCTCTAATTACAGAAATGTTGTTCCATTGCAAGGCTCTGGAGAGAATTATCTCGATGAATAATCTTCTAAAGAAAAGTACACATTGCTGATACGATAACATTATTAGAGATTGTTTAAAATGATTTGCATCGAAAACAATGCGATATCAAAGTCATTAAAAAATCACTGATTCCATGGAATATTTAAAATTGTATATCAAATATATTGCAAGAACCAAGAAAGACAAATCTTAAAAACTAATTTTCCAAAACAAAACCACGTAGCATGACACTACTACAGACTGTCTAAAAATGGTTTCCATCGAAAACGATACAGTATCAAATATATTAACAAATCACTGATCCCACAAAATATATTTAAAATTGTATACCAAATATATTGCAAGAACCAAGAAAGACAAATCTTAAAAACTAATTTTCCAAAACAAAACCACGTAGCATGACACTACTACAGACTGTCTAAAAATGGTTTCCATCGAAAACGATGCAGTATTAAATATATTAACAAATCACGGATCCCACAAAATATATTTAAAATTGTATACAAAATGTATTGCAAGGACCAAGAAAGAGAAATCTTAAAAACGAATGTCCAAAACAAAACCACGAATCATGACACCACTATAGACTGTCTAAAAATGGTTTCCATCGAAAACAATTCAGTATCGAGTACGTTAACAAATTTCAAACTGCACGGCATCGTCAGAAAAATAGTCGTGGCGTATATAAAAATGTGTAAAAACTTACGTTCCCTCGGGGCGAGAAGACGGTAAACAAAATCGCGGAAAAGCCGTTCAGCAAGACGAGCCGTCGTAAAAGCTGCGGCACCGGGGCTCGACGGAAGGCGGCCACCTCGTCTCGCCACTGGACAAACAACGGAATCCTTCGTCTACCCGACGAGTCCTTTTTCCCCATCGTTCGACCACTTCGTATCACATGTCGCACGGGAACGTCACAGACCGCCCGACGACCATCACACGCGCACCGCCAGCGAGCCTGTGGCCCAAGGATCGCGGGCTCATCGATGAATCTTCCTCAATTACGGTTACACCATGAGACACGACTGGTCCACGAGGCCTTGGCCAGCTCCCAAGTAGCTCACCGACTGGCGTCGGTTGTTTTGCACGCACGATCACCGCCACAAGTGGTTGCGTCCTGTCAGTGTTGACACCAGGCTGCCTCGTGCAGTCGCCGTTCACCGAAACCTTCGACGACGAGACGACGGGCCAGCTGTCCAGGTGGACGTCCTTCCAACGATCACTGGAACCTGTCAACCGATCGATCCCTCGATCGTGCCGCGGAGGCCACCACCCATAGTCCTAACGAGACACCCGACCAATGTTTCCAACTTCGACAGCAGCTGGATCCTTGAACGAACTCCCGAAACGAGTTCTCCTGACGGTAGGTCGGTAGTTCGCGGTAGGATCGATTCACGCTCGAGGTAAACAGACCGTGGAAGGGAACAGGTGATGCCTGACAGGACGCGAACGAGGATCCTCGACGTTCAGCTTCGCGACGGATACACGCTCGGGTCTTCGGTGCCTGGAAGGACCTCGAGGATCCCGTGGATGGTAACTTTCGTTGTCTGACCCAGAGATGCGTTGATCCTGACAGGAAGCACTGGTTCGATCGTCGATCAGGACAACAAGGTGATCCACGAGCACGGACACCAGTCGTACTCGACGTCCAAGTCGACGAGGCGACTGTTCTTCGGGCTCTGTTGTTGGACAGGCGACACTCGTCCTTCCCAGGACCTGGATACGTCGCGAGAGGCGTCGAGACACGAAAAGGACACGCACACGTTCGGCAGACAGCAGCTCCTCGGGGCTGGTTTTCTATTTGGCAGACTATCGACTGCCGTGCACTCAGTGTCGCCTCATACGAACTAACGATAGGAGCACCACGCCTGCGTTCGCGGAGACGCTGGAAAGCGTCGCGACGCCGGCCGTACGCGACGACCCGCCTTGCCAGGGCGCATGCCACTGGTCGATTCGAACGAGAACCAATCGTCTCGTGGGCGCGTATTTTGACTGGGTTCTGATCTTGGTAAACGAATCGCTCGATGGAACACGCTTTGTGGTTGTTAGTTTGGGTAATAACGAGTGATTAGGTCACTAATAGATCGGACTATCGGTATCAAGGTCAACTTATTATACGTACAACTATACCTTTGGAATTAGAGGGAGGCAAACGAATTTGTCGATCAGAATAATTCTCTGTTACTATAAATTGTCTCTTAATTGATGTGAAGGGATTGTTAACTACAGAGACTACAAAGAGTACCGATGTAATGCTTCATTGAGTCAATTTACTATAATAAATTAGAAAGAAGGCTTAGACAAAAATAAATCGGGATATGTGCTTGCCTTTCTATATGAATAAATGCATAAATGTAACTTTGTAAGTTCGTGCTTTGTAAATCTAGTGTTAATGAATCATTAATAATGATTGACAATGAGTGACATTGAAAAGTGGTTTGATTTAGTATTTGTATTACGTATATTTAATGTAACATTTTCAAGTGATCGTTACTTCTAAAACTCGTAAAGAATATGCTAAAGTGGTTGAATATTTAGTAAACAAGCGTTTGGCGCGGAATTCAAACGCCGATGGAAGAGCGCCACGTCTGACCATAGGTAGGTTATACTACTGTCGACGCGGCGAGTAATTTGAATTGGAGACCTTTTTCTCGGTTTTCACCTACAAGAACCTATTTCATCCTTTTATTTTTAGTAGACTATCGTAGACTAGTTATCATCTTAGAAAATTATGGTTTTAACATTGATTATAGGTGGAATTTTCATAGAGGAGAAAATGGAACCCGGATGGCACTTCGAAGGTTCTTCTCGCAAATTGAGATTCCTAATTATAATTTACTCTTTGAAAATGGTCGTGGTGTGACTCACCAGTCTGCGTACTGCTGTCGAAAAAGGTACTAGATGTCTCTACGGTCATCGAAGCGAACGTGCCATCGGTGATTTGAGCCGAACTGTCTCTGCGTCCTCGGTATCTCTGAACCTAATAAGCACGAACAATGCGCGTAACAAATTTAACGTTGTTCTGAACTAAGTACACTTAAAACACTTTGTCTGATCAATAGACTGCGACAATTTACAATAAGGAATGGTTTCGTTTAAATTTAATTTCTCTACCTACGTCCATAGGAGTATAAATTTGCATAAACATACGCAGTCTGTTGGTCGATAATAATTACCATCCGCCTCATAAAATTAAATTATAATTCAAGTCGAACAAGTGAAAAGTCATTTAGTATCAGCGGAGTTACATTTCATAATTTCTTTTTTTTTTTTGTTTTAATAAAAATACGGTATTTCATTTAGCATGATCGTAAAACTAACCACTTCGTCGCTTTGAGAGCTCTGCCTTCGAAAATTTCGACATCTAATCATTTCCTCCGTGGTGCTCTGTCGTCGAAAGCCACGAGCTATGAAGATTTCCTCGGTCGTTGATTGTCTTCTTATCGGAGCGTGCTGGGTGCTTGGTGCACGCGCACAAGGACTCGGGTCCCTCGACGAGCAGGTGGAGCTATCCGGCGATCTGGAAGCCGAAGTTTACTATTAGTTTTGTGAATAATACGCTGGCGAAACCATTGAGCCTAGTTACAAATGCTTTAATCAAATTCTGACATTAGAAAATATTTGAGATATGATATAACTGGAAGAATACATTTCAGGAAGATGAATTTCTTAATTAAAATGCAATTAATTTACAGAAAGTGTTCACCTATATTGCACCCCCTCCCTCATATTAATTTGAACGTTTAATCTGTTCTTCACAAATCATCTAACTATAAAGCATTCCAGTGAGAATTGAATATTTATTGAAGTTCATTGTTTCTTAATTAAATTCCAATTAATTCCTATGGTAAACTCGATCACCATGTAATTAATTTCTAGAAAGTGTTTGTCTATTTTGCATCTCCCTATATCAACACACACCAACATATCGATCGATTACAGGTTTCCAAAGTGCTCCCTGCCAGTCGGTAAAATGATTTCATTTTTCTTATCGGCGGCGTAATAACCGTTATTAACTGTTAAGCTTCGTGGCGTTCTTATCAGTGAAACGATATTGTCCGCAGACACGGCAGCGCGAAAATCGATACAGAGCAGATACCTCGGTGCCCGACCGGCCATCGAAGTCGACTGCCTTCTGAGCTGATGCTTTCGTGTCCTGATAGGGCTGATATCTCTCTTATCGACGGTCCGATCCGGGCTCAGATGGCTCCTGGAGTCGCGACGCCTCGGGTAAGAGGCGGAATCCGGACTCAGCGAGTCCCTGCGAGCTTTTCGACCTGCAAATGCCACAGAAAAAAATTCTATACTCAATTCTCTAAACGTATTCAACAATAATCGTCATTCATTATTCAAATTTTAAGTCTCTCCAACACTCACGCTCTGGGAGATCGAATAATGGTACTTCCTTTATCGATTTAAATTGATATTGAATTGTAATGTTAAAGTTTTTTTTTTTTTGAATAAAAAGAAGAAAGGGAAAAGGTACCTCCGTCTTCGGGATCCGGTGATAACGTCGGCTGGCTCCCGCGACGTCCTGCAGGTGGCATCGATTCGTCTATTGCCGCCGCCTGACGAGTTAATCTTGATAATTTGCTCGGCGACACTTCCTTTCCCTTGTAGTAACACTGCAATTAAACCAATGGATTGCAATAAACACGACTCGAATCCGTGTTTAAAGATATTTAACGCTTGTCTGACTATGTGCTGGGTAACACTACTTCCAGATACTTTTGGTGCAACTAATAATGCAATCTTTGTTATCTAGGCTTCAGAATCATACTCGATGCATACAGTCTCATGGGTAGAAGGTCTGTTAAATTTTGTTTAGATCTGAATACTGCAAGTAAAGATACCTCTTAAGGGGCGACACTTTTATTTTGAATCAAAGAGTTGATCTGAAGAGATGAAGAGAATCTTGTCGCTCGAGATATTCGATACGTTCGAAACTAAATTATATTAAAAAAAAAATTACAAACTTGCTGAAGTTGTGGGTTACGAAGTTACATAATGAGTTGAAATTGTTCGAAGGCATAAAATACACTCCTAGCTAGGCCATCTAGACTCCTCTTTGAGATCTCAAAGCTATATCTCATATTCCAAAAATTGAAATTTAAAGTATCCCCGATGTAAATTTTCTTTCGACCCTGTTTTCTCTACTTCACCCCCACAATCACATTCATAACGAATGAATCGAACATTCAGGTACTTTAGCTACAAGAAAGTCCTCTTTCGATTATGTTTGTGAACGGCTCACCTGAGTGGTGGAGTCTCTTCTGGTGCTGAGCAGGGGGTGGGTAGGCGTGTTAACATTCGGGGAGCCGACGGGGCTGGAGCTGCCGGAAGGCGAGGTTCCAGGAAGCGGAAGGCTGCTGCCAATCGTCGGTGAGACGGTCGGCGGTGTCACAGACGACATTATGATAGTGGGCGGCGTGATGGACGCCTCCAACGTTAGGTTCTTGCTGTCCAGGATCACCTTCGGCTCGACGGTGAGCATGGTGGACGTCGCTGTAGACGTGGAGACCGTCGCCATCGCAGTGGGCGCCGCGGTCGTCATCGTGGTCGACGATTTCGAGTCGACGACCGTGATAACGGGCGTCTTGACGTCTATGATGGACGTGGTGGTGGTGGTGGTCGTCGTCGTGGCTGTTACCGTTTTAGCGTCTGCTGTCTTCGCCTCGAGGCTGCTCGAACGATCGGTCTTCTCTATCGAGTTTCGCGTCTCCAGGTGCTCTCTGGAAAGTAAATTGACTCGTTACGAATCCCGTGACCCCTCGGAATTATATATGGGGACGTTTCGTTCGTAATAATCGCAGGAGAGGGTGAATGTGTCATGAAAATGTTTTTACAAATTATTTGTAAAGACATCCTTTTATATTAGGAGGTTGCATCGAAAGCCTCTGTTTGTTCGTGTTTTTTGAGCATTTATTTCATTAGTAAAGTATACAAAAGTATCAATCGAAATATTTGCTCTCAAAAGCTACTATTACTTTTTCCCACTTTTCTGGCAAAAGTTGAAGAGGCTTCAGGGGGCGGAACACTGTAATTGACTCGAAGGGGAGAGATATTTTCGGAAATTTTTTCTAAAGAATAGGATTAATTGATTTCGATACTTTTATTACATTTTGTTGGATATTTGAATATTTGTGGTTGGGAAACTCCAACACAAAAATTCGTTTACCAATCATGTATTATGGAAAAGGGCGCAAAATTTGTCTTGCACACAGGCGCCTCTTACCCACATGGCGGCCCTGATGGTCATAATTCGAGAGGGCGGCATTTCGTCTACCGGAAATTGGTCTCAGAATTCAATCTGCCTTCTGCGTGCGTTCTGGTTAAAATTACAGGGCCCTGTATGGTCGTTAGACCGCAATTATGTACCTGACAGCGTTGCTGGTCGCGCTATCGGTGCTGGAGGCGCTCGGTCTTTGATCGTTCCTGTAATATTTTGCAGCCGCTGCGCCGATGCCGCCGTCTATGGATTGCTGGGATTGTCTACGTCTGTGATGACGGCAGTTATGCTTCCTTTCACCCGGGCTGGGGGTCTGTCCAGCGACCACCGAGTCCCTCCTGGACCTCGCGCTCTCCCCAGAACCGCGACGGGAATTCCGCAACTCCGCCGAGCCTGCAAGAGCGAAATTGTCCTTCAGGAAATTTCAGAGGTGAATTAAAACGATTATTTTGTTATCCGTTTACGAGTACGTTTGTTATGCGTGCGATATAGATATGTTCAGGCTTCTTCGATAACTGGTAAATTAAATACAGGGAACGGAAAGCAACACACATGAAATGTAATTTTGAAGAGGAGTTTCAGAAAATTCAATTTACCCTTTAAAAATGATAGATATATTAACTCTTTGCACTCGAGAGGTGACTCTCAGTCACCATTAGGTTTTACGGAGCACATCTACAATACTCAAAGTTTTTAGGTTCAATTTCTTCGAAGCTCGACGTATCAATAAAATGACTGTCGGTCAGGTAAACGTGACTTTATTCTCAAATCTAGATAGCTTAGAATTCATGGCAATACAATGTTAAGAAACATCTCGAGTTGCTGGCAGATACCAGAAAAAAAGACTTCGAGTGCAAAGGGTTAAGATAAAAATCGCACGAAAAATAATTTTTGTGCGAGAATGTTTTATTTGATCATAGCATACCATCTCGTGATTTCATTTATAGCAATTATTCAATCTAAAAATCCTGAATGCATTAAAATCTTCAAATCCTACATACTAGAATATACCACCCCTGTATCTTTCGTATAAACAATCTTTTACAGGAATTTCTTATTCCATCGTTAACACTATGTCTACGTAACAGTCATCTCGACGCATTCCTATTTTCACCTGACGCCAACGGCAGCTATCTTCATCCAATTAGACGTCAAGCATCATTTGGCAAGATTAGCGCGATAAACAGCAATTTTCCAACGTACCGCGACGAGGGGTGGGCGAAATGACCGTGGGCGGTGGCTGGGGCTGCGGGGCGGCCTCCCTCTTGCTCCATAATTTGGCGATGTCGTTTCTAATCTCGCTAATGGCCGAGTCCCGTCTGGATTTCGTCGATGGCTGGCTTCTAATCCCACTGTCTACAGAGCTCTCGCGCCGCTTCCGAAATCTCTCCAGATGGCTCACGTCGGTCGTCTGTCTGGACCATGGCAACTTGGCGATGTCCGCGAGCGTTTCCCTCCGACAGAATTTACTTCCGCGTCCGCTCTTCCCAGAACCGCCCCCGCCGCTCCACTCCCTCAAGATGTCCGTCAGTTGGGCCAAGCTGGACCTCCGACGGGTCTGGTTCGTCGGCGATGGATCCTGGGGCTCGTTGGGCGGCGAGATCTGCGTCGCGGAATCGCGTCTTCCGCTTCCTGGGGAAGGAAAACAAAATTCGGAGGAGATTCGATTTTTGTGTTTTATTCTGACGAGGGATTTAATTTCTCTCTCCTATTTTAATTTCGACCCACGATTCTGTCATGATTTATTGTTTTTAACCCTCGATTGGCCCACGTAACTTTTAGGTTACATGCTAATACAGTCAGTCCCATAAATATTTAGCCCATAAAGCGTTTAAATCCACGTGTGAAAAGCACTTCGCGTATCCCAAAAAGAAAGCTATGTAAATATCAGTTCATAGCTATATTTTCGTCTTCTATATTTAAGGAAATATATGTAAGAATTTTTACCGAGTCGTTGCTTCAAGGTGGACTCTTCCACCTGCTCCCGCACGAGATCGTCCCATCCGTTTCCTCCCTGCCATATCAGCCCCACCTGATGGCTCAGGATCGGCAGGTTGCACACGAAGCAGATCGCTGTCATGGTCCTGAAACGGAAACGCTCGGTCTCGGTTTAAACGGGCAAGAGTGCGATGCGAGCCGCCTGGTCCCGTGTCGGACGACGGTGAAAGTGTAACTCGAGGAGAAAAGATCGGGTGCACGTTTCCAACGACAGAGTTACAGGTGAAACCAGGCCATGCCGATATACCAGCGCTTAGAAAGGTGACAGCGAAGTCGTGACTTCTTCAAACTACCCTCTACCCAGTGTTGGACGTCATTCGAACAACGAATAACGAATAGAATTTTATTCGTCACTCATTTGTTCGTTAGTCGTTCGCCAATCATTTATTCTTTATTCGTTGCGCTATTAAAATTACTGACGAACCACTGACAGAAGTCCTAGTTTTATTTATCGATTCATTCGAATGATTACTCGAATAAGAATTTATCCGAACAGTCCCCGACTCTGTACATCGATACACTACTGAAATATATTCGCGAATAACGAATAACTTGAG
>NC_071980.1:12458060-12483289 GCF_026283585.1 Hylaeus volcanicus
TGATTACTCGAATATGAATTTATCCGAAAAGTCCCCGACTCTGTGCACCGGTACACTACTGAAATATACTCGCGAATAACGAATAACTTGAGAACGTACAAACAAATGATTACGAATAAGTAATTTTATTCGTTATTCGAAATAACTTCTGCCCAACACTGCCTCTCCACTACTGAGAACTTTTCCATGCTCTCGCGCGAGTTGCAAATTGCGCTCTCAAAGGGGGGTTAGAGGGGGGATAAAATAAGATCAAGCAAGATCGTGTACGGTTTCAACCAAACTACGCTAACGACTCTACTATAATTTCGCACGCATTTATGTTTTCATACAGGGGCGTTGATGCTAGCCAGAGACGCTCCGTCGGATCGATCTCCAGCAAGAAGTTAACGAGAAAACTTCACGTGATACGAGCCTCGCGCGAATGCCCGTCTTTTCAGAGTATTTGCTTACGCGAGTCCCTGTCAGGTCGAAGATTTCTTGTTCGCAAATACGCGACAGGTTTCTTTCTTGCGACCGTAGGAGCGAAATTAATCGTTTACTTTCTAGAGGAATTCCCTTGTCGTCGCGAGACGTCTCTTCGCGGAACATCTTTGAACGTCATCAATTCCCCTTTGCTGTGTTCGCTGAAAATATTACTCTACGACCTACGACGTAAATAACAAAGTAAATGAGGAACCAGCGATGCAAGCTTGATTTTAATTATTTGCTCGGTCGAATCGTTCGATCGATGATATGGATCCTCGGTAGAAATGTCGATCGTGAATTGCGTGCGATAATAAATTGACGAATGCGTGAGATGCATGAATTTATCTACGTTCATTTCACACTTGTATTAGCTAGACTCGAAAGTAAGTTTTAATAAATTTCTATTTTTAAGCAATTATGTAGTCGCCCTTGTTATCAACAGCCTCGCAAACAGTTTGCAAATTTTCAATACCAGATCGATAGAAACCAATGAGCTGGTGAGTGATAAACAGGCATTTAAAATTGCAAAAACAACACTATTTTCCAGTCTACCTGATGCTAAGGTTTTCCTCAAATATTTCTCTGAAACCAAAGCACTAATTCACTAATTGCGCGCGTTTAGACTCTGATTCAGAATCGTCCTTAGAATTAAATTCAAATTTAAAAACTCCCTTTGCAGTCATATTGCTAAATTTAAATTTAGAAAACTCCATTAGCGAGCTACTTGGTGAATATAAATTTAAATTTACTTGTTACGACTGTAGGATGGTTCAAAGCAGTGTTGTTGAAATATAAATTAACATCGTTTACTTTGAGTTTCTCAGATATTGTCTTTCTTCAAGCTTTCTAATCTACTCGACTAACTCAATATTTAAACAAGTGACTTTTCAACCATTTTTATGTTTCTCAACTATCCCAATCAAATTCAACATAAACCTAAAAAGGATCCTAATCACGATTCAATTCATTCAACTAAATAAATCAATTAAACCAAGCTTGGAATCCTGGCCGATAAATCGCCTGTTGTTTTCAAAACAAGCAAATCTCGTTGCTGATTAACTAACAATGTAAGCTCGAAGCAGAAACTCGAAGGAGGATTATGTTATCGCGTCGATCATTAATTCATACAGCGATAACGCGTCTCTCCCCCTCTCGTGTTTCCGAAAAGACGGGATTCACGGTACGCCCACCGTGCGTGGGTGTCGGCACGACGTCTCGTGATGGAACGATCGTTAAATGGAGCAACTCCGATCAACGTATGCGCTAAGTATGCACTAAAGACAGCAACGCAGGTGTGGTTACAGAGTCGACCGAAACGTGTTCGAGTTAGCGCCGATCAGCGTCATTCCAAAAAGCGTGGATGCAGTGAAACAGCCCCGAGACGTATCGTGTATTACACGATGTACTTTACTTATGTGTTCGTGCAATTGTGCAGATGTGGCGCGGACTGGATCAAGGTGACTGCACGTACAGAAATAAATCTTCGATGTGGATGCGTGAAATCCACATGCCGAACTCCGTGCCGAGGCTTTCGCGAAAAAAAAGAAACTAGTGCAGAAGATCAAATAAAGTTTTGTAGTATTCCTTCACTATTTCGAAAAGAAAGCTCTGTGAATTTATTTAACGAGCTCTTTTTAACGTGTGTGTTAATTTATGTAACGCACGTCAGTAATTAAATAATGCAATTATATTGTAATCATTTCGATATTTGTTTATGTTACCGGATTCAGCATCGAATGGGTCTGTAATTAAATTAATTAAGATTTACATAAACTTTCCGTTCTACTTTTTAATTTTCCTTTGTACCGTGTCATTACAATGTCCTGGGAAGTTTCTGTTCGGTTCGCTGTTTAATTAACGGCTTGCAGCGAACAAAGTATAACTCGATGGTTACTCGATAATCTATCATTCTTGAAAATAATTAATGGTCGCTTTTAGTATAAAGAAAAATGTAGTTGCATTCAAAAAAAGGAACCTTCCAAAGACAGTCCTTCTATCGCTTTCTTTTCTCTTGAATTGTACCATAATTGTTTGCTGTTTTTATCATATAAATACGTTTATTAATCATAACGAGAAAGCAATAAACGTTTTCGTTCATTCATGTCCAGGTCCGTTGAATATTTCACAAAAGGTAATAAATAAAGGTATAAATAGAGGGTGAAAAACATTAAAATTGATATAATATTTTTGTGCAGAAATAAATTTTATTGTTTCGATCTAAAATAACAAATGAAAGAGGTCGAAATTATTGTAATATTTTCATTCAAAATTAAATTTATTGTGCGGACGTACAACGGCCCAGACCTAAAATGGCAATAAGTATGGTACAACTCAAAGGTAAACAAAAAAAAATGAAACTCTTTGTAAAAAATACATCCGTTCCACAATTTTCACATATTTCTGCATGCTCATAGTCTATCTTTTTACAGTCCACACCTCAACCTGCACAGTTGCTAGAGAGCAAGAAAGAGGGAAAGATAGCAATAGAGCCGCATGTCTGTCCTCGTATTCAGCGTATAACAGAACTCTCTTTGTATAACTGATTTGACGTTTCGACCTGTCATGTCGAAGTCTGGGGCTCTGCAACGACATCGCATGGCAAGGGCCTGGCCGACCTGCAAAAGATACATACAGACAAAACTCTCTTTTTTTCTGTCGTAGTTTCGGAGTGCTGCCGTTTGGTCAATGGTTGGGAGTTTCCCAATTTCTTCCATATAGTTCGAATGATGACTAAGATCATACAGAACTGTAAGCACGTAGAATGTTGCTGTGTAAAGTGTTACTTGCTATCGGAAAGAAAATAATTTGTTCCTTAAAAATAATAAGTGTGCACGTATTCGTAATTGATGTTTTGTTAGAAATTTCTTGAAGCAATTGATGATGTTGAGCTTTTATATATATGATAGAAATATAATGTGTAAAATACATGATTTGTTATTTGATATATAGTATAGAAATATTATGGCTGAAACATCGAAGAATTAATATTAATCTTCAATTGAACGTTTCATTTAATTTTCCCTCCCAAAAACTGAATTTATTTCTCAGTTGGAATATTAAATAAATTCACGAACGTATACATGATAATGAAACAATACCTTTTCAGAAAATTAATTCGAATTCACCTAAAAGAGGGTTAACACGAACTAGTAAATAATAATAGCAATATACAATTTTCTAGTACATTCAAACATGAAATTCTATTTGAAACAACGCGAACAACATCACTGCTTCGCGGAATCAAAATTTATTGCAAACGATTTCGAAAACAGTCTTCAAACATCACGCGAGTAATTCGATGCGAACGATTTCCATGTTGCATTATCAGGTTACGGTAATATTGGCTATTGTTTGCGGATCATTTCGCGTTTGAATATATTACGGTATGTTCGATTGCGTGTTTAGACGAGTATCGAGCTATTGATAAAGCAAACATTAATTATAATAACGATACATTGTTAATGCTGCGCGCGATTAAACATTAATGATGTAAACACGCGAAATTGTGACAAGGTGCCTAGTGCGCTCATGGATTACGCCCGTGGCGACTAGCGTAATCTTTGCGAAATTGATTTGACGTGGATCACGATGCAAAGTTATGCGAAACTGGATCGCTGAAAAAGCCGATTCTTTTCCAATTTTCCCCTTAAAGTTTATCGATGATGGTTCTCTCCAAGCTGAGAAATTGATTTATTTATATGTATATCTCCTTTTACAAAAATTCTCTCATTTTATTTATCAATCAAACATCTTTTGGCCCTTTGCTTTCTCAATTTTCCTTTGAGAAAATTATCTATGATGGTTAAAATTGAATTATCTATGATGGTTTTCTGAAATCTGAGAAATCTATTTATTCATACGTGTATCTCCCTTTAAAAAATTTTCTCATTTCAATTTATCCATCAGACATCTTTTGGCCCTTTTGTTTCTCAATTTTCCTTTGAGACATTATCCATGATGGTCTTCTGAAATCTGAGAAATCTATTTATTTATACATGTATCTCCCTTTAAAAAAATTTGCACATTTCAATTTGCCAATCAGAAATCTTTCACCCCACCCAAGTAGAAGTGACTCCGCCTCAATAACTATAACCCGTACAGAAATCAAAATCGTTGTTACACAAGGAGCTCCAAGACAAATTTCCGAAGGGTACTTTATTTCCCTGCCATTATTACGTTACTGATTCCGCGGAATATGAAATTATCCCAACGAAAAGCGCTTCAAGGAGAAAACACCGTCAGTCGGTGTATTTTAAATCCCTTCGTATGCAAATTCGAACGACCACGCCGACTAAGGGGAAAAGGATACGGGGTGGGGTGGCGTGCAAAGCAGCCAGATGGGGATAATTTGATAATTGATCCCACGGAACCTGGATGACTCGACTCGCGGGAACCAGACAGTTGCGGTGGCTGCTCTGGAGAACTTTACAAACTGGCGGAATACATTTACAAAATTAAACGCCACCCGGAAACTTTGCGTTTAGAAAGTTTAATCCGCGCCAGCGGGTGAGGGGACGAAAATTCGCTTTATGAAAATTTTGATTGTCCTTCTCTGGTTTATTCGAACAGTCGAAACCGAGGGACGCTTTTCGACGACCGAGGGAAACTTTTTTCACCCCTGCTATGGTAGTGCGACTTTAAGGGAAAATATTCTGGGCGAGCTTCCGTCGTGGATGCTTGAAAACAATCGGAGGTCGCGTGGAAACTTTCCCGCGTGAATATTTTATGGTTTACGACGGGTTGTGTACAGATCGAGGATGCTCAAATCGCTCGTTTACGTTTAACGATTGGAACATGCTGGTTCGGATCAATGGACCTCTCAGAAGTCCAGTAAACGTGAACTAAATAGATGTTATAAACATTATTTGAATACTATCCAGTCGATATGGTTAAATTTAAAAAAATGTATAAACAGCAATGTTCGCAATTTGTCGTGTTTGACTCGATCGTCTTATTCTACTTCCCTGGCACGATCCTACTATTCTACTCGTCTGGCACACTTTATCCCATGCCACTTGTCGGACACGATCGTCTTGTTCCGCTTGGCTCACTCCCCCACGGATACTTCCCTGTCTGACTAGCTATTCCATACTCTACTTGGCACATTCCACACGTCCTATTCTGGTTGCCTGGTACACTTCGTTCCATTCGACTTGTCTGTCACGCTCGTCCTCCATCCTTTCTGATTTCACACGTCCTGTTACACTGGTCTGATACTTTTTCTCTCATTCGAATTGTCTGACAGGATCATCCAATACTACTTTTCCTACACCACTTCATATATTATTCGTGTCTGACTATATCTGACATATCCAACTTGTGATTCCACGTGTTCTGTTCTATAAACCTGACGCTTTCTCTCCCATATTTAACTTGTCTGGCACGATCGCCCAATTCTACTTGTCTTACACCACTTCGTATACTCTCCGTGTCTGACTAAATCTGACATATTCTACTTGTGATTCCACGTGTTCTGTTCTATAAACCTGACGCTTTTTGTTTCATATTTAACTTGTCTGACACGATTCACCAATTCCATTTAGTTCACACCCTTAGAGGCTGTAGCTATGCTTTGTAATCAATCGCAGTTACAGTACGGGCGAACCCGAGGTACCCGAGCACCTTGTAGGCCTGATAGGCCTTGAACAGAGTAATCCAAATATAACACGTAAAAGAGAAAAAATGTAGGTTAATATGTCCCGAAAATAATAGTAACAAAGTCTCACCAAGTCACAAATATCATAGAAAAAGGTGAAATAGACATGTTACGAACACTGTTAAAAAATAAACCAAGAAGCAAAAAGCCTACTTAAATCACGTTTTCAGACGTACTCCACGTATCTGACTAGGTGTGCCATATTTTAATTTATCTACACTCTATCTATCCTCTTCCACTTCTCTTATTTTACAAGCCTGACACTTTTCATCCCATTCTACTTGCCCTATTTCGCCCGTCACATTCTACTAGCCTCGCTTAGCTAGACATACTACCCGTACCTGACTAAGTATGAACCACTCTACTTGCCAGATTCAACGTGTCCCTATTCTCCTCGCCTGGCACACTTCGTCCCATTCGTCTTGTCTGAGAAAATTGTTCCATTCTACTAGCTCCATCGAACACACTCCCCGTGTCTGACTACGTACGCTACATTCTACTTATCTGATTCCACGCGTCTCCTTTTACTCGCTTCACACTTCCAAGCGCCATAGGTGTGTTCTACATCACTCCATTTTAAAGTGAACGTATAAACCCTCGTTCTATTCGCATTAATATTTCATAAATTCCGCCCGAAACCCGCGCCTCTCGCCGCTTGACGCGTAACGTATTTTTAACGTCGTCGGTGTACTTTGAAACGCCTCTCACTCATCGTCGCGTAAGAATAAAGGACCGTCTTTCGTGTTTGTCTAGCCTCGCTATTTTTAACCGCGACTGGAGGACCTGAGTGATTCACGGGCTCCGTAACTCAAACGCGTCTTATCTACATGTTATTTCATCCGCTCGTCTCTCAGACGCGTTCGAATTATTCCACTGAAGGAATCTCCGCGATCGCAGTCGACATTCTTATTTTTCCGTGGCTGTAATTCGAACGGGGAAGTATTACCTGCCTCGCTATAAACGAAATCAATCGCAGCCATCATGTTTCAGCTCGTGAAACTTATTCCGTACACGCGAAGGGCGTTGTTTGCAAATAATTATTCTAATTAAAATCGTGCCGGTCGAGGCCGCGAAATTAATAATGAACTATATTTAATCAGCTACCCGCACGAATAATATGTCGGCGGAATATTCGAACGTATCGCGGAAATTTGTAATAGCGCTGATGGTAATTTACACTCGTGGCGAATGTTTATATAGGCGATTGTGCTTCACTGGATGAATGTGAATTTTTCATGACGGTGAAATACTGTTTTATGTGGAGTTTATTATATTGGGCACGTTGTGTTATTCAGCCCGCATACGTAAATCTTTTATTAATTTAGAACGAAATTGGGCTGCCTGGGGAAAACTGTTATATAGAAAAGCGCTTCAATTTATAAATCAACCCTTTCAGACCTGAATTATTTTTTTATTCTCGTAATAATGTAATTTAACTTTTAGGGTTAACTTGAACTAGAGTTAATAAGGAAAAAATAAAAAAAAATTCTAAAAGTGTAGGTTTCGAAGAAAACTGTTCTTTCTTCATGTGCTGAAAAAAAGGACATTCGCCCTAAACAATGATGTCGGTTATTTTTTAATGTTGTGTCCTCAATTGTGGACGCCAGGGTTAATAAAGTGAGACATTTTAGTGAAGTATTAAGAGTTTATGCTTTCCTTTGTTTCTAATAGAAACTTTCTATACGGTCGACCAACACTTGCGAATCGAGTTTCGAGGAAATATCGAGAGTCTATCGTGTGTGTCGAAGATAACGTAAACTGTAAACAAGTCAGGCTGGGACAGAAATTGCCACGCGTCGCAATAATGCAGCGGGACATGATGCATCGCATTGCGGTTCCCATTAACGGTCACCGAAACGTCCACTTGTCATCGATAGAATATTATTCGACGTTTCGTGGCCCGATACTCATTCTCGCAATGATGCTCCGCGTCACGATCAGGACACTGCACAAACGCTTCATTTCGAACGCAGCAGTCGACGGATACAATGCAACTACGAATTCCTACAATGACTTTCGATTGGTATTCTTCGAAGTCCGTTCCGTTTTCTCTATTCGGTATATTTTTTTTTTAAATATTGGACTTTCTAAAAAACTAAAAAAAGTATTAAAAAATAGATTCTTTCGAAGGTTCGATATTTTTTTTTAAATTCTTCGCTTAAAGCCACAGTTTCAGGTTTTAATCATGGAAATCCGTTTACCCAGACAAGAGTTATAATTTTTTCAAATTTTATTCGAGAATTCTGACCGATCCCGCACAGTGGATACAGGATATGCATCTATATTCGATAACAGATAGAACAAAACTGGTTAGACGAAAGTTATACAATATGAAAACGTCCATACAATTCCAAACACAATTTTTTTTACACAATTTTTTAAAAAAATGTTAAAAACTATTGAATTTTGTATTTAAAAATTTATCAATGTTTAGCACGGTTTCAGAGATATTAGTAAAAATATAAATTACCAGAATTATTTCGAAAGGGTGTGTTATTTCCACCCTTAAAACCAATTCTGGGCCAAAATGAGGAAGAGCACTCTGATTGAGTTCCCATGAACTTTATTTCCGCAGAAATTGAAATTTTTCGGAATGCATCAATCGCCAAACTTCCCTTGTAAGCGGAAACAAGAACTCGAACAATATTTCATCGAAGTGGAAAGGAAGTTTTAATCCGTTGAAACGCAACTTTTAATACCTGTCAATTCCCTGCGCTGTCGAGCATTATCATATCGCGTCGGGAATTGATTTTCCGCGATGTTTAAAATTAAGTCTCATCCCTGTTGCTCGGTTGCGTGTCGCCACACGCTCGTCACGAGTTCAAAAACTATTATCATCCACCAAGACAACAGTATAATGCAACAAGCATTATTCCTGCTAATAGGAAAACAGAGCAGGTTATTTTGAGACGATAGAGCACTTGGTTCTGTCGCGGTATTAATTCGTACTTGAGTACGAACAATTGTAATAATTAGACTGCGGATCTTTATGCAAAATAAAATCTTCGTAAACATGCCTACAAAAATTGAACCTAAGTAGGAATTTATTTTATTCTGCAAATATTATAACATGAACATTACTTTCAATCTTTTTTATATTCTTGCATATTGTTTGCATTTTGTAGTTTTTTGCACATTCAAATTTCCAATAAATGCATAAGGATCCGCAGTCTAGGAATAATACTAACAGAAATTAAATAAAAAAGTATACAACACGTAAATATGATCCATTGGGAGAATGTCTACATATTAAGAATCAAAGTATTGGTAACTTCACCGAATGGTTATTATCAAAACAAATTGTAAATTAACAAGAGAATATAATACAAAAACAGTGACGACACGATTTTCCTCATCATTTATGAGTCCTATTCATTTACTTTCTTTTTATCTACTTCACCGAGCAACCCTTGCTCCCACCTTGTATTTTAATTTAAATTATATTCCGTTGGTTTTTCGTCCTCATTACGGATGGATGGAGTTGTTAAATAAATAAACGAAAGGAAAGTTCGTCGCGTATTTCCAGACGAAGGGACAACGATAAAGCAAATGCCAGCAGTTTGTCACAGTTCGTGTTCCCCGCTGGTTCTGCGAGAACTTTTTCGCTGTTTCGGCGTTCTGTCCACTGTCGCCGTGGCAACCGCTATCGTTTTCTCGCGGATTTACAGTTTTCACGAAATTATGATCGCCAGCCAACCGCCAACCCTGTAGTTTGCATAATTGAAATCATTACGCGGACGCGACACGTCGGCAAATCGCGCGTTCATTTAACGAACGGACATCTAATTATTTATACGATAAAATCCCCCCCCCCTCCCCTCCGTGGATTTAACGTCATTTTCAGAGATTGAGTGGGTAATTTTCCGAAACTGAAATGTTCTTGCTGAAATTGCTTCGTTTCGTGCGATACGAAAATTTTGAATCTTTTGAGAATTTATTTCTTAGTGAATTTAAAATTAAAACAAATTATTGGACGTAGATAATAATTCGGTGGCTTTATATTCGTGCATTTGTAACGCTAGTTTGTAAATGAAAGTTAATAGATTTATTCGTCATTTGTTTGTGTCAGAGTATCAATCTTCTAAATCTTCGATAACCTAAATCTCAACCTGGTGGACAGTAAAATGTGTCGATATATAAAAAGAAATCATTAAATTTAGCCTATTGTCATTCTTCTAACACAAGTTTAATTGTACTTGAAAATTATTAGGTGTCGTAATTAATTATGCTCCCTTACATTAAATCACTTATGACTCCAGCTTAAATAAAATTATTGTTAGGTTCTGTTATTCCAAGCATTCGAGTTAATTTCGTTTTGACTCTTCTCAGGAGTTCTACAAAAATTTGTTTAAATATTAGAAACATATAATACTCCACCACCGTCAACTTTTGCAACCGCCCAAGTAGAAACAGCGAGCAATGGTCAGACGCGTTAGTCAGGCCATAATGAATCCATTTTCTCAGAGAACCAAGCTCGTTAAAAAAAGCAGTTGACCCCTCATTTTCTCCCATATTTTCCCAAAGAAAACCCGTGTAATCCTCGAACGAGGTCCGTTAAAACTCGCGAGGCACAGACGTCCGTCCAATGAATACATTTTTCTGCTTCCTCCCAATTCGGTCATAATTATAAAGTAAAACATCGGATCCGCAACCGATGTCCTCGCTCCTAATGTTTGGAATATTAAATTTCACCGTGATCGCACGTCGCGACTACGATCTCTTCGGCGAAATCTCACGCTGACCTCGTTCCAGCGTGACACAACGTTTTCGCTGGAACTCGTCCCGCATTCCTGGCGACTTCAATTTCGCGGAAAATAATACCGTCGCAGGAATCGTCGCGCGTACAAGAGCAAGACAGTTTCCAAGCGCGAATTCCCGTTGACTAGGAACGCCTTAATCAGATCCAGCCTCGAAAGTAATCTAGGAAAAAAACTCGTCCGGCTTCATTCGAGAAACTCGTTTGAGGACGGTCGGAAAATGCGAAACGGAATCGTAATATAGTTCGCGGCGTTTGAGGACGTAGCGGTTACCCTGGAGCCCTCGACGATCAATTACTGGAAAGTTAGCTGTCCCTGGGAAAAGTGGATTTAATTTATTCCTTCGGGATAAATATTATAATTCATTGAACGGGATAAAAGAGCAGTTGTTGTAGGGAAAATTTAAGAATCCCTTTTTTTTTTTCGACATTGAAATATGTATTTCAATCTAAAAAAAAAGAGGGGTTTTATTGGATAAGTATCGAATTTGTTGTACAGATTTTCTTGTTATGATATATGTAATTGTGATCAGCAAGTCACCAGGAACGTACCAAACGAATTATTTTGTTGGATGTTAAGAGTATGTTTCTGATGAGACGTTCTCAAGTTATTTTCAATGAATTTCCTGTATCTCAATAAACCTGCCTGTCTATATAAATAAAAATGCAAATGTTCGTTCGTTGAAAATCTAAAATCTCCAAAAGTTCTTTATCGATTGCATGATTTTTCCATAGATTTTTAATATTTTCATTGCTCCGATTCGAATATAGTTCGTTTGACATTGTGTCGCGGTTAGGCTAACGCGTCTGACTATTACTAGCTGTTTCTACTTAGGCGGTTGCTAAAGTTGACAGTGGTGGAGTATTATCTATTCCCTGTGGTGTCTAATATCTTTTTATTAGTTAGAACTCAAGGAAGGAGTCATAATAAATCGAAACTGATCGATTTATTATGATTGAAAATAATTTATAAATAGTATGGGTGCATGTCTGAAAAATGTCACATTGACGCTTGATAATGAAGATGTTAGAATAAAATAAATCGCAAAAATGATTTCGTATGTCCCTTTCCCGTATCGATTTTCAATCGCTTGATTCTTACGCTCGTCGTGAAATCTGTAGATTTTTTCATTCCGATTTAATTATTTCGACGTATTAGAAACGCGTGTTTTCTATTTTCTTTTCCATTTAATCGGACCGAGGAACAGCAACGCGTGGCCAAGTATGATTAGTATTTTAATACATATCTCAACAAAAGAATTCTTAAAAACTACAGAACTTGAACAGGCATGAACTTTTAAGACGAACCAATATTAATAAGTCCGGTATTAATATTGAACTTGTTGTGGCGTGTATATAATAATATTCTTGTGGAATAGCACGTTTTATCGCTATAAAGTGTCCCTCGCGTCACAGCCGAGATAGAAATTAATTGGGTGCGTAGCTTTTCGGAAAGGGGACAGGATCGTCGGAGCTGACGGGCCGCTTAAATCACGTCGGTATCCCGGTTTCACTGTCGTTATGATTAATGCGAGCACTGCTATTTGATATAAATTTAGCTCGACTCGGCGTTCTGTCGACTAAGCACAATGTACGTTGGCTTTGCCCGATCAGAAGGACTGTCAGGACCAGTCCTGCTGGGTCAACTAGAAATCGTCTGTAATATGGGAGTTCGCCAAAACTTTTGACTAACATCTACTCGTTTTCATCACGCGATTTACGTAATTCCGCTGACAGAATCCGTTTCGAATATTTCTACAAACATTGCGACTTGACACTGAACTGAGGTTTATCGTAAATTAAACAATATGTTTTTGTACCAATAAAGTTGTTACAGAATTTATAGTTCACCTCCTGTTTTAAATAACAAAAACATACTTTGTTAACTATAAATGTCAAACTCTCTACAACCTTTCTAAACTTCGTTATCTATAGCAATAGAAAGAAACTTTTTTAAAACTCGACCGTATCTATAAAAGTGCCAATATATTTGACCTGTAAAATAATTGCTCGAAAAATGTTAAGAATTCATACTTAACAAGAAACTATATCGCCGCTAGTTGAGGCAAAGTCAACTAATGCGAATATCAATGAAGCTTGCGAATACGCAGTGGCTCAGGGCGCACTGCTAATGTACAGCTCGGCATTATGTGCACATGCCCGCGGTACATTGTTTACCAATAACGCGAACTCCATTATTATGTGCGCTTCGCCGTTCATCAGCCGATCGGACATCAATCAAGATAATAGAGATAATGTGTGCGATGTTGCGTCGCTCACGCTTCGCAGTGTGGCGCAGCTGGCTCGCAAAGATAGACTCCTGAAAGCGTTCTAACGCGACTATTACCAACTGTCTGAGGCCTAGGTGCGCGTCACGGACTAGAGGGCATTATTCCGCGGGGAATAATTAATTAGCTATGCTTGAAGTTGGGACGATCGAAGGAGAGGCTCTTAACGCCGCCAGACGTGACGGTTTCAAAGGGTGGCTGCGGTCGCGCTCGTTTTGGCGGGAAGTGTAGGTTAGGTCTTAACTAGAGGTTTGAAACAGTCGAGTTTAATTATTAACGGTACTTATTATTTAAACAATGACGGGGAATATGATTTTGCTGTGATAGTAATGTTTGACGAATTATTCTCTCGATGGATTTAACGCGCCTTCGAATCGAGCGTCGCGTAGTTGTTGTTCGCCCTTTCCCTTTCATTAAAATTTATAAAAATATTGGTTTTTTGTTGAAGTCCCACTGTCTTAAATAGTCAGAAGAAAGAATCACAGGAGATAAGTATACGAAAGTTTCTGTATTTGTCGTTAGAAGTCAACAATTTAAAAGAAAATTGAGATGCTCATTCAATGACGCTTTCACGAATGTGTTTTAATCTTTCCTCGTACGAGAAACAGGGGATGATACATGTGACACGGAGGTCTTCTAAGAAAAGCGTGAAACGTAATAACCGACGCGAGATCCTTGCATCATTCCCAAAGAATATTTCGGTATTCACCAGGGAAACATCACGTTGGGGGCGACTCAGCCTAAAACCATTGAGGGGATGCTAGGTCAGCCACGTGCATCGCGTTAAGGGTGAGCCTCCGGGAAAGACAGGGTGAAACGCTCAATTTTAAACGGGAGAAACTCAAGGCCGCGTCTTATGCGAGATGAATACAGTGGGGCAGCCATTATTCATACCAGTGAGAAGACAACTTAAATTCTACAAATTTAAACAAATACTTTTTAATGTGCATTCAATATTTGGACCTATTAACACGTTCACTGTCAGACTAATGTTTTTGAAAGTCACCGCTAGGATAAAATATTATTTAAACTATCGGAGACTGCATAATCAAACATTCATCACGATATTTATTTTTATAGTTTCATCAGAATTCATGAATTTCATTTAAATTCTTTTTGATTTGCTTGACTTAGATGCTTGACCTTCAGAATTAAATTTTTTTAATTCTTCAGTAAAACGCACCCCATGTATAGGTAACGTGGCGATCAACGTGTTAGAAAATATCAACATTCCCGAGATAAAATCCCAAGTATTTCGATGGTGAAAACGACGTGTGCACATTTTGTTAATTCCGCGAGTTAACGAGATTTCTATGTCCTCTCAGAAGGCCGGAAGAGTTCTCCGCAAGTGGGGACGGTTTTCTACCCTCCATCGATTCTTTAATCGAATCAAAGGATAAATATTGACGCGGCTTTGAGGGGGTCACTTTCTTTGATCACTGTCGAAATAATTCAGGGGGCTCAATTGCCTGTTAATGTCCCTACGGAGCTTATTGTCCTGCAGCAAAAACGTAAACAAGGACCAAGGACCGTTCCAGCATCCGCGATCATCTATGCCCGTCGTTTATTGCGGGAGTCCGCGCACCGAAGGGTCGCTAACGCGAATAAGGCTCGCCCTTCCGGAAAAGCCCGCTCCCTTTGATTAACTTGCCACGACTTCGAGCACGGGACGCAAGTTTCTCGACGACACTCGAGGAATTTTCGGGTACCCTCCGGATTCGTGGCTCGCTTTCCTTCCCAGAGAGGAAACGTATCGAGCTGAAATTCGTTCGGACGGATACCAAAGGGGACGCGCCGCTTTTTGGAAATATTTTTCTCGTCGCAAGGAAAATACCGCCAAGGATTCTCGTTGCGAAACGAAACGCTCCAAAGGCGGGTGTTTTATTTGTATCCAGACTGAAAGAAATGCCAGTTTGAGAAATAGTTTCTGCGCCGTTCGAGAAAAGGAATGAAATGTTATTTCACGTGCGCTGAAAATACAAAGTTGGACCCACGCTCGGGGTTTAATCTAGGGACGAGTCGCTTCGCGAATAGATTTTATTTTCGTCGGCGGTGTTCGTCGTACTAAAGCGCGGAATTAAACGCGTCTGTGGGAAGGAAATTTTTATATAGTTAGGTGAAGGAGCGACGTTACAAGAAATAAATGTAAATCATAGTTGCAAATGTTTGGTTTTCAAATTGATGTTTCAAGAAGAGATTTTTATTTGAATTAAAGTTTGAAATTAAAATGATATCATGAAGATGTACGTACTTATAACATACACGAATGCACTACATGCTTGCTTTTCAAATAAATGTTTGTAAAAAGAGATTTCTATTTGAATTAAATTTTGATATTATAATGATATAATGAAAATGTAGATGATTCAAAATGAACTCGATTGTATCCTATGTTATACACGGAATATATCCTGTAATTAAAGAACCAAGAAAAATTGTCGTTCAATAAATATAAAAATATCAAATTTAGAAATTACTTTCAATGCTAATTACTTCATTTATAAATTGACCTGAAGTTTCGTTCAATTTCAGTACATGGGCCTTTCTAAAACCAATATAAATATAGATTTTATGTTATAGACAGAATGCACAATACAATTAAAAAACCAAGAACCAAGAAAAATTGTCCTTCAATAAGTATAAAAATATCAAATTTAGAAATTGCTTCTAACTAAATCAACCTGAAGTTTCGTTCAATTTCGGGACATGGCCCTTCCTAAAACTCGTACAATTATAGAATCGCGCAACAGGGAAACTCCGTTTCCGGATTTCCTAGAGCTTCCGAAAGTTCTAATTCCGCTATCGGCGTGTAATCGGACTTTCATAAAGCGGAATTTAATTTCGACTGCATCTGCACCGCTGAAATGTACACAGAGCATGTCCGTGCCACCGTCTATATTTGTGCGTTTTATTCGTGCAACACGTGGCGCGCATTCGCCGACAGAAAATTCCGGAAAAATTGAGCGGTCCCTTTTGTGTCGTCCGGGAGAGAAGCGTGACCAAGCTTTCTCGTCGCGAATTACAACGTATGAATTTGTTTTATCGAGAACTCCAACGTAACCAAAAACAATTTTCTATTGGAGGATCGTGCGAACCAATTGTGGAAGCGTTGTAAACACGGGAAAAAATAAACGATATAACAATGGCACCGTGAAACAGTCGAAGCGTTTTCTTCGTTTCCGTGGAAAAGGTATCGAGCAAGGAATTGAGCTGAATTCTATCAGCTCTTGGAAATATAAAACGAGTGCTCGTAGTCTCTTAATAAAATAAAGGTGCTTGCTAGTATGATTCGGTATTAAACGCGTTTTGTTTGATTATTAATGAAACGTTGGTTCTAGGTGAATGTAGAGGGATACAAAGTAATGGAAAATTGATATAATTATTGTGTAGTATCTTTATCTACTCTGTACTATTTTTGATAGGTGAAAACATCTACATTCTATAGCGTAAATTTCGTGACTCTTGTATTATTTGCTCTATTTTTCTGGGTTTGAACAAGGGAGTCTTCGATCTCGTGAGACACCTTGTTTCTCAGGTATTCCTTTAATGTCAAAACTAAATATCTAATATATACAAATTATACATAAAGTACGATCTACTTTGCATCTGAAGTTTGATTGTCCGCTTTTCTAGATACGATATATCGACTCAATTACTTAGATTTTATCGAAAAAATCCGAATCGGATGTTCAGGATCGACCGAAATACATATCGTGCTCAAATTACAGTAAAATGATTGGAGTCCGGTACGTTAACGCAGCTTGCGCAATACAGTGATTGCACTTCGGGGAAACGTACTCGTTGCACTTTCCGTTATTCATTGTGTACCGACTGAAATATCAGTTTAATTAACTCCGACGTTGCTCGTTGCGCAGAAACAGCTGATGGATCGAGAAACTATATAGCCGCAATTACAATTTCATACTGTCCCGCGTCGTAACGATTTCTGTACAATCACTCGTTAAACAATCGATAACGTCCAATTGCCGAGCTAACGACTAAATTACATTCGACTAAATTAAAAATTAGATATCAAAACCTACTAATGTATTATAAATGCGTAGCTGACATTTTGTTACTCGTTTGTCTTTTTCGAAATAGATGCTGAGAGAGTGGTCGTTATGTTTTTCGTTATTAGACTGTGGATGTTTGCGCAAATTCATATTTTTGTGCACAAGGTATCCCATTTAACGTGACCACAAATTATTACATGGAAAATTACTAGTAGCTAGTTTTCACGTACAGTGAATACCATAAACATTCGTAACCTCTATGTCTATTGAAAAAAAGTTTGACTAAATTAAATAATAGTTTTGATATTACCAAATGAATTTTTCATTATAAATATGTACCTATTTTCAAATTCTTATCTAGAAAATTACTGGTAATAAATTTTCACGTAAGTGGCCACCCTTAGCGGGGAAAATAGGTACAGATGACTCGAAAAAATTAATTTTGTTTATTTCATAAATTGTTAGTAAAACTATTCAAAAATATGTTACCAGAATTTCAAATAAAAATTTCAATTCGTTCTGATGTTACGAGAGGTTAAGTGAGTGTCTCTCGTTAAAAAATAGTCGAACGGAAGTTAGTAATCCGAAGCAACTTTTTGGTCAACCTGATAATAGTACTCAAAATTGACTATCGTCAAGAAATGTGTCACAATTGGTACACTCGCCTCTTGTCTTACGAAAACAAGGGTTTCCTCACGAGACGGAAGAATAACCGAACGATCCGAGTCGATTGATCGCCGATCGAAGGGTTTACCATGTTTCACGGAACCGCGTGAGCGTTCACGTCGACGCAACATATGCATAATCTAATCAACGCGAACGTTACGCAGTCCCTCCGTGCTCAATCTCGATGTCCCATTTTCCATTTTCACCTGCATCATCGCGTGCGTTTCGCCAATCGGTTTATGACCTTCCGAACCGCGCGCTTTTCCCATTGTTCCCCAGGAGAGTTTCCCCATTCACCGTGTACAAAAGGATGATTTATCGTATATGAATGCCACTTAGGGGAAACAAAGACGTCCCCGGAGGCCGTATTTGCAATTTGTCGAGTTTTCCGCGCCGCGCACCGTGTAACTCGTCGTGAAATTATTGACTTCCGTTCCGTGATTCTTCGTCGCTGTGCGTTTGGATCTAGGAAGGCTGACATCATTGCTTCCTTCATTTTTATTAGCCACGGGTTTTCAAGCTTGCGATGGTCCTTTTAACGAGAGTAATACGTGATTGCGAAAGTAGCGTCGACTTATCGGATGCGATTGTTTCTTCAAGGATTTATAGATTATGTGAGTGGGTAAACGTGCATTGTATTTCGATTAAAACTTGGCAATCTTTCGTAACGATTGACTTTGATACCGTTGATGATGAATGTATTGGTTGTAGAAATTAATTCTGTGCCTTTCCAAGATAGTCTTATTATTTGTTCACGAAGAAAAATTGTACAACTACTAATTTTTTGTTAAAATTTGTTGGTTTCTGATTTGTCTATTGGTCATCAGCCGAGCAAAGTCATATGCTCGGCCATTGCTTGAACAAATATTGTTAATAATTAATGTAACTATTGTCAGAAATTAATTTTTAGTTATTCCAGCTAGCAGATATAACGATATAGAAAAATTTCTCACGATTACTATGTTTGAGTTTAGTTAGTTAGATTTTCAATTTCTCCAACTCTTGCGTGTGCACGAGGTCTGTAAATTTTTAAACTACAATTAAGGGGTGTGCTGCAATAAGAAGGTAGCTCGATTTTTTCAAATTTTCCTCCTTACTGCATCACAAAAAGAATGTTCTAAATTCGTGACTATATTCTAACTTCAAAACCATAACAAAAAGGAGCTACCTTCTTATTGCAGCACAATATTGTAGCTCTCAATTATAAAATATTACAACGTATACAATTATAAATATTGTATTATAAATATTGAATGTAAATGAACAGAATCGATTTCTACACCTAATGAGGGGTCAGTTTTTGGTTTCTAAATCATTAATCCTTTGTTGTAATTCTTCGAATTTTAATTTTAATAAATTGCTGAATTTATAATATTAAATTCATCCTCGAGAAGATACCACGAGCTGATCCGAAAAACTCCAAATAAACTCGAAATTAATTCCTCCCTTTGTCGATGTTTATTAGAATGACGAACGAACGTAAATTAACCGTTTTACAGGGAATCGGGAAACAAATGACGACGTTACGAAGTTATCGACCGACAGGGATTTAGCACAGCTAAATACGCTTTATATCCTTCATCAATCCTGTCAATTATCATGGTTAATTCGATGTAACTACAATCGGACCACGATTATTCGGCTTAATTGTGATCGAGGGGGACTGTTCGTATCGAGGCAACGTTCCAGCTCATTGAAATCGTAATTACGAAATTGTTATCTGGTGGCATTTATCTTTGAAAACATCTACGAGTTTTATTCTTTCGGCTAATTCAGCGCTCTAGTACCGCTTTAATACTTTGAGCCAGTTGTTCTTTACCGCTTTAAGCTCGCGACTAGGATTTATAGTCGCAGGACTATCCCGCAAGGAAAATACTGAACTACTTCCTAATCTTGAATCATTGTAGTAAGAAGAACTCAATGATAAAACGCTTAAAGGACGAACACTTTAGGTGACTATTATATTTTGAACATTTTTACCGTGGACCATTTCAGGTCTCAAAGGCTCCAAATATGGATAACATTTTAACTTTAATTATTGATACAAAGTAAATCCAGTGGGACTGCTCGTTTACATCTTGGAAGAAGTAATATTTTTCTTCTTTCGAAGTAATATTATTTGAGTACAACGAGTGGTAAATGGGAAATATAAGAGAAAGTATCTTGAAATAGCATTTTAAAAATAAATAGTTCCATCGTTATACTTATAAGCACCATTTAAAATAAAACAGACCATTCCGTATCTTCCATTTGAAATAATATTTCACTCAGGTCTGTTTGATACCTCGAGACGACGCTCAGGGATTTATATCAATAGATATCGATATTATGCGAGTGTGTCGTCGAGATGGTCCCATAACTGTATACTAGCATACAGTTCCCAGCTTCACGCGCTCGGTTTCCTCTATTTTCCACGCGAGCATCGTCGTCGATGGTTGCTATGGGGATACCCTCTTGGCTCCTGTTCACCGAGGAGTAACAGCTCGCGTGATTTCCTCTTTTTCTCTACCGTGTCACCGACGCGTTCTCCTTCTTTTCGCTTCCCTAAGGCTCGGCCCCATGCTTTCGGGACTACCAGCTCGCTAGAGGAAACGTTGTTACCTGAGGACGCATTGGTACAGGGCGTGAAGGAAGAAATGCCCTCTTCCAGGTAGCCTGTCACGTGTTTGGATCGCCTGGGCGATGATTAATGACGATTAGGGTTATTGCTTAGCGTGGGAATGCTAGTTAATGGTGTGTTTTTCCGGTAAGCATTGAGGGAAAAGTAGGAAGGAGTGTGAGAATTATGGAAGAGGGCTATGGAGAGGTTTTGAAGGTGGTAGACTGTTCGGTGTTATTTAGCTGAAACTTGGGAATTTTATTGGTAAAAGTGTTCACCGCAGATTTAAGACCACTTTTTTAAAAAAGATAGTATGAGAATGGTGAGAGTTATAAGGAAATCAGAAACTTAGGTTTAGAAGTCACCAAACACACTAGAAAGTATCAAATGCCATGATACTTTCTAGTGTCACCAACAATCTTGCAAATTCTTTCACTAGGATTTCTAACTACAGATTCAATCTACTTTTATATATTAATTATCCGTCGATCGTTGTAGGAGACCAAAAGCCCACTAGATCGAATCGTTCATTAATAAACATGAACTAAGTACTCGGATGGACGTAATTGTTTAATATTAACGTTCGACGAAACATGGTCTACCGTAAGAGTTATAAGGAGATCAGAAACCTAGGTTTAGAAGTCACCAAACACACTTTGGTGGCATTGGATACTGTCTAGTCTCACCAACAATCTTGGAAATTCTTTCACTAAGGTTTCTGACCACAGATTCAATCTACTTTTATATATTAATTATCCTTCGATCGTTATAGGAGACCAAAAGTTCATCAGATCGAATCGTTCATTAATAAATATGAACTAAGTACTCGGATGGACGTCATTGTTTAATATTAATGTTTGATGAAACATGGTCTACCGTAAAATTCATTGTGGTCGTAATCCTCCTAGTACAGTTGCCTATTTTGATATCCGAGCTTTGTTATTATTATCCGGTGTTATATTAATCCAAACGTGTAGCCCCGAAAAATAAACAGGATAAAGTTTCGCGTGCGTAATTGTTTCAAAATTTGTCGGCGTCGCTTCCCATACGAGGTTGATGGCGTTACGCTTACCTAATAGGGTGCGATGGTGCTCGATATAAAATAAGGAGGAGATTCTCGGGTTTCTAATTGGCGCGTGGAACTCAATGCTCTGGAAAACGTCAGGACCTGCGACAAGACGGTCAATTAATTTGCCACACTTTGTAAGTAAACGTTTCGCTTACGACACACTCAATTTCCCATGAATATAAAGAAAACAGTATTAGATAACGAAGGATGTTAAAAAGTAGTCAATTTTGAAAATAGTTCAGACACTTGAATTATTCCTAAGGCAACTACAAATGCGTAATTATTTGTCAGCATTATGAATAATTTGGATACCTGAGCTATCCCAAAATTAAGGTACTTTTTAACACCCTTGTACATTTCCTAATTTTAACTTTTTCAGGGAAATTAGCAGATATATGTACATTTAGTTTTTTACTTATTCTGTAGTAAATAATGGAAGCACCGAAATTGTGGAAAATATGTGCAATTAAATTTCTCAGTGATATAACACTGTACTATAGTCAGACAGTTGATTAAATAGCACAGGCCGATATGAATTTTAAGGACAGCTCAAGCATCTTCCCTTGATTTCAACTTGCTCAGAGAAATTAGCGTATATGAGCACATTTAATTTTTGACTTATTTTTTAGTAAATAGTGGAAGCACTGAAATTGTAGCAAACATATGGAATTAAGTTTCTCAGTGATGTAGCACAGTAATATAGTAAGGCAGGTGATTAGATGGCATGGGTCGATATCAATTTTGAGGACACCTCAAGCATCTTCTCTTGATTTCAACTTGCTCAGAGAAATTAACACATATATGTACATTTAATATTTGACTTATTTTGTAGTAAATAGTGGAAGCACTGAGATTGTAGCAAACATATGGAATTAAGTTTCTCAGTGATATAGCACAGTAATATAGTCAAACAGTTAATTAGATGATAAGAGTCGATATCAATTTGAATTTATATTTATTTTAAACAAAATAATTCTTCCTTGAAGACAATCCTTGTAGTTAATATCAAAGGTAAATATTTGGCAATTCTTCGTAGATTCTAAAATAGAGATTCATCCTTGAAGATTGTAACGCCCTGTGAGTCACTTTATCGCGAGAAAAACGTCCCCAGGTTTCGCTTCCGAGGGCTCCAGACACGACTTCGCTGTAAATCTAAATTACCTCCGACTAACCAGCTAGCTTTTCTTTGGAGAATGTCTTTTGTCCTCGCGTTGAAGCGATCTCGGAGCGTTTATTACGCCTTCGTCGAGAAATTAATGAATGGACGTTGGGTTCAACAAGAAAATAGAATTTAACGAAAATTAAATAACAACCGCGATAGTCGCCGAACGATGAAGACGATAAAATTGTTTGCAAGCGTAACGAACTGTTTATCGTCGGGTCGTTCTTAATGGAAAGATTACTTTCCCATTAAAGAAATAATATGAAAGTTTAGTATCGACTTCAGGAGCCTTTTAGCTGGCCAATTCGTTTTGTATCTTTCTAGTTACGTTACTCTTTTGGAACACACGAGTCGCGATAAAGCACATTCTCTCGCAGAGCGAGAGTTTATCCAGACCTGGATAAACTCGAAACGTTTCCACGTTTTATGTTTATAAGACTGTATCACATGATTAGTTTCATGCTTTCCACCGTATAAACTGAAAAAAGTGGTAATAAAGAGCAGAAACAAAGAGCTCGATAAATATCCCCTGTTATCGATTATCAGTTTCTTTTTTGGCTTTAATAAAAATTGAATGAAAAGTGATCGATAGCGTTGGGGAATCTATTTTTAAGTCGTTTGAATATTGTAATTCTTTTCGTCAGTGATGCAGCACAGTAATATAGTCAGACATTTGATTTCATTTTATCTTCTTTTATAATAGTCTCACTGTTGACGACAGATAACAATTGAACTGTAAACTTTTCAAAAGATTGAAATACAGCTGGGATCACTCTTTTTCCCATACTGTATATTACGGCTTTCATTTTCCACTAGCAGATCCCAGTTTGGGAAATATTGTTCTATCGAGAGAAACACGAAGATTTTCGCGGATTTCCAACACGTTCGGAGAAACGCAAACAAAACTGAAAATTCGTCGAGTATTGCAAAAATGGAGTGTTGCCAAGCGATTGGTTAATCCCGGGGCTGTCAATTGACGTCACTGCGATTGCAATCACCCCGGGATGATCGACGTCAATCGACGTCGAGCACACCGTTTAACTACGTAAATGAAAGTAGCGCCAAAGGTCGACCAGAGAAATCCGTTTCACTTTGGGAATTTTTTAGTGCCGTGTGAAGTATTTATTAGGGATCTCCCAAAAATAAACGACCGGTACGTTTTTAGTCATTGAGTGTAAATTCGAGAAACTGGCAAACGTAACATTTTCATTTTATTTTTCTTCAGCCTTCTTTCTAGTTTTCCTTTTATTTTAATCAATTTTATTTGAGGAATTTTTTGATATGTCGCGCGAAGTAATTATTGGGTCATAGGCTGCTCCAAATTAATCTTATCCTAGAAATTGGAGAATGCTTTTTTTTTAAATGCTCAGTGGTTAAAAATGTGGAGGTTGATGAAAATAGAACCTAAATTTTTCCATGTAGCAATTTCAACCATAAATGGACGTTTAGCTCTAGAAAATATTTATTGTTGATAAATGTATAGGATCAAGTTTAATGAGTAGAACTCTTCCTTACTCGATATCCTAAAATTGCGAATAAAACCATGCAATGATTCCATGGTTTTGAAAGCGTTTTATTATAGCTTCGCTGTTCGCATTTAAGAGCCACCTGTGGATCAATGGCTTCGTAAACGTCAGACTGTTGCTTCAGGATGTTCCAAGTGGTCCGTTACATGTTCTTCGCAAAATTTATACACTTGAAAGGTTAAGATGCCGAGTCTCATAATTTTTACAGAGAAAAATTGATTTAAATAAACTTTGAGAAATTTAACAAACCCCAAATGGTTTGCTTGTACACTAATAATGATGAAACATTTCCTTCATGTTGTATGATATTATTCGAAAAATAATAAAGCGAAGAAAAATATTGTTCTGGCAAGAGAAAGCAGAAACCCGGTGCGCGAATGTTGCAACAAGAATTATCGAGATCTGCATTCTACGCGGGAAACAGTCGAGCCCTGTTGTAAATTTGATTGGAAATATTTTTATTTAGGTGAAATCGTGCCCTGACAGCACCCGCTGCTATAGTTTTCGTTGCGTCGCCCGAGCCGTGTCGCTTGACATATTTTTCACTTTATCCAACGTTCTTTTTCTCGACAACAGCGACAATTCTATGCGTCAAAAAGTGTCGAGATTTCGCATTTGAATGTCAACACCACGTGGCGATGGATATTTATTGCGACAAATATTGCTGTGCCAATTCGTGGGATTTCCCTGGAGAATAGAAAATCGCTGAAAAGTCTTCCAGGTGAATTTCAAGTACACTACTACCAACAATTAGCGGGACACTTTTTCAAACCGTCGTAACTATGGGAGTTTTCAACCGATTGAAATGAAACTGCGTGAGGAGTACTTTTGAAGTGTCCCCTAGGCGTGTGTAAAGTTGCGTTGGCGAGGGTGGACGCGAAGGGGTTAATTCACCCCCCTAAAGGGGAGGGTGCAGAAAAACACATCTTTGAAACAGGCCAGGGATGACGGAAGGGGTTGAAAAATTCAAAAAAACCTTTGGGGCGACTCTCCTTGATGCCCTCTACAAAATGCACCCCTTGAAATCCC
>NC_071980.1:12498289-12512453 GCF_026283585.1 Hylaeus volcanicus
TTTTTTTGTTACTACAGTAAAATCTTATACGCACAAATTTTTATAACGATAAATGCACAGAAACCATCCCCACTACAGACCACTAATACCAGCTACGGCTCCTTTATGTTGTCCCTGCTAATCTAAATCTAATTTCACTTTACACTTTACACTTTTGCATTTCTCACTTGTGAACTTTACACTTTACACTTTGCACTTTTTATATCTAAAGATCTTGTAACAAGTTCGCAGCCATTAGCTCTCGATATTATTCGCGACGAAGGATTGTTCGTCACGAATAATACCGATTACCAGGTCTCACCACGTGGAGGTTGCTGCGACTGGAGACCCGGAGACAGGAGGAATCAAAGTTCCTTCGATCTCCTTCTACATAAAGTATACATACGTACATGCATACTGTACGTAGAGCAACGAGCTTAATACTAAGTACGAAACCGTGGAAATCAAAGAAAACAAAGTCCCTTTGATTTCCAAAGTCCAAGTCTGACTCTGCCAAATAATTATTTGAACTGAGAGGGGTGAAGCTAAATCGCGACACGACGCGACCATGAAACTGGACTTACAGAGTCAGTCCCGTTTCCTCTGGTGGGTCTGATTCGAGAGAAAGACGATCAACGTCTCCGCCAGTACTCTACTCTCTGCATACCTGCTGCCGAGGGCCCAGGTCCCGACCTGACAGTGTACGACGTAGGTAGCACCGCGTCGGGTTGCCCTGCCCTGGCGACACCAGGTATGTCTGACGGTCGTAGAGTCCGAAACGGAGTTCTACTCTCTGCACAACGTCAGGAGTCCAGGATACGACTTGCACCGTCTTACGGCTCTTTTGAACTGCGCTGCGCCGGGAGCCTGGACTTCGCCTGACGCGTACAGAGAGTACAAGATTCCTCGGAGGCGTCGATTGACCCTCTCTCAAATCAGACCCACTAGAGGATGGCAACCGATCTCGGCCAGTCACACAGTTGGTCACTATACTTATCACATGAAGCAATAGTGATCGAAGTGGAGCACGATGTTACGAGCCCAATATGGACTTACGAACAAACAAAACAAGTTGATTAATAATTATTTGGCAGAGGAGACACTCGTACACGCAATCTTAAAACTAACCAAACCAAACCAAACTAAGATACTAAGGGAAACTACAAATAGGAGGTGCGCGAGACGCAGACGTGCGATCGCGAGATCCATATCGAACGAAGGATCAACGACGAATGAGCTCTCGCCCCTCGCATACCTGCTTGGGCGCGATCGTGCGTCGTAGATTGTTTGTGCCTCTCGAAGTGGAGAAGGGGAAGGGCGAACAACAACCGCGGGACATGTCGTGACATGTCGATTCGAAGGCTCGTTGGATCTATCCACAAAAGAATTTACGAAACATTAATACCACAGCATAAATAATAAGTATTGTTAATAATTAATTTAACTATTGTCGGAATTTAACATTTAGTTGGTGCAATCAAAAGATATTAAAACATTGACAAATTTCTCACGATTAATGTCACGAATGAATACTTATTCTGAACCGTAATTGTTATTAATATTTAATCGAACACTGATTGATACTGTATGTATCATAAATGTTTAATTATTTCGGATTAAGTTTTAATTGTTCCAATCCGTAGATATTTAGATATAAAAAAATATCTCACGACAAGCTGTGTAACGGGACATATTTATTCTGTTACTACCCACCCATTTCATCGCCTCACAGCATTTTTCACCATATAACGTGATATGAATTTCGGCTGTCCGAAAATAAGAAGATTTTCAGTCTTAAAAAGGAAAGGTAAATTAGTCTGAATTACTGGTGGGGAAATGAATAATACTACTTGGATCAGGGAAATTTGAAGCAAAGTGAAGTTAAGATTGATTACTTAGGGGAATTTAAATTTTGCAATGGGCCTGCGAAATTCCAACTGAAAAAAGAAATTCAAATTATTTTTGTAATTATTAGCGGGGAAAGATAGTATTATTAATTGAATCAGAGAAATCCATAGCGGACTAAAATTAGAAATGCCACATTAAATGGTATACTGGAGTTAGACTGAATTAAAATTGACGATAGAAGGCAGAAAAGGGGAAAGGTGATGCATCAGAATATTGAAATAGTGGGAGGCAAATATTTTTCAGGATGAATTTACGTAATAGAGAGAAATCGATTAAATTTAAATTAATATTAAATACTAAAGAGAAATTATACTGAACTAGAATGGATGATAAAAAACAAAAGAAAGGAAAACAACAAAACAGCAATTATTTTTCAGAATGGTTTGACGTAAAAAAGAATCAATGAAATTAAAATTAATATTAAATACTAAAGAGAAATTATACTGAATTAGAATGGATGACAGAAGGCAAAAGGAAGGAAAGGGATGTCGCTGCATCAGAATAGTGACATATTGGAAGGCAATCATCTCCCAGAATAGTTTGACATAATAGAGGGGAATCGATACCAAATATATGGATGGTATCGAATCAAGTCTCAGCCCTGTCACTGGCAGGTATTTGATGACTTCCGGTCGATGCGAATCGAAGATGCTTTTAATAACGAGGAACATCTCTAACTAGATGTATTACTCTGAAGACTCGACGAGCTACAAGAAGCTTTCATTTATCGTCGACATCTTTCCCCAACGACATGCTTAGTGGAATCGATTCAGGGAACGATTGGTCGCCCGGATATACCAACCAGAAATAATAAATTAATAATAATTTTACTTTCTCTCAAAGGAAAGTTTCGAGACGAATGGATTATATAAATTTCGGTGATAGAAAAATTTCCGTCGTGTTAGGGGGATAATTCTTTAAACTAATATATGGTTTATACAATCTCTTTTCATTGTTCTTGTGTCTATAATTTAAATGAGCACTGAAGTAGATCCTTCACGGTATGGTACATCGTGTTCAATTATAAATGAAATATGAAATATGAATGAATAACATTATTAATTATATTAAATTCAGCCTCCATTACGTATTAAATGTATTGTAATTTAATTTATTCGACTCATTCGTGTAATTAGTCAATATAATTCAGAGTTCATATAAATTGTGCATTTAATTTATTACTGAAGAATATACATACAGTAATATAATTTAAAAATACGTGAATTAATTAATTTATTCCTGAAGATATCTCAAATAACGAACCATATATAAGACCTTGAGCACTGATAACTCAGTACCATAACTTTGTAGATAGTCTACTCTGGTTCCCATGGCCTCATATTGAGAAAAGAATTCCCATAAAATAAATTAAATTTCCACCAAGCCCCAATAAACTAAAAGCAACCGATCCTACAATATTAACGAATAAAACGAAGTCAACATTCTACGATTCGATCAGACAAACCGATAAATTGCAATGAAACAAGAGCGTTTGGTTTCATGGAAACAAAATCCATGACCGAGTTCCAGTTTCGCTACAGAAGAGTCCAGCTACCAACGTGGTCTTTCGTTATTTTAATTTTAATCCAACCTTCCCGCTTAATAGACATCCCCCAGTTCAAAGCACAGCCGCCAGGTACGGCGGATAAAATGAAACGGGGGCCATTGTTGGGGGACCGGTGGTAATTCTGTCGGACAGAGACGAATAAACTCGAAACAGGAGATTCTGGCGTTAACTGGGCAGGCATGCGGGCTTTTTTGAAGCCGTTTCCATTGTTTTGTCGCTTCGTTTCTCCTCCTGTCGGCGACAGGAACGTGGGACTGGATTTATTACAAAGAAAGCGCTTTGCTACTTTTCTGACCGATAATTATCATCGTTATCACTGGCGGACGTTTTTACTACGCGTGGTTAAAATGCACATCCACACGTATACACTGCTTCTCATCTTAAAATAGAATATTATTTTAATACATTATATTTTATATACTATATTATATTATTTATTTGTGGGACTATGGTGATTTTGACTAAGTAAATCATGGCGTTTCCAATTTCTTGTTTTGTTGAAAAGAGTTTCAGTGCCGTTCCCTAAATAGTAAGTAAATAAATTGATTGAAAATTTGCGAACAAGGTGATCGAAATTATTATTAAACTTAGGAAAAATCAACAATCTCAAGATTCTCGTTAAAACTTGAAATTTCACGTAGCTTATTATTTGTATATTTGGTTAAAATATTTTATTTCTACATATCTTATTTTTTGTATGTCAAGTTAAGATTGTAAGTATTTTATCTCTTCTAAATTTCTTTCTTTAGGCATTTAATAACGTTGAACCTACATTATCTTCGGAATTAACGTACAATTTTAAGCTGTTCGAAATTAAAGAAAGCGAACTAAGAAAACCTCATGAAGTATTTACTCCAGAAAGGTTGGGAAATACTGAGTTAGATGAAGAAGTGTCAAACACCCGTAGTTCGATACTGTTCGATAGCAGATTATAGTTCAGAGACTGGTATCGACAGTATCGACTTGCTATTGCTACCAAACACGGTTGAATAAACATTAAGAATCTCTTGTTTACAAAATGGAATTCTGTTTGATTCGAGCCGACAGAAATATATCTCGGGATTCCTCTGAGATATCAAGGAAATGTTTTTGGGATCCTTTAGCTCACGTTTCGAGAAGACAGGGGTTGGATTCTGAAGCATAGTGGTTTTCCTCGATCAATCTGCTCGGCCGGTCGAGAAAAATCCGCGATGGAGGAAATTTCCGGAAACGACGGGCGAATTAAACTTTCCGCGCATACCGGAGGCGAAATTTCGCTCTCCGGAGAAGCAGTTTGACGTGTGGCAGTCAATATCGAATTTTTTAAAAAGAGACCTTCGCGGTTCGACGGTTGCCAGGTGTACAATGTTTAATCGGAGCTCGCGCTACTTTAATTTCTGTACAATGTTTACGTTGACGCAAGGATCGAGCGAAAAAGACGAGGACCGCCGCGATAAGTCGTTTCTCAATTTCACGTCCCGCTGATTTTCACGTTCTAGTGATCTCTCAATTATTTTCCATGAACTTTTTACTAGAAAAAAATAGTATGCTTTGAAAATACTGAAGAGTGAGGGAGAGTTAAGGGTGGTTTAATAGGGTCGAATGGTAATAGTGCAAGCGAATTAAAAAATTATAGAATTAAAAAAAATTCCTATACGTTTTAGAGCTGTTAGTTCTCTAGAGAGTTAGATTCTTTCTCGGCAGAATAATTTTTCAGCCATTCAACGCGCGATAGAAACATTCTCACCCGACGTTCACCTATGCAAATTTCCGCGGTAGACGCTCGAGTAACGTTTTCCTCGTCACCTACTACCAACCCAAAGTACCCCCAAAGTCCATTAAGCCACATCCTGCCAACACAGTTTTAGTCAACTTTCTGCATAATTGAATTTACAGTTCGTCCTCGCGCGTGTTCTGTGGCGTTATTCGATGACGCTGCATTACAATTTAGCGAGCTACGATCCGACTTTTGTCTCCTTTAACGGTACGTACAGATTTCAGTTGAGTCCCGAGTCGCCTAATGCCACAATCCCACTTGTACAACCATTACTTCTAGCGCGTAATAATACTACTTGAATTGCTCTGTGGAACAAACTAATTGAATTCGTTTGTACTCTAAGGTGATGCAACGAGTAGACAGATTAATATTTTTAATTGTTTACCAAATTGATATTGGCAAGTTGGAGCTGAATTTTAGCTGGATTATACTAGACATACTGTACTAAGATGTACCGAGATGTACTTCAAGTATGCGAGTAATGTAGGTGGAAGTGTGGCTTTAGGTTCCTTGATTCGTCTTGGCTCATCATTTTGATATTTTCAACAGTATGATAGTAGTATTTAATTATTAGAAAGACTTAACACATTAAGGACCGCACATCTAGACACTGCGTGTAGAAAACACGAGAAAACTCGTGAGCGGTCCTTAATGTGTTAAAATACATCAACCATTTATTCTATCGGAGGCTTGTACGTTAATATGTGCACATTTCAAACGTGGAAGTGTAGATTTAGTTGGGTCAGTTCAGAGATCCAGATGCGCCTAGTATTGATCACCACACTTGTATCATGATTCAGATTTAATTTAACTGCTTGAAGAAAATGTCCTAAGTCTACGTGTTTCATAGGTGGAAGATTGGCTTTATATGGGTCAGAGTACCCAATATCGATCATCATACTTGCATCATGATTCAGATTCAATTTAATATTGCCTGAAGGAAATATCCTGTCTATGCGTTTCATAGGTGGAAGTGTGGCTTTATATGGGTCAGAGCACCCAATATCGAGCACCATACTGTTTTCCACTGCTTTTATGGGTATACAGTGAAATAAATTCATAAGCTTGTCAGAATTATGAAATTTGACTTTTTCAGGCCTATTAAACTATGTAGTTTATCCATGATTTTTTAAATAATCGGCCACGAATGTTTTCTTTACAATTTTCAAACTCATGGTATTGTATCCTCTAATGTATTACCCTTAAATATTATTTATCATTTATCTTCAACTGGATGAATTGAGCCAATATCAAGCATCTCGTATCGTAAAATGTCCTAAGCCCACATGTTCCGTAAATAAAAAAGCAACGTTCGATATTGAGTCAGTGCACCCAGTATCGATCATCGCACACTCACCATAACAGATATCGCTTAATATTACTCCAGGAAAATCCCCCAAGCGTTTCACGCGTAGGAAGCGTGGCTTTAGGTGTCCAAACGCAGCTGCTGACCCACCCCCGCGATCTTCTCTGACCTCACCGATCGAATTACGCTCGGTACCAGTTAACTATCGAATCCAGCGTCTCGGAGAAGTTCTCGTTAACCCGTATCGAGGCTCGAAGAAGGCGCGCCTCGAACGCTGGGGGAAGCCTTCGCCGAGGTTGTTCGCGATGGTCGCCACGTGTCGGAAGTCAATTAGGGCCGGAAGTTATCCAGCGAGGGTGGAAGGGCGGATTTCGCGCGACCCGAGTTGTGCCTCGCAGTAACTGGACCACTAGGCACGTCAGCGTGACCCGTGTAAATTCAAAGGGCGCTCGCGATGCTCGAGCCATCCGAATATTGATGGCGTTCGAACCTAGCCTTCGTGCTCACCGTGTGGCCACGTTTGCGTATGTTTACGTGCGTTTGCGTTCGTATGCGCGTGGATTGTTTGACAAACTTGTGGGCCACGTTTTGGCAATTGTTCCTGGGAATCGTATCGGCCGTCACTAGTCTTCGCGAACGATTTCGAGGTGGGACGACAATGTTCAGTCGCGTTGAACGTATAGCGAAATTCGAAACGAATTATGTTCCTTTACATTTGATTGTTTATGGTTGTAGTTTAAGCGGAAATATTCACTCGTCATTCTGGTACGTCACAGTACCTCTTAATTCAAATTAGATCTGGGTATATAACTCGAGTCTCAACTCGAGGGACATTGCAATTTATCGATACATACAAAATGGACTAGGCCATAAGTTTTGCTTATTGTTGATAAATTATTAGTGCACTTGACAATTATCAAGTCTAAAAATTAAACCTCTGACTCCACATTTAATTTCTTACAACTCTAGTTCAAATAGAAACGTTTACTGGCCATTTCCTTAAATTAAAACACCAATCTTCGCAACATCGAAACACCCGAAATACTTCGAAAATTAATTTTTATAAATACGTGTCCTCTCTAGTAACCAAGGAAAAAGAACTTTCTTCTATCTTAATTCTATTTTCTATATTTATTCGTTGAATAAATAATTTATTTCCACGAATAAATATACATTTAATATCTACCCACTGAAAGAATTTTCGATTTTTCGACTTTTCGAGAGTTCTTTGCGTCGAACAAGGAATAAATTCGCTGGAACTCGACCGATGCTCCTTTGTTTGATGTTTCGATGGCTCGCGGATCGATACTTGTCGGTATGCAATGCTTTTACACTCGTAATACACAGGATGGTACGAACCCAAACTCGCAGCTGGAATTGAAATAAAATTCGCATTGTACGAGTGGGAGGAATTTTTTGGAGTCATGGCGAACGATACGTTTAATTGAAAATGCGATGGAAAAACAATACAGGGGCAGGGGAAGATTGTTGATGAAGTGGAGGAAAAATTGGGAACGTTTCACAGAGAAACGAAATTCTTGAAGGGGAAATATTAAATAGGTCCTTCGAGTGTTTAAATCGGTTCGTATAAAGGGTGGATCGCCGAAATCGAGGCATTCGAGTATCTTTTCCAATTGCGTGGATACAGAAAATATTTTATATGCGATTTGAATGACATGCAAAGATAAATATGCTTTAACAAATTATTTATTCTAATATCTCTATTTTCGAGGAGTTTGTTTTTTTTTGTTCATAAGTGCATATCTTTTTCTATTGCATTATGTAGCTGACATGGAAATATGTTCAAACAAACCAACATGTCCATAAAATATTAGATTGCCCCAAAAGTTTCTTTCGTAATTTGCACTCAATTATTTTGTGCAGTAGTGTTTATATAAATAGACAAACTAATTTCTTAGATGTTGATGTTGTAACAGTAATGGAGCAAAATGAATCGTACACAATTCAATAATGTAACATTAGACATAAAATATTGTGTATGTATTACTTATTAATAAAACAAAAGAAACTTTTGGGACAACCTAATATAAATGTATGAAACATAGAATACATCGTAAAACAATTGGAAGAGATATTCAGGTGCCCCGGTTTTGGTGGACCACCCTGTATATATTTTTGCGAAGTACTTATCGTAGAGTGGACACCGTCTTTGCTTTATAATTTTAATAAAATATTATGAAAAGTATCCTACCGAGGTAACGGCCATAACTCACGAAGGAATTTCACGTGCAGTCAATATTTGCATCCGCGCGATGTACAACGTAGCTACATTATTAACAAAAAATATTTAACGTACGCAAAATCAAATACAGCAGGGCTGTTAATTTGATTTTAATGAAAATTCTTCACTGGTAAAAACGGATTGAATTTTCGAGCGGAAAATGAGATAAAAATAAAAAATAGGGAACATCGAAATGTTAGCATAGCCTCTATGGCGAAGGAGAAATATTAAAATTTAAACGTTACATGGATACAATCTTGATTACGTCGGGAAATGAAATTTATCGCAGCGAAATATCTCCATAGGTAGAGTATTTATTGTACGTTGCTACAGTTATTTCGAATTTACAGAGATCTTTCATACATTTTTTTTAAATTAAATACACCCGGAGACCCCTCTACATTTCATCTACAAGGGAAACGCAAATAATGAATCAAGTTTTAATGAGCTCGGACTTCGCGTGGTTACGTTCGATGTGAACTTTCTAGTATAACGGGGAAACTATAATTTAATAAAAGTTCGGCCAATGGGTTTCTGAAAAATGGGATATCGGAGGACGAAACTTCCATATGTGCGTCCCTCGATGCATTTCGCTGACGTATGCACTTTCTGTCCAAAATCGCGCTTTTTCCGACGTGTCTGAAGAAGCTCGTTTAGGGATTCGTTTGTTTTCTGAATTACACGATTCGTTTATTGGGTAGGAATGACTATGGGAATTTTGTTACACCTGGAAAAATTATTTAATAGCTTCAGTCTAATTTCTTGGACCTTTTACGTGATCGTTCGAGAATTGGCACGGATTCGAATTCGAATGTGGATTGATATTACTTTAGGAAAAAATGTATAAATATGTATATTTTTAGGGGGATCCATAATGAAGTTTAAATTCTAAATGAAAACAAGATTGAAATGAAAGGAAATAATCTTGAATGAAAATTAAGAAGAAATGAAAATAAATTATTGTAAAAGAATACAGGAATGGAATTGAATGATATGATTCTAAATGAAAACAAGATTTAAATGAAATGAAATAATCTTGAATGAAAATAAAAATGAAATTACAATAAATGATTGTAAAAGAATACAGGAATCGAATTGAATGATATGGTTCTAAATGAAAACAAGATTTTAATCAAATAAAATGATGTTGAATGAAAATAAAAATGAAATTAAAATAAATTATTGTAAAAGAATACAAGAATCGAATTGAATGATATGATTCTAAATGAAAACAAGATTTTAATCAAATGAAATGATCTTGAATGATATTAAAAATGACTGAATAATAACAAGATTGCAATAAAATGAAACGATTAAATAAAATGAAATAATTTTAAAATCAATAAAAATTCCAAATGAAAATAAGAATAACCAATTTCGAAGATACGTCGAGCTAGTTTGACGACGAATCATCCGATCGACTATTGTAGTTCTCACAGCATGCAAATGAAGAGGTTGGCACGCAAACCGGACTTGTTGGCTGCGTAAACGAACTGTGTTGAATGCAAACACATTGGTCTATCATATGCAACGCACGATATCGTCTCGAAGCTCGATATCGCACGCAACAGGCGCAACACCGATGCTCGTAACGACGTCACAGTCGCGGTTAAGCGACGAAATGGAAGGTAATTGTTTACGGCTCACCTGCATCGATGCATTAGACGACCACCGCAAAAATAGGGACACCATTTGCGACAGGATCTAATTAACCGCCAGTCGAGTACCGCGGAACCAGCAAAATAAGAGACTATTAACCGTAATTACCCTCAATACAGTGCCCTCACACACGCTTGTCTCATTTGGAACTGGCAGACATTTTGAATAATAAATAGGAGGAATAAGAGCACCTAATGATTAATTTTTGGAGTTCTATATGTTGCCTTGTGTATTAATATTTCACCGAAGATTTATGAAAGAGAGTTAATGGAATATAAAATGTATCTTTAATAGAAGTTTAATTTTAAATTCAAATAGAAACACTTAAATGGGATCAAGGGATTTTGTGAATATACATATTTGTAAAATCAATAGTCATTTGATCGAAGAGTCGTGCGAAGGAGGTAATGAAATATAAACTGTCTCTTTAATGAAATTTGAATTTTAAATTTATGTAAAAATGATAAATATTATTAAAGGACGAGGGGAATTTTATGAATATATACATTTATAAGTTTCGGTAAGGTATTATAATCCTTTAATAAAATTTAAGCAATCTTACGCGGATTTAAAAATTCATTACCTTTTTTCCACGAGTCATTAGTGATTTCTGTCACTGTCAATCTCGTATTAATTTAATTTCACTCTCAAAGATAGCTATGGTCCTTTTTCTGCATTAAAATATAAATTTTCTATCGACACTCTGCTCTATAAAATACTTCTATTAAAGGATATTAAACAAATTCTCAGTAGCCAAAATTATAACTATTTACATAATAACAATTATTCTATAACAAGAAGATATAGATTCAATAATTTTTTTCTAACTCACGCTATGATCACATTCATAACAAATATAATAAAATCCCTATTTGTTGATTCGAACCATCAGTAGAATATCGTACGTAACTCGTAAACAAATTCATCAATCCAAATGAAAATTTTGCAGAGTCTCATACGCATAAATCTACCAAGTTTCGAAAGTTTGTTCCAACTACTTTAACCGCAAAAAGAATGTCACGAAACTACCGATCACTAACAGGACACAGCACCACATTTGCCAAATTTTAATTAATTCATCGCAGAAAAGATCTTTAGCCCAAACGACAATCAAGCCTCCAGTCAGCAGAGAAATCGGTACCAATTAGCGAACGCCTATTTGCAGCTCGGATTCCACCGCGGATTTAAATACCAGATCAGATTTTTCCGCTGCATATTTCATCGTGACGCGCGCGCGATTAACCCGGTTATTTACGGGCTCTGTTTCCTTATACACAGCGTTCGTCATCGCGTGTCAGTCGAGATAATAAAAATTTCATCACCCCCCCCCCCCCCCCCGCGGTCCCCGCCACCCTCTGTCCAGCTGTGGCGCGCTAATGAACCGCCACCGAGCGTTTTCGATGACGGATAATAAAAATATAAACGGGTTTTAAAAATTGCGGGCGTCGCGCACGGTCCAGGCACAAACACGAGTCTAACGAACTTGTTCGCGTTTCATTGGTAATCGCGTTTCACGGCTGGATCGAATTTTTATCGGGAACAGTGTCCTCCACGGTCCGGAACAAAACTTCGTGCGGCAACGTGAAATCAATAATCTGGCCGAACTCGATTATTCAAACTGCTTCGCGCATAGATGGCCGTGCCGTTTTTGTTCCGCGAGCGGAAACTAATTGCACCTGTGTTTCGGACTTCTAAAGCGCGATCTCCTCGAATTGAATGCCTGAGTTTGACGAAGCATTAGGACGCGCATTATACGCCCGCCTGTGCGGAAAATCGTGCACGCGGCCGTGGCAATTGAAAAGCTTGGCGGTGGTGATTATGGTCTTGGAGAAAGTCGAAGGAAATTTGTGTTTGGAAGGCTCGTTCTGTTACCTGGCTCTGGTATTATATGTGGATTATAGCATACTATGTATTTATGTAGTATCATGTATTTTCATTTCGATGTAAGTTTGTAAGGAGAATTTCAAGTAATATAGTTATACTTACGAGAGCTTATATATTGTTAAAATATTAGTTTTTTGTTGATCGAAGTAATGTAGATATTATACGAATATGTATAAATTGTATTCGAGGTAATGAAATGTAAACTGTTTCTTTACTAGAATTCGAATTTTCAAATGATGTAAAATAATAATTATTAATGAATAAGAGGAATATATTTATATATACAATGTGTATGGTACTATATATAATACTATATAAGTTTCAGTATAGAAACTAACACTAAAATCCTTCTTCGAATTTTCAAATGAGATAAAATGATTATTAAGGGACGAGAAGAATTTTATGAACCCTTTCTTCTCACCCCTTAACGATATTCAATAATTTACCTAAATTTAAAATTGAGATTATACAATGAAGCCAATTTATATCGAACGACCACCCCTCTAAGAGTGAAGTCTACATGGTGATTCAAGAATAATCCAGAAGCAGAGTTTAGGTACTCCTACAACTGTCTATGTCGTGTCTATTCAATTCCATCCACGTGTACGTGTATACAATTAATAGGTACAATTAACATTACAAATAAATCCGATGCAAGGAGAAATATAAAATAAATATCTATTAATCGTTGCAGATTAGATCATTATAACTTTAATGCATCCCTGACGCATGTTCATATTGTAGAAGATGCTAAATGCAACTGAGGCTTTGACACACAGGACCTGAACCATATGCTTTGGCAATGTCCTTTGCTAAATATCTAAAGAACCGATCTAATGGAAAAGTTAAGCAAACTCGGTCTATTTCCACCACTTAATGTCAAATCATTGCTCCATAAACGGAACATCGAAGCGTGTCCCGTAATCCACAGCGTTTTTAAAAAAACAACAACATAAAAGTATAGAATGCCATTTATTGTAAAATTACTTATAGTCTACTGTAACGTTTCACAGAAAAATATTAAGCCCATAAATTTATATAACCTCTTGTTTAATTAGTTGTAAGTCTAATGTACAGCTTTATAATTCTCTCATGAGAGTTCAATTTAAGCTTAAATAAAAAAAAAACAAATATCTGTTCGAAAATCCAGATACGTAATCGATCTCTGCTCCGTGCGAGGATACACAGATCACATTTGGGGTAGTATAAAGGTGTCCAATAAGTAGGAATCTATCATGTAATTCGACATCGCGGCAACGTCCACTTAACGAAGTTGCAATTCGACTCGAGTTAAGCGTGTAATCTCGGCGCCAGTGCTGGCAGCCTTCGATAGAATCACGAGAATACGAAGCACGTGACCTCCAAACAGTCTCCGGATTACAAACAACCGCAGCATCATTCTCGCTTCGACAAGGGGTTGGGGACGACTGAGAGGCGGGATCTATTTCCGTGCGTGTTTATCACTCTACCTGGGCGGGTTAGGTTTATCGAGTTACCGAGGCGGGAGGTTGATTCTCACGTGTGCGACCAGTTTGAATAACGTAATAATCGCTATCGCGATACTTTGGGAGGGGTGGGAACTACCAAAATCGCACCACTTGGGAATACTACTTGCGTTTAGTATTTACGCAATCACTTTCATCGTGCACAATTTAATACCCAAGAAACGATTCTACCAGATGTGAATTACCTGAACCTTTACATTTATTTTGTGATGAATTCTTAAAATGTAAATTAACCCTTTGCACTCGAGGCATTTTTTCTAGTATCTAACAGCAACTCGAGATGCTTCTTTAGCATTCTATTGCCACGAATACTAAGCTATCGAGAGTTGTATCGTGTCCTAGACAATATTTACGAACT
>NC_071980.1:12512463-12550760 GCF_026283585.1 Hylaeus volcanicus
CGAGAGTTGTATCGTGTCCTAGACAATATTTACGAACTCCTTAAGTAGAATTGGCGAAAAATGGTCAGACATGAACGAGTTATATTGTACCCCAGACGTTTGCACTCGAGGCCTTTTTTCTAGTATCTACCAGCAACTCGAGATGTTTCTTAGCATTCTATTGCCATGAATTCTAAGCTATCTAGATTTGAGAATAGGGTCACCTTTACCTCACCGACAATCATTTTATTGACACTTCGAGTTCCAAAGAAATTAAACCTAAAGAAACATTATTGCTGATAGATTTCCTACGTGAAACTTAATGGTGACTGAGAGTCATCTCTCGAGTGCAATTGGGTTAATAGAAAAAAAATAATTTATATAATATATAATGTTATATATTCACGACATAAATAATTCTTTAAAATCATCTCTGTTGGATACTTCGGGCCCTTGGCGACTCGAAGTCTAGGACCCCGACGGTAAAGAATAAACCAACACCGGAAAAGGTCTCTCGGAGTTAGTTTATGACCTGAAAGAGAAAGTCAGCAGACCTTTTTCTGAGACAAGAGGACAGTGATAGTTTTCGTTGCATTTTTCCACTGACGTCGAAATACTTAGTTCAATCGTAGTCTTCTTGAGAGCAACATCACAGCTCCTAACTCTCTGGTTTGAAAGAAATAACTGAGTGATAATTATTTTCTAACCCCAATAACCAATAATCTCTTTTTAAAATGGTATCTTCTTCGAATGATACTCAGGATAACAAAGCTTCATTTTAAAATATTTCCCATTAGTACCATTCCTAACGCTAACGTCCAGTAACAAATATACTTAAAAAATAAAATAGGCAATCAACGAGCCTGATATTTCAGCTAGCACCATTCCGTCCAAATGCTATTAAACTTTTGGATGGCAGAGTGTGCTTGTCGTTCCCGTCAGTGCCAGAAACAAACCTGAGCGACGAGAATAGGGGAAAAGAAAACGAAAGGGGGGGTCCCCAGGAAACTCTCTCCAGGTCGTAAGAAACGCGCCAGAGCGTCGTTCTTTTTGTTGCTCGGCGAAATTTATCAAGTCGGAATCGTGGCGAAGCGACGATATACGCGAATGAAAGTTTCCCTGAATACGCTGCGAGAATTATTTATCACGGTGATCAAGGGGGAGGGGGTGTAAATAGAAAAACGACGAGGGAGACTGCTGGAATCCCAGGTTTATTATTGCATCCCGACGCGACGAAGCGATGCGAATAAATTTTGTTATGGTTGTTTAAGAACACCCTGTAAAGTGTCTCAAATAGAATTCGATCTGCTCTTGTTCTTATATATTCTTCATAATTGCTCGTACAAAATTCCAAGTCCACTAATACAAATGACAAATTGTAAGATCATAATGTGTAAACCAGGATCCGTTATAGGGCGTGCGAATAATGACTCAGTGTGTAAATAGGAATTTACTATATTTTCGATAGATCTCGACTCCACGAAAGTCGATACAAGTCTGAACCATGTCAGAAAATCTCCGCCGTGAGGACACCCTTGACGGTCCTGCTAAACACATGGTCTGCTTCAGTCATTTAGCTATCTCTAATTTTCTAACGAAATATGTTCCATTTTCAAATCCAAAGTGTTCCAACGTAGCGTCGAAAAATTACAAATTCACGAATCCGTGTAGTTTGCAAGTCCAGAGGAAACGTACCACAAAATCAGCACAAGTCAAAGGTTTACCCTAATTTAATTTAATTCTCGTACCCCATTGGCGAATGATTACCAGCAGGTACTCGTGTACATACTACGTCTCGCCTTAGAGTGTTTAGCATGGCTGTTACCGTCCCGAGGGTTTCGGAGACAACCACCTTAGACCAGGATTTATATACACCCAATCAGCGCGGTCGCGCCGAGTATAAACTATAGGTATGGATGGGCTGCAAACCCCATGTGTGAGCAAAGCTTGTCAACGATACCTTTCGAAAGCCGTATATTCGCAATGCGCGACGATACGCTAGTTACCGAACCGTAACTCACACTAGTCGAAATTCTATCCTGCCACCCGAAACCGCCAGATGCTACGCGACATTTGCTAAAAGGAGAAAACTATAAATATTCATCGTGGTTTATCAAGTTAAATTTAAAATGCATTCTTTGGTTCTAATATTAAAAGTGGAAGGGTGTTCCATTTGAGTGCACTTCGAATTTTTTTCCATTTTCACATACTTTGATTTGTAATTGTCGCAGGACTAGACTACGCGACATCTGGTAAAAGAAGCAAACTATAAACATTCATCGTGGTTTATCAAGTTACATTTAAAATACATTTTTTCGTTTTAATATTAGAAGTGGCAGCGTGTTCCATTTGAGTGGATTTCGAACTTTTCTCTATTTTCACGTACTTCGTTCGATAACTGTCGCGAGACTGGACTACCTGACATCTGCTAAAAGAAGCAAACTATAAACATTCATCGTGGTTTATCAAATTACATTTAAAATGCATTCTCTCGTTTTAATACTAAAATTGGTAGGGTACTCCATTTGGCTAGTGCACTTTGAATTTTGTTCAATTTTCATATACTTTGTTCGATAAATGTCACAGGACTGGACTACACGACATTTGCTATAAGAAGCAAACTATAAACATTCATAGTAGTTCATCAAGTTAAATATAAAATACATTTTTTCGTTTTAATCCTAAAATTGGCAGGGTGCTCCATGTGTCTCGTGCAGTTCAAACTTTTTTCCATTTTCACTTGTATATTCTTTCATTCCAAAAAGTATTGCGATTCCAAGTTATTTTTACTTTTTATTAAATTTTCACTCATATATCCTCACTATTCCCACTGATCCCAATATTCCTCAAGAGGTTAAGCAACAAGAATATTAACCGAACAATTAAAAAATCCATTGTTTGACCCCCAGGAGAATAGAGTACCTCCTCGAACAAAATTTTCGAACCCACTTTTTATGTTTTTCAGTCCAAAAGTCTCACGAGAGTGTGGGAAAGAGAAAATCAATGTTTTTTTTTCTCCAGTTTCGAGTAGATTTCTTAATCAGGTCACGAAACGGGAGTGGTTTGCCGCTCGAAAAAGGACTAGGCACGTTGGGGGAGGCTGGTGGCAATAAGAAATGAGACCTCGGAGGGTAACTTTGCTCCCGAGGAAAGCGGCGCGTCGGGGACCCGCTCGTTATTAATATCAGCTATCTTCGAAACCAACTTGCAAGGTGAACCGCCGTTTCCCTCCCCATACTTCCACGGGCTCGTATTAATTAATTGAAAAGACATTACCACGCGTGAACGCGACTCACCAAGATTCTCCTATTTTCGTTTCTGTTCAATCCCTCCTCGTCTAACCACGGTACGAGCGTGATTACCAGCACTTTATACACTTTAGCAGTGTCTTAATGGAATTTTATATCCTGCGAGAGGATCCTCGACGAAGTCAATTCGAACGATCTCCTAAGTACGTTTCGTAGCTCGTTCTGATCCCCTAGCTTTTTATCTACAAATTGTTCCTACGACATAACGACGCGATAAACGGAGAAATACCGTTTAATAGTCGGCCGAGCTTCTATGGCGATCGTACGACGACTTCTCCCCTTTTTTATGATCACTTTCCGAAAGTGCCTCCACTAGCCAGATGCTTCGAGACTCGTGAAACGAAGACATGCGTAATGGAACCTTGATAAGTGGCATTAGAAAAACTTTCTAACGTTTGTGTATCATGCGCGAAATTCAGCTTTTGAGATCCTCGGAGTTCAATTTTCTATTTTTCTTTCGGGTGGAAAAGAAATGCTATTTATTTACGATTCTCTTGTCTGGCGTTGCAAACAATTGAAGTTTCGACTAGAATTGAATTTGACAATTTAAATGTTTGTCCGTTATGATTATAGAATTTAGCCTCTCAGGTTCTTGGAGTAAAATTTTCTATTTTTCCACCATTAGGGTGAAAAAGAAATACTATTTATTCGTGATCTCCTTTTCTTGCGCTGTTAATAATTGAAATCTCGATTAGAATTGAATTTAACAATAGAAACACGTAGGGAAAGCTGTCGCGATGAAAGATCGCGCTTCGAAGTCGCGTCTCGGGGACTGTTAACAAAGAACGAAAAATAAATTTACAGACTTCGCGTACACGCAAGAGTTAGAGAGATTGAAAATCTAACTAACTAAACTAACTCGCGAAATGCCACCTGCTGTACCATACTTAATGATTTTCCGCGACAGGACATTCTCTTTATTATCAGAAAACTCATTCATTGCTTCGAGAAGCACTAAGACCCAATTGTAACGGAACATTTTTTTGTTACTACAGTAAAATCTTATACGCACAAATTATTATAACGATAAATGCACAGAAACCATCCCCACTACAGACCACTAATACCAGCTACGGCTCCTTTATGTTGTCCCTGCTAATCTAAATCTAATTTCACTTTACACTTTACACTTTTGCATTTCTCACTTGTGAACTTTACACTTTACACTTTGCACTTTTTATATCTAAAGATCTTGTAACAAGTTCGCAGCCATTAGCTCTCGATATTATTCGCGACGAAGGATTGTTCGTCACGAATAATACCGATTACCAGGTCTCACCACGTGGAGGTTGCTGCGACTGGAGACCCGGAGAGAGAAGGAATTAAACTTCCTTCGATCTCCCTCTACATAGAGTATACATACGTAGATGCATACTGTACGTAGAGCAACGAGTTTAATACTAAGTACGAAACCGTGGAAATCAAAGAAAACAAAGTCCCTTTGATTTCCGAAGTCCAAGTCTGACTCTGCCAAATAATTATTTGAACTAAGAGGGGTGAAGCTAAATCGCGACACGACGCGACCATGAAACTGGACTTACAGAGTCAGTCCCGTTTCCTCTGGTGGGTCTGATTCAAGAGAAAGACGATCAACGTCTCCACCAGTACTCTATTCCCTGCATACCTGCTGCCGAGGGCCCAGGTCCCGACCTGACAGTGTACGACGTAGGTAGCACCGCGTCAGGTTGCCCTGCCCTGGTGACACCAGGTATGTCTGACGGTCGTAGAGTCCGAAACGGAGTTCTACTCTCTGCACAACGTCAGGAGTCCAGGACACGACTTGCACCGTCTTACGGCTCCTTTGAACTGCGCTGCGCCGGGAGCCTGGACTTCGCCTGACGCGTACAGAGAGTAGAAGATTCCTCGGAGGCGTCGATTGACCTTCTCTCAAATCAGCCCCACTAGAGAACGGCAACTGATCTCGGCCAGTCACATGGTTGGTTACTACACTTATCACATGAAGCAATAGTGACCAAAGTGGAGCACGATGTTACGAGCCCAATATGGACTTAGGAACAAACAAAACAAGTTGATTAATAATTATTTGGCAGAGGAGACACTCGTACACGCAATCTTAAAACTAACCAAACCAAACTAAGATACTAAGGGAAACTACAAATAGGAGGTGCGCGAGACGCGGACGCGCGATCGCGAGATCCATATCGAACGAAGGATCAACAACGAATGAGCTCTCGCTCCTTGCATATCTGCTTGGGCGCGGTCGTGTGTCGTAGATTGTTTATGCTTCTGGAACTAGAGAAGGGGATGGGCGAACAACAACCGCGGGACATGTCGTGACATGTCGATTCGAAGGCTCGTTGGATCTATCCACAAAAGAATTTACGAAACATTAATACCACAGCATAATTATATTCCCCACCATTGTTTAAATAATAAGTATTGTTAATAATTAATTTAACTATTGTCGGAATTTAACATTTAGTTGGTGCAAGCAAAAGATGTTAAAATATTGACTTTCTCACGATTAATGTCCCGAATGAAATCTTATTCTGAATCGTTATTGTTATTAATTTTTAATCGAACATTGAGTGATACTCTATGTATCATAAATGTTTAATTATGTCGAATTAAGTTTTAATTGTTCGAATCAGTAGATATTGGAATATAAAAAAATATCTCACGAGAAGCTGTGTAACGGGACATATTTATTCTGTTACCATTTCATCGCCTCACAGCAGTTTTCACCATATAATGTGATATGAATTGCGACTGTTCGAAAATAAAAAGATTTTCAATCTTGAAAAGCCTCGAGTGCAAAGGGTTAATTTCTTCGCGCGATATAACGTTCCCAGATATTATTCTATTATTTTACTCTTATATTTCATCATCTTCTTCGGTGTTCCAAAGTTAGGAACCGAATGTTCGCGTCTACTTTCGCAGTTAATCCATTTTTCGCTTTATTTTCCGCGAAAATGACTCAAGGACCGACGGAGGACGTCTAAATCATTCGGAATAACGAGGTCCAATCGTAGATCTGCCTTGAAAGAGGATCTCCTTGTCGTAATGAGTTTTCTTTGGCCGGGATACGGCCCACCTTTGGGCGATATCGAATTTACCCGTTGTTTGCGCTCATCGACGAAGTGTTGCTTTCATCTTTGCTTAGCTTGTGTATACTAATTTTCATAGAATCCCACTGTCAGCGTTCCGCTGGATTGAAACCTCAAATGGAATTTCCGAGCAGACATTCGTCTTTTATAATCCGACGGATTTGCGTTTCTTCGGGGGTCGAGATTCAGAGTTGCGCGCGATTAGGATTCTTTCTATTTTCTATAATAAATCGAGGTGGAAGATGGGAGATTGTGAATTCGAGGATTTTATGTTCAGACGAAAAGAACTTCTTATTAAGGTGAAATTTTCGTATCAAGAATTTTTAATAGATTGTATAGTTACATAGACATAAGTGAATGAAAATTCAGGATTGCCCACGATTAGAATACTTTCTCTTTTCCAGAACAAATGTATTCAGAGAAAAAAAGATTGATACTTGCAATAAAATTATCATTTAGAACGCATATCGATATCCTTGATAATTATACAGGCAAAAATAAAGCGCATATGAAGACTACGAAGCAATATAAAAATATAGTCTTCTTGTTCTAGTTTTGACGAGTCTGAACCCTTGCGATAGGAAGCTTGCGAGTATATCGCATACACATAAGCTCAATTTTAACATTCACGCATCGCTGACTTGATTAACACTTTCGCTGCGGACGAAAATAAGTAGCCGTTCGATGGGAGCTGCAATTATGATATTTTTTTTAATGAAAAATTTCTTACAAATGTTCTAATATGATTATTTTGAAAAACATATATTTGTGCTAACTTATTTTATATATAATATGATTGCCGAACAAGAAAATTAAAAACTGAAAAATAATAAAAACAACCATGTATTTTCAGTTGGACGCACATGTGAGTCATCCGCAGCGAAAGTGTTAATAATACATCTGGATCGCATACTATTCTACGAAGAATCTACCCTTCTAAAAGACGAGCTGCTCGCCGTTAACTTTTACCAAGGTCCCTTATGTTTCAATTCGCTTCGCCCTCTTGCTGTTTCGCTGAAAAGGATTATCCCGTGGGACAGAGTAGAAATGGAAAATCTAACGCACTCCGTTCTTTTTATTTTTTTATTATTTTTTTTTTATTTTCTCATACAACGGAGACGTAGGATTATAAAACAGAGCTTTCAGGGATCCCGACCTCTTTCTATTTTTATCAAAAATCGACATCAAAGTGTACGTCAATTCATCGGTTCTATCTCCCATCGCAGCGCTCGCTCGATGCAACAATGAGAACCAGGGAAAGGAATATCGAGAGAGAAACAATCGAGGCACGGAGCAGGAAATTTCTCTTCTTTCTCGTCGTAAATATCTTGCCGCGAGAACGCGGCGGGGGAGCAAGCGTGCCGCGTTCCATTTACCGAGTGACCGACACGAAGAAAATTCAATGGAAACGCAACCGCGAGGGCTTCGAAACGCGTGCTGGGCTTTCAGTCTGGCCTGGCATCGAACGTTCCAAAAATAAATCGCATCGATTCGCGAAGAAACGTTTCTTCTTCCCACCTGTTTATAACGTGAAGCAAACTCGGCGTTTCCGAGGAACCAGCTGCCCGCGAGTCCTCGTTTTTCACTTTTCGTCTGTATATTACGCGAAAATCGACGGGGTCCATTTTCAGGCACAATTTTTTTGTTTGGTTCGCGCGTGATCGATCATTTATTTCTTTATGACACTATTTCTCTTCGTTTGAAGCAGCTCGAAGACGATAAATTGCCTTTTGAAAGGAGAAGGAGGGTTGCCATTAAATCGTGCAAATGTCGAGGCAGCTGCACTCGAATACAGTAAGACTCCGCTTAACGCTGTTTCAGTATTACGTGGTAGTATTTGGTAGTTTTTTTCAGTTTGTACAAAATGATTTAAATTTTGATGGAAGTTGAAAGGCAAGACGGAGTGTCATTGATGCGAGGTCTTCCTATCGACAATGCTTGCTGAACGGAACAGGCCTAGATAAACGACTTTAAATGACTTCGTCACAAAAAAAAATATCAAACGAGGAAGAACCTTCCTCGACATAAACATGACATCTTCACTCGAATTTTGTTTTATTTTCATGAATGTTTTATGAATGAAAATGGATATTAGCAATAAATAAGCCCATAATTGATGCAATATAAATCAATTCAACAATTACTGTTACAAAATAAAACAAAAAGGAACTGATAAATTTTCTTATTTTTTGATCTGTTTCATTTATCTCCATTATTTACGTGTTAAGATGACCTCGTTTAACGCTGTTTTGTTAATAAATTATTACATTTATTAAACTAGAGCCATTCCGGTTAGTTTTTGAATAGAGGGTGTACGTTACTGTTTTTTTTTATTTTATAAGGGTACTTACTTTCATTATTACAAAAACTGTTGCACCTATTGGTTCAAAATAATTACCTCGGAAAATACCTGTGCAACGTCTGATATTCCATTAAAAAAAAAACAGATTCTCCTCCAAAGGAAATTATCACCATGAAGTAGGCCACAAAAACTCTTTTCAAGTAGCCATGTGAGTAGCACCGAACCAATCGTTACCATTGAAACCCTTGACATACTGCAAAATCCCTTCTCAGAGGTATCGCACGCTAAGCAGTGAGCATTACATGACCCTTGAAATTATTCTGCTACATCCCACGCGCATTAGCTCAATTTCCTGGAACCGCGGCAGACAAATTACGCTGTTCCCGTCTCGTCAACATATTGTCTACCTTTGCATCATTATTTCGCTTTGTAACAAACATTTACGTCCGTCCCTTTCACCGGGATAGCTAAAGCTCGTCGTAAGGGGACCATTTAAAACTCCACTTACTGCAGTCTGCGACGTTAATCCCTTCGCCTTCTCAAAGCGACCATTTACCTGATTGCGTCGGACATTTACAGCGGCCAGCGAAAATGTCGCGAACCTCGTCCAGCGTTCTCGCGGAGTCTCGCGAAATGTCAAGCACGATTTCATCTCGTTGGCCGATTTTCGCGATTTCTCGGAGCTCTCGGTCGTTGATTTGCATAAAAATGGAAAGCGGCTGTTGCTCGTTTGTTTAGAAACGAGAGTGTACACACAAAGGATTTTGCTTTGACGACGAGGGGAATCAAGGGGTGTGCTTGGGAGTTATTATTCTTTGGCGGAAGGGATTAGCGTTTGGCAGGCTTAACAAAGTATGTTATCAGTGATAACGTCGGGGATATATGTTCTCTGCGAACTGAAATGAATTTATTGTCCGTTCGCGTTGAATACATATTTTAATCAGAAACGAAGAGAAATTTTAGGAGTATTGGGTTTAATATGTAAATTCTTTTGTTAAGAGATGATCAAAAAATGGCCAAGATATAGCAAGTCAAATATTACAATTTTTAGAAATCCTTTAGTCACGATGTTGACGTCTTCTACGAAAATAATTTATTCACTCGTTCCTGGAGACTTGTCAGGATTATTATTAAATAATTTTCATAGAAGACGTCAACATCTGCCCGAACCACTCAAGGATTGTTGCAAATTTCAATTTTTAACAAAATTATAGTGGACATGCCCAAAAACCTTATTCAACTTTCAAAATTATCATTATTCCTCAACAAAACAAGTTTTAATTAAAAAAAAATTCCTCTGAAACTATGCTACTATAAAATCACACTTTATATATTTAAATCTTGAGAAACATTCGTGAATTTTATCTATGACAACTACGTGTACCTCTTTAAATTAATTAATTTATATTATATAATATAATATAATTTAAATTAATTATATACGAATCGCACCAATTAGAAGGAAGATTATTTGTGTACATACAAACACCTGTCGCTGTGTTTATCGTTCCGATTGATCGATGTCCTGTACTTGATCCGAGCAGCCGATGAAGCAGTTGGATGGAACGTAGTCAATGGAGTTTCATCAGGGAAAGTGTGCGATGTCGTACAGCTTTTCCTCGGCGTTAAGGTAAAGCAATGATCATCGAGTGTGCTAGATTGAAGTGGCAAGTTTGAGAGTCCAGCGAGATGTTGACATTGTGGCCCGTCAAGTGGAAGAACTTCAACCCTTGCAAAGCCTTATACTGTAAGATACGTCCCTTGAGATTTTCTTGTTCCATACCGAGGACTTCTCTTCCCCGACGCTACGAGTATCTGTTTACCGTTTCTTCTTTGAGGATACTCCCTTTAAGGACACTCGAAATTTTTCTCTTCGACGAGTTTCCTTTCTTCGAAAAATAGAAGTGTACCTCGACAGTGTCGAGGCCCTCCTTTTTATCAAGAAACATTCTTGAAGACATTCTGAAGCTTTTCTGTCTTTTCAGAAATAGTTTCTTAGGTCTCTTGAAGGAATATTTCGCGTAATGCTTTTAATGCATATTTAATGTATTCGTCCGTGAATTATTTTTGGCTAATTATTTCATTAAGAACACTTTGGCGAACCGATCAATTCTATTTTGCTTTTATTGAAACAAAATTCGTATAAGCAAATGACCCTATTAATGGACATATAAGTATCTAATTTCATAAAAATAGGCATTTCCAACTGTTAGATAAAATTATTTGCGTGGCATATCCATTTTTGAAATTATTGAGGTGTTTAGTTTCCCAAATTGAATTAGTTTTACAGTGCTATCTGGCTTCTTAAATGAAAATCATAATAAAAATTAAGTCTGATATGATCTCCCTTTTAGTGATCAATTCCCAACGCAATGACACTTAAAAAATATTAATGTTTCTTTTTATTTTACGTATTTACATCTTTGTAATCTAAAATTGATAACTTCAGAAGCATCTATTTCATAAGCTAACCAATGAACAATTTCGAATTTATATATAAACGATGATTTGAGCGGTGTAAAGAAGATTAACGTATGAAATAATGAATAAATACTTGTAATGTCTCAAGGTCTTGATCACTATGTCGCTAATTACGTCAAAATAAAATTAACAAAATAAATAACCGGCCGATAACAAGATCATCTATCTTAATCAGCGTAACGAATTTTGAATCAAGTTCTTGAATAGTTCATCCTCTGATGAAATTGCGAAAAAAAATGGCCCAGTTTCTTTTCCTACGTAGCCCAAGCAGAATACCCCCGACGAATAATTACTAACGTGCGCAAAAATTTCTACTGCTCAGTGTGAACTTGCACAAAGGGTTTTTATACGCCGAAACGAACAGTAGCGTTTTGTTTGAACTGGGGGAGGGAACCTGCTAAAAAACCCCGCGAAAATTTCCCGTTGCAAAGGTTTACGATGAAAGTATCGTTGGGGTCAGCGGATATTGTCGCTTTGTGTTTCACAGAACCTCCACCAAAAAAGATCTATAAAAATTGCCACCTTTGAAGTTCGCGCGCGAGTTGTTAGCGTTTGCTTGTTTTTCATTTCGAATGTAGCTTTCCTGCACGTCGCAGTTCCAACGCGGGGCCTCTCGTTCTACTGACAACAAATTACAGCTTGGCCAGAAAAGCTTCGCTCTTTACGACGCGACGGAGAAACAACGGGCGGAGAAACACGTTAAATTTAAATACCGTGATTAAATTAAACAGATATTAATTTATACGTAGGTGCAACGTAATGATACTTAAAAAATATTAATGTTTCTTTTTATTTTACGTATTTACATATTTGCAATCTAAAATTGATAACTTCAGAAGCATCTATTTCATAAGCCAACCACTGAACAATTTCACATTTATATATAAATGATGATTTGAGTGGTGTAAAGAAGATCAACGTATGAAATAATGAATAAATACTTGTAATGTCTCAAACTCTTGATCAATACGTCGCTAATTACGTTAAAATAAAATTAACAAAATAATGTAAGGTTGCGAATTCGAAGATTTTATATTCGAACGACAAAAGGGTTCTTTCTGTAGTAAAATTTTCATTTGGAAAATTTCCCAATAGTTTTAATGGTTAAATTAATTTATAGGAATCGTAAAATTTGACTAGAGGCTTGGTTTTATTGAAACATCTGCGTTAGCAACGCTCGAGATGATCCTCGCTTAAATTTTCATATAAGCGATGAATAGCTCCTGCTTCTCTTAGCTCCGTTTCATTTGTAGCTGCTTCTGGAGGACGATTCTTATTCTTTGGGGATTTACCAATCGAATATTTATACGATAGAATGAGATACTAAGCTGGCTGCTTCTGTTCTCCCAATATTCACATTCATTACGATGATTTCACTTCCAGGGCAATCCTTCCCATTACAGGGACCAATTAGAGAAGCTAAATCCTGGATGGGAATCTTTTTCTGGCTAAGTGCCTCACGTGGCCTGCCGCATATTAATACTTACTGTGCGCCTCTAGGATTAAGGGGAGTATGAAATCTCCGTTTAAATGCAGATATCATCCATTGGACCAACTGATCGTTATTTATAGACTCCAATACTCGACAGGGATCGCACCCTAAATAGAAACCTCCTTTATAATTTTAAAAACGAATACACTGTAACGCAGCAACGTGTTAAATACTCTTTCTTAACAGCTTGAAGCTAAAAGCGTTAACCTTTTCGGACCTGGCGTTCATAATTGAGGGCACAAAATTGAAAAATTACCGACGCTATCATTTAAGGCGAATGTCTTTATTTGGGCACATAAAGAAAGAGCAGTTTTCCTCGAAAACTACACTATCAGGATTTTATTTTTATTTTTTCCATACCAATTTCAGTTCAAGGTAACTTCCAAAAATTTAATTACATTAGTACGAGAAAAATAGGATATTTCAGGTCTGAAAGGGTTAGTAACTCTTAACAGCTTGAACAATATGTTTGCTATCCATGATTAGAAAGCTATTATCTGTTACGTCCACTCGACAATTGTCACGCGTTTTCGAGAGAGATGGTTAACAAATGGGAACTGAATTTAATTCTCTCTTGATTCACCCCATCGAGGCAGACTATGGCGATGAACAGAGAGAAAGAGAGGGGGGGGGGGTTAGGGATGAGGAAACCAAACTCCCAATGAAGTTCCACTTTCTTCGAATTCGATGGAGTTCTCCAGTAGCTTCGGAAATTCTGGAAGCTCTCTCTTCGATGTCACTGTGACTGTGCCACTCTCCACGCTCTGGCCTCCTTTCTCTTACCCCGGAAGTTCTCCCCGGGAAGTGAACTTATTCATCGGATGCTTCGATACACTCGCTTCGACGAAGTTGTAAAGCTATGAATTGGGAAACGAGGCGTGTAAAATGTACTGCATGGCTTCAATTCTCTATCGATCTTCGAACGTATTCTCGGAACCATCGAAGAGCGCAATCGTGACGATTTCTTCTTTTATACTTTCGAACGGATTCGAGTCTTAATCCCGCTGAAAATATTGACAAGTTGCTGTAAAAATAGAAGACTTTAAAATAAAAGACACTTGTGCAGACATTTAAAATTTTTGTTCTTGATTTCGTCGCCAGGACTGTATTCGAGATGGATTTACCACATCATTTTGTATCTCGACCATAGTTGTTAATATCTCTATTATCAAAATTATAATTAATTAAATTCAGCAGTGCTATTTCAATAGTAAAAACGTTTCCAATATTTAATTTACCGCTCGAATTCTAACTGTCTATTCTGTTACTACGAGAAATTTGGGTGTAGAAAGTATTCGTACACTGATCGATTTCCAAAAAAACCGTGTAACATTGTAATCTATTAACTTATTTTTTATAAACAAACGCTTCCTTTATTTCAAGTAACTTTTAAATTTAGTTAAATATTTATGAGAGACAAGTTGCAAATATTATTATTAAATATTATTACAGTTATTCGAAGCGGAAGTGCATTAAATGCATTGCAATAGAAAAACAGCAGAATCAATTTTATTAAAAAAAAAAGAACTATTTATTTTCTTAAATAGATTTGTATATGTCAAAAGGAATTTCCAATGCGGTGGTGCCCATCTAAAAACGTTCAATTCGTGTTTTACATTACATTTCTCACACTACTTTATGTAAAAATCATCCACGTTTGGAAACTTTAATTTTTAATCCATTCGTAACACTTTGAAACCTACACACCGAAAAGAATCAATTCTTCGAACGAAATTCTTCCAATTAATTCTCATAATTGACATACCACTCTAGCACAAAGGATCCGCGCTCTACCTCCATCATTTCCAAAGACACCTCTATTAATTCCACCTCCGGACCCTGCGGGAGTCCCCATAATCGAGGGCCACGAACGTTCTTCCCTCGTCCCATTCATTCCGAGCGTAATGAAATCGAGATCGCGGTCTGCGATACGTATCGCGTCTCTCGCAGCTGGTTTCGTCGATACCAGGTCTGCGCCAGGTCCGTTAGTCGCGCAGGCTGGAGGCGACGGCGATATAAAGGCGCGGAGCTTTCGCGAGAGTTGCACAGACTGCAAATCGGATTTTACGCTCGAGCCCCGCGGGGACCTCGATTAAGCCACTAATCCCTAAAATACGTTACCTCTGACTTCCTTCTGTTTTATTCCCCTACCTTTTGGCGGGCGATTAAACTCCACGCTCAGACGAAATCTACCAAACGTGGCCGAAACGTTTACCTCGATACTTCGTTCTTCGAGGGTGGCGTGCTTCGATGTTGCGATTTATTTGTCGTTTAAAAAGAATTTTATGGAGGCAATGCAACTTTTATAGAAGTAAATAAAACAACAACACGATACAGTGGTGTGTGCAATCCCCAAAACTTTTTCTTATCGATTTGTAAACTCACTTCATGGTCCCATAAAGGGGTAGTTTCTTCTTTTACATGGTTCGAGGCAATTTTCACGATTTTTCTTGCAGCCGAAGTATAATATTATACGATTTGGTCAAAACATTTTGGAGACCTTAAGAAACACGTAACATTTTTAAAAGTGATTAAGGTGACTGTTTTTATTATCAGGTGTGACAAAATTTTCATGGTTATTTTCTATGCAGCCAAAGTACTATATAATTTGGTCAAAGTATTTTTAAAAACTTAAGCAAGAGGAATGTAGCCAAAAGAATTTATTCCTTTCATCAAAAATAAAAGAACAAACTTCTCTGTTCTATCAGTTTGACAAGAAATTTGCTTGTTATAATTTGACAGAAATATTCTAAAAATTCGAAATAATTCTAAGCATTCTGTTAAATATTCTTGAGCGACAGAAACAAATTTTTCAACCTAGAATGTTTGACAAGAAACTTGTTTGATATAATTTGACAGAAATATTCTAAAGATTCGAAATAATTCTAAGCATCCTGCTAAATATTCTAGAAATATTCTAAATATTCTTGAGCTACAGAAACAAAATTTTCAACCTAGAAAAAAGGAGAATCCCTAAAAAATCGTCCATAATCAGAGATCATGAATTTACTCTTAAATAAACAAAAGCTTCGAAACTTTCAGTCACACAGTCACCTAAAATTGTTCCCTCACACAGTTCGACTGAATAAACTGTTATAAAGCGAAAAACACTATCGTCCACATAACTAAACCCATAATTTTATTCCCCCCACAGTTCAGGGGTAGCAAAATTATTTTTCGACGCAACATTCAGTCAACGCACAAATCTTTCGCGTTGTCCGCGCAAGAGCCTGTGATCCATTCTGTCCCGTCTTCCCATTCACTGTAGGGCTTCGATTCATGCGAAACCCCATTCAATTCGCAATGCATTCGAAGCGAATTTCGCGATTTCGCTCCCGCTGTGCTCAGGTCTCTGTCTGTTCCCATTCTCGACAATTATCGTGTTCCGGAGAACGTATACGTAGTATACTATATTCTCTAACGTCAGCTCGCGGAGGTCTTCGAAATATCCTTTTTTCCAGCTTCGAACACGATTTCAGGGAGGTTCCCTCTTTCAATCAAAAAGCGCCCGGAGGGTTCTCGATGCGTATTTAATAACCGTCGGGTTTAACGTCTCGTTTGGATACGCGCTCGCGTAACTCGGTTACCTTAAGTCGATTCTATTCGTTCATCCACTCCCTGTCGACGCGATAAACCGTCCTGTTAGAATTGCAAATGAACGCACAACTATTTATGCTGTGTAACGTGCACGGCACTTCGTATGGAGCAGGCCAGATATTTGTTGCGGGTTTTGCAACGTCGTTGTAATCGATGCCGAAATCTGGGGGGATGCTCAGGCCTTTGTAATCAATGTTTCTATTCAGAGTTTCTATTATACCGTTTTATACAAATGATACGTGAAACATTAATATCACAGCAAAATCATATTCCCCATCATTGTTTAAATAATAAATATTATTAATAATTATTTTAACTATTGTCAGAAATTAATATTTAGTTGTACATTCAATAGATATTAAAATATTGATAAATTTCTCACGATTAATGTCTCGAATGAACCGTAATTGCTATTAATGTTTAATCGAACACTAAATGATACTGTATGTATCACAAATATTTAATTATGTCGGAGATATTCAGTTTTAATTGTTCCAAGCAATAGATATTAAAATATAGAAAACTATCTCACGATTACTTATTTCAATTTTATTCTCAACCTTTCATGATCAGAAATATCATTTTCTCGAAATACATTGGAATAATAATCTTAAACTTTAAAATGCATTAAATATGTACATCTCCGAATTAATTGAATATTCACAATGAATATAGTAACATTCAGTCTTCGATTAACTATTAATAACAATCATTGTTCAGAAGAAGCATTCATCGAACACAATCGTGAGGTACGCATCTGTTAGCTGGAATAGCTAAAAATTTATTTCTGACAATAGTCGGGACATGAATTTCGGCTGTTCGAAAATAAAGATTTTTCAATCTTAAAAATAATTGTTCCCCTAGTGTCCGCTCGAAATCAAATTTGTTCCCGAGTAATTAAACTAATAGAAAATGAAACGATAGAAATCTATACACAGCCTGGTTCCATTAATTGAAAGCGTCGCTTTTCCAATGATAATTGTATCGGAATGAACAAAAATGGTGTCACCAGAACGGTCGAGTTCGATATTCAGTTTTCGGCCCTCCCCCACGACAGCTTCCATTTATCCCAATCGGGTAGGCGAAGGAATTTTTCTGTGAAGTCACGCGAGAAAAAGAAAAATTTCACGGGCCATTTGACACGAGTGCGTGCGCGTGCACGAGTTCACCAAAGAAATTCGGAGATTGGTCGTTCAACCACTGTGAATGGTTTGCACCCTAATTTCTGGACACCGAAACGGATACGGAAATTGCCATTTTCCTGGACACTGGCATAGGCTTTCCAGTTAAACGGTACCGTCGACTGTTGATCCCTCACATCCCCTTCTGAACGATCAAGGTTATTTTCCATACGATAAAATCGCAGGGGTACGAAATTCTTAATGGAAGTCTCAAGTAAACAGTACTCACTGTCGTTGACTGCGTTTGATATGATACCAGAAAAGATTTTCTTTTGTTCTTTTTTTATACAAAATTTTTGTTCTTTTTATTATAAACAGTAATCATAATTACAAAAAACTACATGTCCACATATGTGGCCAAGGGCGTGAAGAGGTTAAATGAATGTCTCTCGAATGGTAGAAATTAATTCTGTGTCCTTCTAAACTGTATTTAATATTTATTTATAGAAAAAAATGATACAACTTTTAAGTTTTCCTTACTTATGCATTTCAAGAGAGCATGTATAGTTGTAGCTATATTTATAGCTAGTTTAACAAAGTGGTGGCTAAATAATGTTACATAAATTAGAATTGTAAACAATTACGTAAATGCCAGGAATCTGTTGCAAGAACAACTTTGTGGGCTACTAAACTTCGAATATGTAAATAAATTATAATGACCATCAGGTTGAGACTCAGGTTATGCATAAATTCATTGTAATCTGTATGACGTAACAAAATGATATGTGAATATTTTTACATAATCTTTAGTTATGAACGATTGAATATAAATTCACCGAATTAATTTACACACATAATATTATATTCGTCTCGAAAACTATTTAAAAACTTTCTGTCACCCGTGGTGAAAACGTTACAAAATAAACTGGGGGATTACGAAGCTTTTCAATTAAACATAGCTTGAATTTTGATTTTAATTTTTATTTGCTCCACGATAAATTCCGGTGATTTATTTGGACGTACTCTTCTGTATTGCTTTTTTTAGACCATCCTGTATGCGGACTCACCCGCTACCTATGAATGTGTGAACGCAATCAATAGTGATTTACCTCGCTAACACCTGTATTCTCCATTTGCGACAGTCGTGTTCACTGTGGCGTCTTGTCATTTCCTGTCATCGACGTTTCTTTCATACTCGTCACCGTCGCCATTAACGATCCAATTCCAACTTTTCGTTGTTATCTCAATTCAGGCTCAACGTAATCACCGGACTGCGTATTTTATGCATTTGTGACGTACGCTAATATGGAATATGCGATGTATAATATGTAGAAAATATTCTATTAATTAATGTAATAATATTAATATTTCGTTTTGTATAAGTGCATATACTTTTTAATTATAGTTTAAGGGTAGCATATATTTGTGATACAAGCTAACACGACAAATATTAAATAGATCATAAAAATATTAAACACAAGATACTTTATTGAATATTATTGGTCTTATTAATAGAAAAAGTTCTCTGATTAAATTTTAAAGGGATAAGAGCAGATACATTGAAGAACAACATAAAAGAAATCATCATAAATATTATCATTCCTTTATTAACTATATAAAATAATCCTCATTAGCTCCTGAGTAACTATGTACGTTGTAAGCTTATGTATGAGAAACGGAATATTAATATTACTATATTAATTAATGGAATATATTCTACGTACATTGTGTATGCACATTTTTTTGTACTTTTTTCGTATCAGTGTACATCATAAATCAGCAATTTTATGATCAGGTACATTTTGTACATTTGTGTACATTTTTTGAATATTTTTCATATAAATGTACGTCATAAATACATGTAATCCGGTGTTGAGTAATCACCGTAGTGCTCCCGATTCAAACAATTAACTATGCATCTGACAGCATCCATACAAACGAAAAATTTATAACTGAACGCAACCGAATTTACGCTCCAAGTCGTTCCACCTACCCACGACGCTATTATTAACCACCCCTGCCCCCACCTCCCCAATAATCGAATTTAATTTTAGCGTTCCGAAACGTCAAGTCGAAAACAAACAATCAACTTCAAATGAAAAGCGGAATTCAATCGTTATCGTCGATTGCAATTTATTTCAAACGATTTCGCGCTCGCTGCTTCGATATCAAAGAGTTAACGAGATTACTATGAATTTCACCAGACCGTAAAAACTGATCATACTTGCTCCGTGGCGAATGCACCGCAAGAAGTATCGATAAGGCAACGTTATCGAATGGGAAAAGCGTCTCTATTTGTCTGACCCATATTTTGGCCAGATGTTTGTCAGTATGTTTCTCCCCTTTTTATATACGCCGCTGTTCTAATAAATCCCCGGGAGAAACCAATACGAGACCCCCGAATCGAAACTCGTTACTTCCTGGCAGACCAACGAAAACACGGCTCGTGTTAAATTGTTCCCACAAACGTGTGTTTTAGACGGGAGAAAGTTTCGTGGTCTTGTTCCTGGGACGTATCGAACTTAATTTCGATGATTTCATTTTAATTATGATTTAATTTTATACTATTCCATGTTTTTGTTTTTCAACATTGGCTTTCCTTGCTTCTCCGTTTTTTAAATCAAATAGGATTGTTATTGTTTCGTGAATTACTAACATTTATAGAGTTAGAAGTTATTGTAATTTTTATTAAATTTTATACTATTCATTTGGCTTTCCTTGTTTCTCCATGTTTTAAATCATATAGGATTGTTATTGTTTCGTGAATTATTAACATTTATAGAGTTAGGAGTTAGCTTTTATATATATATATATATAATAATAGTTGCTCATGAGTTGTGCTCATGAGGATCGTTTCATTTCGTTAATGTTTGTTATGATGGAAGAAATAGACGAGAATTGATAATAGGAAAATAATAATATAAATTTAATCCTATTTCTTTTAATTTAATCAGAGAAATTTTGTTATTAATGAGACTATGGTAAAATATTTATTCAAATCACGAGAAACGCTTTTTCGTGCTCCCTGCTGCAATTTTTAACCCCTGTATTTAATTTCCACACGCATGCTTATATACACACAATTACACCTCCAAAAATAATTCGTCGAACTGTCTTCTTAGACTTTTCAATAAAACCTCATTTTTCGACATTTAAAATGATCGTTTTTTCTTAATAAAATAGCAAGTTAGGGTAAACTCACCCTATATTTTTCCGTCTCTTTTTCTCAAGGACAATCAAGGTCCACAACATTAAAATAATTCTTCTTCTGATCTTTCCTGTACCTTACAAATATTTCTTTCGTCCATGGTTTCATTCAAGTTAGGGTAAACTCACCCTATATTTTTCAGTCTCTTTTTCTCAAGGACAATCAAGGTCCACAACATTAAAATAATTCTTGTTCTGATCTTTCCTGTACATTAAAAATATTTCTCTCGTCCATGGTTTCATCCAAGTTAGGGTAAACTCACCCTATATTTTTCAGTCTCTTTTTCTCAAGGACAATCAAGGTCCACAACATTAAAATAATTCTTCTTCTGATCTTTCCTGTACATTAAAAATATTTCCCTCGTCCATGAATTTTTTTTTCTTTAATTGTTTATCTCATTCGATCCCGAAGAAGGGGTTCAATCATCGTTTACGCAATTTTCCTTGGAAAAACGCAAGTTTCCCCAGCAGGTGGAACGGATTCCTCAGCGTTCTCTCGCTTGTGAGTATGGTCACGCTTTCGAACCCTGTTTCGTAGGCGCCGCGGCGCGTCGACGACTAATCGATAGAGCAAACTGTTGATTCTGACCCGAGCGTTGGCTACGATTCCAGATTTTGCGGCCCACGAACTATGACGATTCCGTGAATTGGTCTTTGGGGAGCACGGGGGTGGGAACGGGATGGGTGTTATAATTTAAGCGTGACGACGCTTGACGTTCACGCCGCGTTAACGTGATTCTCGCTCGAGAGTGTAATTTCATTGAGAAAGGAATAATTTTCCCCATAACGTTCCTTCTCGTCTCGAGCCTCCGAATCAAACAGCACGTCGCTAACTTCGTTGTGTACCATTTTCTCGTCAAAGTTTCGTTGTCTGAATTAATCTGTAGGAAAAATCTCTGGGCCGAGTTGACCTTACACATTATTTTTTAAATAATTAACACTTTATTTACCGGGAGCTTATTCATAGGCTTTTTAATTCCAGTATTTAGCTTTTTGAATTTATTTACTGTGTTGATGGTTGTCTACTTACAATGTTCGGTGTTTGAAAAGAGAATTGACTTTCAGTGGACCCAGTAACAGTGTAGAGGAATTATTGTCAGCCTAGATAGGCATATGCTACTGTAGAAAATTCTTTTTTGAATTAAAGACTGTTTCTAAATAGGCAGATAAAGTGTTAAGTTATGTAAACATGCTTGTGGAAATGAAATGAAGGGGTTGAAAATTTCAGCAGGGAGCACGAAAGACCTTTTAATTTAGTTTCTTTACGACAGAGGAGCATTCGAGTTTGGAGTGTTAATTTTTAGGTATTCTTTTCGAATTGTTTATATTTAAATTCATGAGTGACTTTTTGGGGGGTGTATGGCACATATTTCCGTGCAGATTTTATGAGTGTACATGATTTATTTTTAGTAGAAATGATCACAATAAGACTCGAGTCAGGTGAGATTAATTTATATTACGATAAATGACCTCCTATGATAGATGTTCCATTTAAAATCGATTAATTAATTTTTCTTTGAGTCTCCCCTATCACTTTATTCACAGAAAAAATTATCCACTCCAAATTGATTTGCAAACATGAAGCATAGAGGAAACGATTACGTATGGGATTGACTGTATAAATCTTCCAAGGTCCATATTTAAAGAAAATCAAAAAAATTTAATTATTCAAAAATTCTAAACAAGAATATCCCTCAAGAATCCATAGATCCCCCTTCAGAGTACGACTGGTACCATGGCCGTGGAAAACACGACCCCCTCGTTTCCAATTTAAGTGGCGGTCGGTCTCTAACTTTTCGGTAGGAAATTCCGTCGTCGAATGCGTCGTGCAGCTTGATTAAATGTTTCAACGACAAAAGGTCGCTAACGGAGACCGTTTACCGGGGTCGACATTCGCAACAATCTGCAAACTCGTTTGGCGTGGGTTCTCTATAAGCCTCCCGTTTCCCCCTCGACGGACACAATTTCAGGGAACAATTTCGAGACATCTCAAACACAATTTCGAGCGTGCGTGCCTCGCAAAAGGCGCGAAGAACGTTCTCGGTGTGCATTAAAAGAGCTTGACGCGATCCGCCGTCGATGCTTTTGTCTCGCGGTTTTCTCCTTGGCCGGAAATTCGTGATTGAATCTCTGGATTGTCACTTCCTACCCTTCCAACGACTTTTTGACACGATATCAAATATTTCTCACGATATATATATGTGTGTGAGAAAATATAGGATGTCTGTTAAAAGGGAATGGAGAAGAGAAAATTTGCATATTTATATTTATAGAGAAGGAAGTATAACACTAATAGAAACAGCTGTAATATTCTAGAAACTACAAGCATTAAATTTTGATAAACGTGGAGAGGACGCGATTATTGTGAAGCAAACAGATTGCAATTTGTGGAGGCTGGTATTGATTCGTATCATCCCCATCGCTGCCAAATCTCTCACGGTCCTTTCGTCGTCCCTTCGTGGCACGGTTTCCTGCTTTGCTCCAGAGCTACCCGCGACGACCCCATTCATCTTTCTCCTCCGTCAATCTCCCTGCTTCCAACCCAGAGACCCAAAGCTCTAGTGACAAACCTTCGTGCAGGGGGGCTAATATCGCGGAGCAAAGCAGCCCCCGTGCGAAATCGATGAAGCTTAAGTCCCCGGACAACAAGGGGCTGAGGGGACCACGTGGTCGTTGCTTCGATCGCGGCATGGTTAGACATTTTTTTTTCTGCTACTATTGGATGCTCTGGATGCGTCCTGTGACCTCCTCGAGGACCCGCACGATGCCAAGGAATTTATTGAGAAATTTGATTGTCTTACAAATTATATTATTGGGGTGGATCTTTACTCTAAACATTGACCACGTGACAGGAGTGCTCTGAATTTTATCACTCTGGTGTGTCCTCTAAAGTCTAAATATTTTAAAGAAGAGGCTCCATGAAACGAAAGTCTGAGATACAAATGAAAAACTAAACACAGGGAAAATTAAAATGCAAGGAGAAACTAAACAAAGAATAATATAGATAAAACATGCTTTAATTCGTGTCGTCATTTACGTATACAGAACCCACACGATGTCTAGGAATTTATTGAGAGATTATCTTAGAAATTATATTATTGGGATAGACCTTTACTGTAAACATTGACCACGTCACAGGAGTACTCTAAATTTGATCACTCTTGTGTCCTCTAAACTCTAAATATTTTAAAGAAGAGTCTTCACGAAACAAAAATCTGAGATACAAACGAAAAACTAAACACAGGGAAAATTAAAATGCAAGGAGAAACTAAACAAAGAATAGTAAAGATAAAACATGCTTTAATTCGTGTCGCCATTTACGTATACAGAAATATGAATTTGCGCAAACGTTCTCAGTCCAATAATAAATAATTTTATATTCAACAATGCTTTTAATCTAAAAGCTGAATACATTTTTAGTCGGCGTCATTTTATTATTAATATTCTGAGAAAACCGTCCAATATACTCTGTTCCATAATGCGAAACATTTATCGATGATATATAAAGGAGCAAAGAAGTGTTTCTTAAGAGAAGAACATTAATTAAAGTCTGGAGTGGCGGAAATCAATAAACAAAGAGTTGTTTCGCTCCCCTCCAGGTTTCGAGACAAAGCGACTGCAAATGAACGAATCGGTCGCCACGGAAACGAAAGAAGGGTCAGTTGGACGGGAATAAATTCTTCTAATAAGGCAAATGGATGAACAAACGAAGCCCCTGTTCGAAAACAGGGAACGAAATAATGTGTTCGTTAAATTTCCCAGCGAGCACAGCGACCCAGATATTACGAATAAAATTAGAGGCAGCGCGCCGAAGGATACAAGATACGTTCCATTCGACCCGTAGACAGGGAAACATCATTAATTTCTTCGCCTCCACACGGATACATTAATTTCATTAATATCGATCAGACGTCCAACGGATCCAGTTTCTTTCTGAAATACGATTCCTGGCGGGACGAATTAATTTTATAAATAACTCGGGCCCCCAGCCTCCGGAGGCGTATTGATCGCGGATTTTAGGAAGAACACGGACATTTCGATACGGAAATTATTCACGATTCCTTTGGAAATAGTTCGGGAATATACGATGCCGAAATTGATTGAAAACGGAATTCGTATTAGAAGCGAATATTCCAGAATCCATAATCACCGACGATTTTCTTCGAAAACAATTTCGAAACTAATTTAAGTTTAGTTTATCGGTACCGTGGGATTAGATATCGTTGCGTCGAGTTTAATCTGTCGACATTTCCTGCGAAAAAGCGTCGAGATTCGCGAGGGGAGTTCAGTTTTGATAAAAAATGGCAGCGATGCGCGGATTCATTTTTGTTGATGAATTTTTTACTCTTACCCGTGACACGCGGCTGGCAGGGTGTATCCGATCGATCGCAGCCACAGGGATGGCGAATGCAAAGCACGTGTCAAGGTAAAGCGGTTGTATCGAAGGTAAATCTTCCCTGAACGATGGGAAACGCTGTACCGATGGCTGTTAGCAATTCCTAGAAATTGCAGTTTTACTTTTCCGCATTCCGTTTGCTTGAGAAGTGTAGAGTCTTCGTTTGATCGATAGCAGAATTTTGGGAACTCCTTTTTTTCTTTACTTTTTATACACATAAAATAATTCTATTCGACCCAAGAAGGTAATCTTGGACGTTCATTTGTCCAGCAAAAAAAAAAAGCTAGCAATCATCGTTTCCCTTTTATCAATTCCCAATGAAATTGAAAAGGAAACCGTTACGTAAATTCTCGATTATTGTCGTCTGATCGTTTTATTAGTTCTATAAATCCAGGATCGCTCGAGATTGAAACCCCGTTGTTTGCAATGGGTGACGCAACGTTATCCCATTGTTTTCTCAATAAAGGTACGCGAAACGTAATCGTCGTCGGACTGTCCCGCTAAATCGGCATGCGAATCATGTACTGGCTCCAGTTTACCATAATCGACCGTAACTATTAATTGGTCGGTACACGTATACACACACCGACACATTTCTCCCGCGAGATTTCACGATCAGCGAGATAACTCGACGTTTTGGTGTAAATTGTCGGGAAACCGTGTAGAATTTGCGAGCGAAATTACTTGATTTCTGGTATCCTTACGGTTCTCCTATTTCTTAATTATTAAGATAATAACTAAGTCTATAAATGTATTTTAAAATTCTAGAGTGAGTCACAGGACGTTTGATTTCTATTTGCTGTAGACTGGGAATGTTTATGCATTTATGGTAAATGAAAGTAAAGGGAAGATCTACGAGAATATTCATAAATTGAAAAATATGCAAAATATGCGTATTAATATATTTGGGATTTTTACGGTTCTATTCTTCAATGTTTAGGACAGCTATGGAATTTCAAAATTGAATATATTATATTTTATAATTCGAAAGTATGCAGTTCTTTTCTAAAATGATAACCCCACATTCATAGAATGGGGAACTAGAAAGGTCGAACTCGGTTTAAGGGGAATGGAACAGCATGAGTCAGACGCAACGTTGACTGACCGTGAGGTCTGACCCAGTACGAGTCGTAACTACTTCCAAGACTGAACTTTTTTTCTTATAAAGTATCACGAATAGACTGTGGATGCTCATGTATTTGTTTCAAATAAAAATATGGGTGAATCTACAAAAATATTCACAAACACAATATATAAAATATCTAGAAAATAAAACATAGTTCCATTTAAGTTTCAATTCTTTTTCTGTATCAGTGAAAATTTGAATTCCCTTGGGGTTTCGATCCACCCTAAATTTCTTTTACATTTCCCAACTCTGCTGCGAAAAATTGCGTTTTTAATATTTCTTTTTCTCCTTCGTTCAAAAATTTATTCGTACGGCATACATGACAAAATATTTTGACGAAGTTTTGATCGAATCGGTTTCAAACCTCCGCAAGGACAGTGAATGCACGTATATGTGTATGTGTGCACGTATCAACGATTGTGTACACAACGCTATTGACGAAGACGTCGCGTGTTAGAAGAAAGGCGCAGTAGCTTTTGTTTGTTCGTCGGATTACTTTCCTCGCCAGTAGTACGTGTCCGTCACTGGTCGGCCATCGTCTTGTTTGCTCATTACCAGGACCAACAGATTGGTTATTATCGCGCGACAATGAAAACATAACCGCCATAATTGTCAGCTGAAAATGTTACTGTCTACTATTTAGAAACCCTTAACATCAAATATGTATATTCCAAAATGTATATTTTAATAACAATTATACGCGTGCTCTTGTAAAGGTTCGTGTTATTTCAGAAATTCCAAAATGATAATTTAATAATAATTCAAAAACAGCGACGATAAAACGTAGTTTTTAATATATTGCAATGACAATTATACGTGTGTACTTTTCTAGAAAATTGTTCCTGAAATACCACATGAATAATTTAAAAATAATTGGAAAAGAGCGAACATCAATTTTAATTCCGAATATGAATTACTTATGATTATTCATATGCTTTTGTAGGAGCTTGCGCTATTCCAGAAATTTCAAATTAGTAAGTTTAAATTAATTTGTTCCTGGAAAATTAATCTACGAGGTATATCGTTCTGATTACCTACATAATCACTGGTTTAATTTACAATTCCAAATTAAATTCCGTCTGTATTCATGTCGGACTGTTCTCGACGCACATTCCTGATCATCTCGGTAACTATTATCGTTAATTAAACACGAATCAACGAGGCACACTGTAACAACGAAACATCAAATCGAATCTTTCTTGAGAATAAACAAGCCGAGGCTGTGTTTGTACAGAGTTAATGGAAAAGTTGTCCGATTTCCTTGAATTGCGCGTGGCAACGAATACTTTTCAGAGATATAAATTTAACCGATCCGCAAATCCCACACCGCCCACGCTCCAGTCGAACGAGTTCTCAGTAATTAACATATTAATACCAAGCAATATTTGTCGGAGGTTTAAAAATACATACTGTAATATTGCAGTGGTATTTTTGTCGTTATTTGCGAACCAGAATTTTATTTTTACTTCTGTGGTATGCGTGTATTTATTTCTCGTGAGTTTTATTATTTTATCAAAATTCTTTACCATGTTCAACTTAGTGTTGCTTCGAAAAAGTGCTTTGTGCAATATTTATTTCAGAGATCAATTTATTTATACGATTTTTTACGAAAATTCTAGAATAATAATTACAAGAGTAAGGTCAAGAGTGAATAATTGACTTTTTCTTATATATGTTCAAAGCGATTATGATAATTTAACGTTTAAATTTGCATCGCAGCTGACATTTATTTTCCGTTTCGTATCCTCGATTCTTCGTTCATTAATCAAATATTGGACTAGCATTAATTAACCCGAGTTGAAAACGATGAAATTTATTTTCATTTTCATAGGAAATCGTGGGATCTCGTTATGAAAATTCCATTATCTCGGCTCGGTTTGCTCGTCGTTTTATTTATTTCCTTTTACCTTTCGATATTGACTTATTTACTTTAGATTATCGTGCTGGAAATATTAAACGTGGAATAAAATTGAAATGCAGATAAAGTTTATTTCCATAGATTGTGTTCACTCGAGTGCATTAAAAAAAGGGGGGGGGGGGGTTCGTCCCTCACGATCCAATTAATTATTACTTCAGAAAGACTCTAACTGTTTACCATTCATGCTTAAACGACGTGAAATGATTTTATTCATGATTTCGAAATAGTCATTTGACGTAAGCGCGGGTAAATTCATATTTCAATTTCATATTATCGATATGTATATTTATCCTGCATACGATTTCGGGTATTCAGGCCACGATAAATTAATATTACGAGCTCGAAGCTAAATTTCCATAAACGCGTGTTTGCCTTTTACAGCACAGCCCATACATATGCGTGCTAATATAACCGTTCTAGAGTTTCGAAATTTTGGAGTTGGGATAGGTGGATTTACAAGATGCTTAGAGACAAATTCAGGATACAAAGGGAAAAAGTAGAATACAAAGAAAAATTTAAAATACGAAGGAAAAACTAAACGAGAGAAAAACTGGAATGGAAGAAAAAACTAAACCATGAAAAATCTAGAGTACAAAAGAGAAACTAAACAAAAAATCATCTAGGATACAAAAGAAGAACTAAAATACAAAGAAATCCGGAAAAAAATTCAGCGAAAAAGGGGAAAAAGCATCGATGAAAATCAGTTTTTTCAAAATGATCGTGATTTATCGCGTGGCGTTGATAATATCGGCACGATATTAGTTTCGTCGCTGGCCGCAACGATAACGACAATGCCCGTGTTCACAACAAATGGCAATTTTCTGGGGGTGGCCGAAATCGCAAATGAAAGCCGTGTCGATTGGGTATCGATTGACACATGCGGTTTCGGGATGCGCTCGGACATCATAGAAATACGCGGTGTGGTTTAATTTCGGGTTTAATTAGTCCTCTGATATCGCAAAGGCTTCGTGAAATATCGCATTCTGCTCCAAGAGAACAAAGGCACGGGAGCCTATCGACGAATCGACCAGTGTTCTCGATTGCGTCTCTCAAACAGGTCTCATTATGGATAATGGAACAAAATCGCGTATATTTTAACCTTATTGTTTTTATTCGTATCATTTCCTCTTATATTTTATATATTTTCTTCTCTTTGTTCGTTACGAATAATATTTTTCAAAATTGTTGCCATTCTCTGAATATTACAATATTATATATTATATTATACATATATTACAATATTAAACATTCTGCGAAACAGTGTAATAAATTGACTGCAGATTTTTATGCAAACTCATATTTTTACGAACACGAATGACGACCTGCAATTTAAAAAAAGTATATTTTATCACGTAAAATATGACATATAACATATACAGGGTGGGGGCAAAAAATTTGACCTCTTAATAAACTACCATAAAAACTTAATTTTTTTACAAAAACAAATGTTGACAACGGGAGTTTCAGGCCATTCTCGGTAGACATCGAAAACAGTATGTTAACACATTCCGACTTCGATTACCTTTCGTAATCGCTCGGGTATGTTCGGCTTTTCGTAGTGGCATATTACAATCAGTGATTTTCAATTTGTTTTGTTTTCTAAAAATTGAAACTAATATTAACCATTCTGTAACACTATTTTGGTTATTTAATATATTCTTGTATGCGCATAATAATAACAAGAATATATATGAAATAACCAAAATGGTGTTACAGAATGGTTAATATTAGTTTCAATTTTTAGAAAAAACAGATTGAGGATCAGTGATTATCAGTTATCCCTCGTATAAAGGCTCGGTCTATATCTTCATATGCCTTTCTTTGACACATTCACAGTACGGTATGTGTACATGTGAAATTTGAGCCGAATACTGCCGAGTTATGCCGGAATAAATCGACGTTAGACGGGTGCTTTCCACACCCCGATTATCAGACCCTCCCCTTACCTATAGTAGCAGTTTATGCTCGGTCTATATTTCTATATGTCTATGTGTTACAGCATCCAGAAAACAAAACATACTTCAATTCGTACCTGTCTGTTTCTCCGTATATAATATTCTTTGTGTATATAAAAATATAAATTTGCGTAAACGTTCACAGTCGATCGTTTACGATCTTTAACCACGATTTGGGAAAACGTGCACCGTTGGAGCACGTCCATGCCGAGAGCAATTTTCCCTGGGAAAACGCAACTGAACCACGATCCGCGACCCCGATGAAATTAAATCGTTGGGAAAGGCGCGTTCCGTGTCGATTCGTTTCTTGCGAGCTCGGAATTCCGCGTCGAATCGCCCGCCCTCGTCGATAATAATTAGCGAGCATCGATTTCGCATTACTCCAGGTGCTTCATAGCTGACGATTAAGCGAGAGTTCGGTACGACTTCATGGAAAACCGTGATAACGCTAAGTAACCGCTGGGATGCAGATTCGTGACGGACGAAGGGGAAGGGGAGGGGCGGGGCACTCGTGAAAATTTCAACGATACCCATGAAGAAACTTCGAGGCAGCGGTTTTCGCGGTTGATGGAAAGAATATTTGAATATTGTCATTAATTTTCGCTTGGGAAGGGAAACGACTCCAGACAACGTTGATTTTAGTAAATCTGCTGAACGTAATAAGGTTGAAGGGGTACTCTTACTTTCTAAGTTAAAAAAACACCAAACTCGTCCCTTGAGGTCTTCGAAATATTTCTAACAAACTATATTAATGAATTATCAATGTTAATAATATATAATATGAATATTAATATTGGAAAATTGATTTTTTGGGGTGATGTGTGATTCTTGTACTAAAATTTTTGTAAAGCGATAAACGCGATTTTTCTTTCAATTTTTGTAATGGATTGTATTAACATAATTTGTTTGGAAGGGATTTTCAAATCGATGGAACATTTTGATCACAGCTGACTGGAGCTATGAAATAGCACACGTTTAAAGATACTTCTTTATGAATAGTAATTGTTCTCGTGAATTATAAAATTATAAAATTGAAAAGCTTCGCATTCTATTTAGAGCTTGTTAGTTCTTTAAATTGTAATAAGTTGTATTATCCGTAAACTCTATTGTTGAGAAAACCACATAAGACAAAATTGGGTGCTACAAACTTCCTTTATCGTCATAACACAAAATGTTTATTCAATCATCCTCGTACAATAAACGTACTATTCAACACAATTTAGCATTGAAATCCACAACTCCATCGTCTCTATTTTTGTACAACACGAAACATACGTCTGTTTTGTTTCACTCTCTGTCGTCCAACAGTTCATTTTACCACCTGACCTGTTTAACTTCATTCCACTGTCTAATTTATCACAGCTCGTTTCGCTGTCTGCTCCGTTACGGCTTGTTCTACCGTTTCATGAATAAATTACAGCGTTTACGCTCGCGCGCGCTGTCTGATCCGTTGTAACGCGTACCACTGTCTGACCTGTCACGTCTCATTCTACTGTTTGTATTGTCGCCGGCACGTTCGATCCTTTGATCGATTACAGTCGAGTTTACTGACTCGTCTCTGGTGTCTGTGTTTTCGCGGTTGATTCTACCGTCTGGCCAGGAAGCTCTGATTCTACTGTCTGGTCTACGGGGTGTCGCGAATGAATCTTAGCACGCTTTGATTGGTTGTAAAGTGATAAACGCGATTTTTCTTTCAATTTTTGCAATGGATTGTATTAACATAATTTGTTTGGAAGGGATTTTCAAATCAACGAAACATTTTGATCCATGCAGAGCTGGCTGGAGCTATGAAATGGCATACGTTTAAAGATACTTCTTTATGAATAGTAATTTCACTGGTGAATTATAAAATTATAAAATTGAACAGCTTCGTGTTCTATTTAGAGCTTGTTAGTTCTTTAAATTGTAATAACTTGTAACAGTAAACTCTATTGTCGAGAAAATCACATAAGACAAAATTGGGTGCTACAAACTTACCTTTAAAACTTAAAGTCAAATAAATAAATAAGTTTAAAGACCTAGTAGTCCGTATTGGGTAATTATTTTCAACCCTTAAATACAGAAGAAAAATAAAATTCACCGTTTCATCGATCAATAGATAGATGTAAAGATGCAAAAAAATCACGCAGAGGATCAAATCAAAACGTGAATTATGCCTGATTACAACTTAACTCTTTGAGGCACATAATTTAAATTAAAAGTGTAGCGGCTAGCGCGCACCGAAAATAACGGTTCACGTGCAAACAGCTAGAATGGTTTACGACAAGCAAACGACGAAGCTACTTTTGAGAAAGCCGTATTTTTCCGTTATTGACAGATGTTCGTTTCCTCGCGACAATTAGCTACGGCCTCAATAGCATATTGCAAATGTCGTAAACCATGGGTCTTCCGAAGGGCTGCCAGGCAAAGTCAAGCAACCCTCAGCGGGTGACGATGCGAGGCCTGAGGCCCGGAGGAAATCCCGCTGCATTGCCAAATTTCCAACGGTGGTACTCCCCCATCTCAGCACACCCTCTCCCCGGGGAGACGCGCTAAGAGCGCAAGGAAGAGGTGGTGTGTAAGGAAATTTGAAGGACGATCAGTCTTAAACGAGTCGTCCTGTGGAGTTGACTAGTGGTCAAGTTCGACCGTTAGAATCCGCGAATAAACGGTTATTGCAAAAATAAACACCTAGTTGTTCCTTCATCCTCTCCACCTACAAAAGTAATACTCAAGTTGCACAGAATACAATCTAATTACTGATTCAGCTTACATTTTTTCTAACATTCAAATTCTAGCCTCTTAGAAGCTCTCACGCGATAATAGGTTATTTCGCTGTCCGATTCCTTCGCAAGAATTTTATAATTACCTCCCCTCTGCGATGATAAGACAAATCCTCCCCTTGAAAAGAATTTGTAAATTCTAGTTTCGAGATGTCCCAGTACAATGGCGTCTCGGAGGGAAAGGCGGAAGTTTCCAAGCCACCGAATGAATTGTCGTTTCAATGGCTTGTCGTGCGGGACGGCTTCGGGGGTTGTCCGTTGTGCCGAGTTTCGCTTCGCGTTTCCGTGAACGCGCCGCCACGATCCCCAGCGACACGAGAAATCAGAGACACGCGGAGTAGACGGATCGAAAGACAATTGACAGAAGAGTTGCCGCATCCGCCAAGCTCGAAACGCGCACGTCCGTGCGTCGAACGGCTGTCGATAATTGAAAGGATTCGATTTCAAAAATCCGTGACTGATCCTCCATCCTCGAGTCGAGGGAAAACCAGACGTTTTCGCCGTTTCGAACTTTGTTCTTGGTCGGAAACTTTTAAATGAGCTTCGAGATCAAACGTGTCCCTGACGTAAGATATATCGCTGTAGTTGTCAAATTTTATTTTTTCATAAATTTATTTAAGCTAGAGTTGTAGTAACTCTACCGAGAGTTACATGGTGTTATATGAGCCTGGTTAAAATAAGATAATTGTCTAATCAATTGCGATTCAATTACTGCTTCCCTTTGCTTTGTAACTATTGGTTATTAGGGTTAGAAAATAATTATCACTCAGTTATTTCTTTCAAACCAGAGAGTTAGGAGTTGAGATGTTGCTCTCAAGAAAACTACGATCGAATTGAGTATTTCAACGTTAGTGGAAATATCCAACGAAATCTATCGGTGCCCTCTTGACCCCGGAGAAGGTCTGCTGACTTTCTCTTTCAGGTCATAAACTAACTCCAACAGACCTTTTCCGGTGTTGGTTTATTTTGACCGTCGGGCTCTTAGACTTTGAATCGTCAAGGGCCCAAAGAATCCAACAGAATCCAACAGAAACCATCAAAATCAATCAATTGCCCAACCCTTCCGAAATGAACGAATGACGCACGCCAAAAACCCAAGAATTTGTCCAACCCCAGCGCCATTTTCGCCCGAATTTCTTCTGAAATCGATCGTCAAACGTTCCGGAGGGTGGTTTGCGCGCGAAAGGAACACGGATATTCGACGCGTCGGCGCTTAAAGAGTTAACAGACCCGCGGACATGTTTCTCGACGGCAAACACCAACCGAACAGACGCGTGAGCGGGCGACAAAAAGCGAGCAAACGACTGGGAATAGCCAGCCAGGATACAAAGACAATTTTAACCGTCTGTCGATTACGCGCCTGTCGATATCGTGTGACGCTCCTGGCCTTTGTTCGTTAACTCTGCGAACGAAACTACGCGAGGGAACGGTCAAGTCGATACGGGCTCCCGAGGGTCTTGTAAAATAGCGTTACACGAGTCTACGCGTGTTTCCGGTCGACCGACGCTTCGTTTGATGACGTAGGAAATTTTTTTCGCTAGATTTGAAATCATCTCGAATAAAAACAAACAAGAAAAACAAAACGGTGGAACCGTGGATAAAAGGTGTAGACGGTAGATTCGTTCCGATTGGAGGAGGCACAATGGTGCTGCACAGGGCAAAACAAACGGTAGAAGTGTGTCGAACTCGTGTAAATGTGTGGTATTGTTTCTATGACAAAGGTACAATCGTTGCGAAGGGGGTGGGCAATAGGATCATATCGAACGAACGCAGGAAGAACAATGGTCGCCGGTGCTGTAGGATGTAGAACGGGAACAATGCGAAAGACTGGGAGTAATTGTTGATTGGAAGGACTGGATCGGCGGAGAAAAATGTTATTCGGATAGCCTGGTGTGGGAGGGGTGAAAATTCGGGGGCCAAATATGCGTGTTTGTTGAGAGAAAACCGCTATCACGTTTCAATCACGTTAAAGAAATTTAAGACACTCTTTTCAGGTGAATGCAAATGTATTTTACTTGGTACTGATTAATTTAAACAATACGTGAATGAACTGTATATAATTTAATATATAAAATTGTATGTAATTTGTATACAATATAATTAATACAAGACAGTATATAGCAGTAATAATACTACATATACACTGTATATTTATATGGATATTACTTGTATATAATTTACATATTGAAACAACGAAGCAATTGTTCACACATAAAAAATTGTGTACGTAATTCATGTATTGAAACAATGAAATAATTATTAAGTGTACAAATTAATTATATATTGATATAATAAAATATGGAAAATTCATTTCAAAAAAGCACAACAAATTCTATATGCTATTAGATTCGCATAATTTCTGAAAGATGACAATAATTTCACCTATCATTTTCAAAATTGCCAGAGGTAATCATTCAACCTCTAATAAAATTCAAAGGGCAAATAAATTCTCACGAATGCCTTTTAAAAAATATTGCAATGGAAATGGTGCCGCGATATATCGTTTGCAGCGTGTTATACTCGTGGCGTCGAAAATTTCAAATTCCGCCCCGCTGGAATCATTTTTTATTCACTTCCAGGGCCCTTGCTTCAACAGGATCCCCGTGCAGCTGGGATTTTTACAAACGCGGGATATTATTACTGCCCTCGGCGTGTTCGCGGGGGAAGATTTATTCCAGGCGTTATTTGCTCGCGTGAGATCCACGAAAATATTTCCTGCGCGGCTAAATTAAGGTTGAATAGAAATTTTCATTCTCCATGAAGATTGACGCGATCCTCCACATCCAGTTGAAAATGAAACGAAGTCGACGAGTTATTCACTTTTTCAACGCCTTCTTCGCAACCATAAAAAAGATGGAAAACCACAAGAAATGCCCAGAAACACCCGTGTACAAAATTTCATCTAAATCGAATCACTATTCGCATTTTCGTCCGAAATATTACAGCCGCCATTTTGAATTCCTAAATTGTGAGTTCAAATTTGGAATCAGCGACCATAAAAATCATTGTATACCAAGTTTGATCCAAATCGAATTAATTTTCGCATTTTCGTCAGAAATATTAGAGCCGTCATTTTGAATTCCTAAACTGTGAGTTCAGATTTGGAATCAGCGATCCCCAAAACCCTCATATACCAAGTTTCATTCAAATCGAATCATTTTTTACATTTTCCTCAGAAATATTGGAACCGCCATTTTGAATTTTTAAAATCCGAGTTCAGATTTGGAATCAGCGGCCCCAAAAACCCTTGGATACCAAGTTTCATCAAAATCGCTCGAAAGGAACAATGTATAAATTTGCATCTCTTCTAAAGAACTTGGAGGGGTTTTACTTGTAGGAAATAGTACAATGTTTACTACTATTTCTTAGAATTTAAAGGGGTTTTACTTGTAGGAAATAGTACAATGTTTACTACTATTTCTTAGAATTTAAAGGGGTTTTCCTTCCAGGAAATACTACTACTATTTCTTGAAATTTACGCATGGCCCATCCATTCATCATTCTTACACATTATGATCAAAGTGTCTATTAAATAGGAAACGATGAAGTGTTGTAGCTCGATGTAGAATCGTCCGATTTGATTCCAACAAAATTCAAAGTGAAGGGTGGAATTTCTACTATCCAACAGATACTCATTATCATTGTTAAATACTCTTACACAATTGTATTTTTTATAAAAATAAATATGACATTAAAGTGTCATAACTCGGCGTGGAATCGTCCGATTTGATTCTAACAAAATTCAAAGTGAAAGGCGAAATTTATACTATCCAACACATACACACTGTCATTGTTAAATACTCTTACACAATTGTATTTTTTATAAAAATAAATATGACTTTGAAGTGTCATAACTCGGCGTGGAATCGTCTGATTTGATTCTAACAAAATTCAAATTGAACGGCGGAATTTCTACTATCTAACAGATAATTATTATCAGTGTCAGATACTCTTAAACAATCCTCTTTTTATTTATACATACACCGTTCTAGACTGTGTACCGATGCAACTGAAAAATAACTAGAAATCATTATTTATGGATTGCTTCAACTGAATCGTACCGTAAAGGGGCCACGTATGTTGAAGCTACTTTGCTCCTTTTTACCAAACGTCTTAAGTTTATTTTCGTCCACTGAATGCTAGAAGACCGATACAAGAGCGGTTCGAGCCGGGCTTTGCGTGAAAGGAAACCTCCTCTCTGTTATCCTCGCTTTGATACGCTTCGACGAATGGAGCAGGAATTCCTTTCGAGACTATTCAAACGCATAGTTATACACGCACGTACGTATGCACGCGACCGAAGCGCAAAGCACGCAGGATTTTCGGTATTAGCTCGCCGTTCCGTCGTGATGAACCACGATTCTGTTTTATTAATCAGCTTGTCCTGGCTTCCAATTCGCCGCGATTACGTTCCACGGGAATCGATACGCGTGGTTCGACTCGCAGAACATGAAAAACTAATTTACAGCACGGGCTAGTCGAGCAAGAAAATCTACTATCGTCGGTTAATGGCAGGAAATGTTGAACATTTTTTACTGAGAGCCTTGGCCATATTTAGAGTAATAGGGTTTAATGTTTTCCGATGTTTCTCAATTAGACTTCTGTTGTTCACTGTGACTCTGGAAGAGCGTGTCATAATACCTAATGTAACAGTCCTTAATTTATTTGTTTTTTACATTCATTTAATTCTTCTTTACGTTACTTTGCATTTGCCTACATATCTTTCTTCGTAATCCTCTGGTGTCCTTATTAAGGATGTTTTTACTAAGGAACATCAACAACTTATTTTAAATTATGTAAACAATGTTTCATGAACAATTTGGGGACAATATAGTTATGGATAATATAATGTGGACAGTATAAATAATATGTAATTGTTTTATTGCTTCGATATATAAATGAAATACAATCGTTCCATGTATTCTTTGTCAATCTTTTAACAGATTACAAGTGTACTTGAAAATCGTAATGGTTCGTCTTCACTCCGCCGTGATTTTTCCCGCGAACTATCCGAATCGTTGGAAATTTTATGAACGTATAATAGGAGGGGATGAATCCGATATCGGATATTGGAATACGCGCGGCTAATTGAAATATTTGATATTTACCAATATTTTACCAGGGGCCTCGCGCATGCATCGAGTTTAAAAGTTCTGCGGTCGGTTCGAGCGGACCAGTAACCTGTTTATTATTTTCTCGTTCCATGGCCGTATCTCGTAAAATGTATCCGTCTGGTGATCAAATTAGTCCGAGCATCCCTGCCTCGGGTGGTTCTCCAAATAAAAACCAGACGGTGTAGCGCCAGGACTTTGGAACTCGACGGTTAGTCGAAGATAACGAAGGAGAATTTAAATTGTGTAATATACTATCGCGGAGTTGGTCAAAAATTAAAAATTTACAGACTTCGCGTACACGCAAGACTTAGAGACATTGAAAATCTAATTAACTACACTAACTGATCGCGAACCGCCACCTGCTGTACCATACTTAATGATTTTTCGCGACAGGACATTTTCTTTATTACCAGAAAACTCATTCATTGCTTCGTGACGCACTAAGACCCAATTGTAACGGAACATTTTTTT
>NC_071980.1:12570760-12603079 GCF_026283585.1 Hylaeus volcanicus
TCTCTCTCTCTCTCTCTCTCTCTCTCTCTCTCTCTCTCTCTCTCTCCAATGTACATTTACAAAATTCCAAACGTAACTCCCCTACTGATCATTCACATCGACTCACCCTCTATAACTTAAAGAGAAGAAAAGAGGAGGGAAAGTCCATTAATGTAACAACGTCAGCGAGACGATTTACCCCATTGAATCGAATTACAATATCTAATTTCGAAGAGGTCCGTTTACCGTGGTTGTTCGACCATCGATAGAATATAATGCGACGTCGAACGTCACATCGACGACCATTAAGTGCAACGATCTGCCGATTTCCATTACATATCACTTAAAACCATTACTAGGTCGAGGCACAGGAAGAAAAACAGCCGGATAAAAATAGAGGATGAATCGGGAGTGATGCGGAGAACGCGAGAGGGGGAAATAGGAAAAAAGAAGAAAACTGACATTCGAGGAAGGGAGGGTGAAAGAATACCCAAGAGAGGATGCACCGCTCCGAACAAGAGGAATCATCGTCCAGAAAAAAGAGAAAAAAAAACGTGGAAAGATACATGTGGCTTGCGAGGAAAAAAATACTAACGAGCAACATTCCTGAAACATCCCTCGAGCATCCCTCCTCGATTCCCCCCTTCGCGAAACTTTGTTTGGGAAGGGATGATAATTTTTTTTGTTCGACGCTGGCGAGCCAAGTTTTAAGGATGGAACTCGTGAAGTTCCGGAGTTCGATGTTAACCTTTGTTGGTTGCATTGTGAGACAAGCACGACTCCTGTGTCGTAATTATTCTCTGAAGAGGTTCCGATGTAGGTCGAAACGTTCAAAGGATAAATGTTGCATTGTAGGAAGAAAAATCTCAGAGTTAAATTGAACTCGCTCTTAGGACCAGAAAGAATGACTGCGAGGGAAAGAGAGTTAATGGAAAAGGGATGATCACGTTCGTAAAGGCTGTTCTCGATACTTTTAATTCTGAATTAGTAATTAATGTGTACAGTCAATCCTATACATGTAGAAATACTTTCTTCAATACTTTGCAGAAATATTGAAGAAATATTACAGGTGATATTTTCACCTATTGATTCATTTCTTCCACTAATGGAGTACATCGTATCATTTCCCATGAAAAACTACACAGAATTCATTTATAAATCTTCCATGCACTCTTAATTATGAGAAGCCCTAAACCTTGCACTCCTGGAACTAAAATTACGACATCAAGAAATGAAACAAAAAATAAAATTCTTTCTCAAAGACTGGTAAATAAACAGAACACGTGAGCCAGAATGGAAGAAAAGTGTTCGCTCGAGTAGCGAAGAAAGCATCGCGCAGGAGAACGCAGGGAAACGGATAGCAGAAAGAGGGTGGACGGAGGATCGAGGGGGTGGCAGAGGTGGGTACCAACCGCGTCGGTCCAGGGATGATCCCGGCTGTGTCTATTTATACGGGCCAGGGAGCCGGCGCAGCTACCTGTTGGCTGACTGTGTACAGTAGGGCGCGCGTCACCCCTTATATACGTCGGCCACCCCCTATATACGTCCACCACCATTCGCGAACCAAGCTGGCCGGGTGGCTTCCAGCCACCGCGCAACAGGGGATGCCTCTAGCCTCTCGTGTACGCGTCCACACGTAGACGGGCCAAAGCGGATCGACGACGGATAAACGTGGAACTGGGTCAGCGGGTCCGTGGAACTGGGTCAACTAACCCAGGGATTCTCAACAGGGGCCAACCTGGCCCCCTCCATCAGGGATCAAAGATAAGGAAAAAAAGAAAGTGCCGACTCGACGGGAAAAGATGTTACAGGAATATATTATGGTGATAGTAAATTTACGAATGGGACTGTGGTGTTTTGGAACGCAGGTGAAAGAATTTGATCTTCGAGGAGGGGATGTTGTAATCTTTTGGAAGGGGGTTGAAAAGATGGATTTTTCTTTGATACTATGCTGGACAATCTTAAATTAATTTATTGAAATGAATGAGTATGTAAGATAACAGATGATAGGAGATGGTAGAGAGGAAGATTCAAGGGTGATATTGAGGGTTGAAATTATATATTTCCTGAATTGGTTTCAACTAGAAATTTTGATCTTCTTCAGAACAGTTTTAAATTAATTCAGTGAAATAAATGAGTATATAAGATGAAGGGAGATGGGAGATAGTATAACAAATAGATTCAAGTGTGATTTCGAGGGTTGAAATGATATATTTCCCGAATTCTTTTCAATTAGAAATTGTTATCTTTTTCAGAGCAATCTCAAATTAATTTAATGAAATGAATAAATGTATCATATGAACAAGATGCAGCAAAAATAAAGATTTAAGAGGGCTTGTGCAAGTCACTTTGAAACATGAATGAACATAAATCTTTACCAAATGGTGGTACAATTATTGAACACAAAACTAAACTATGCCAGTATATGTTATAATTTTTGTGGTGTTAAAAAGATACATATATTTCCTAAAACATTTTTTGCATGAAATAAACGAATACTGTATAATACGAATAATACGAATGAAACAAGAACTAATAAAAAAGAAAATTCAAACTGGAGAAGATGAATTTGAAGATTCAAACACGAGAAGATAAAAGATAAGAAAATGTAAGAGTTTACGATACAGTCGTGCCAATTAATAAACTCATAACTAGGTTCGATTTCTCCAGTTGCTCTTGTCTATTAAAATGCAAAGAAGCCCCCTATTATGTTTGATAATAATCCGCGGACCAAAAAGGGTTGAGAAACTCTGTCCCAACCGCCACCACCACCGATGACACACCGTTTCATCCAGACTGCGTTCTCATCGTGCGTCTGGGCGGCTGAAAAGTCGCGAGACCTGCGCGCGACCATAATCCGTTACTGCCCTCGAACTGACAAGCAACACCCACAATATGTCGCACCCTCCCTGCCCCCTACGGCCTCTCAGGTTTTTATAAAACTTTTCGAGTTTCTAAGGAAGACATAAATAAGGGATCCATTTTTTCCCAACGGCGATAACTCACGTTTAAGAAACGAAACTACCCTCTGAAGTTGCACCCCCTATAGTGCTACCTTGAAAGCCATTCAAAGTCTTTCTCAGGCAACTTCTATATGGATTTTTTTTTGATTGAAAATAATTGAGCCCGCGTGTACTCAGTTATTTTCAATAAAACAAGGAAAGTTTTTCCACCCTTATTTTCAGTATTCTTTGCGAAGACTTCATTCCAAATTCGTTTACGAGTTCTAAGAGTCTTTAAGTACACATTAATAATTAACCCTCGGACACCGGGCGCTCGCACGAACGATGGAGCCGGGTCACTATTCAGGGATCGAAATCTAAATCCTCACGCGCTACAAAAGAAGGCTGTTGTTTTGAAAATCAAATTTCTATATCCAAATATTATTACCATATTAATAATGCCTCGTAATCAATTGTTTTTGTTAATATTTTGTCTTGAAAATAACTTCTTTTGCAATAAAGTTCGAAACGTTTCTGTCGCTAAAAGTTAGAATAGTAGGGACGGCTGATTGCTACGGATCGAGTTACAATGGGACTTCGAAATTAACGTCGGAAAAATGACTTAGCACCGGTGCCGGAGGGTTAATAATAAGAAGAATCCAGTAAAAGTCTCGGTGCTCAGAAAATTTAAGAAGATTAAATTTTTATCTAAATGATTAACCCCTTCAATTTATAAATCGTAGTTGTTGGAAAATTAAAAATTTGCCAGAGTGTCCAATCCAACCATGGTAATAAATTTTGATCGCTTCATTTTACATCGAAAGTTGCACAGCGTATACAGTGACGCAATTAAATCGAAGCCCTTTGTCCCTTTGTTCCGTGACATCGCGGAAAATAATTACGTATAATATGTGATACTAATGTCAATTACACGCGTCGCATGATCGTTAAAACATTCAATATTAAAAAGCACGGTTCCATCGCGAACAGTTTATTAATCAGGCATACAGGGTGTATCGTAATTATGAATAAAATCTTAGATGAGGAAATAGAGGTAGGAAATTCGTTAATTAAATTTCTCGAAAGTTTTGTCGATCAATCACTTCAACATTCTAAATTAATTCATTTCTGATGACCTTTGACCATTTCTGATGAACTAGTCAAACATTATTCTACCAACTCACACTCACCGATATGTACTTCTTTGTGCTATTTTTAACTACAGGTAGTTCGATTATTTTCTGAATACCTCTCAACTATGCAAATATTATTTTGCTAATTAACTAACACTTCTTTCTTTACTTCACTCAGTGTATTTCATTGAACAGTTAAATCTGTTAATTCTTATACACTCTGTATGCCATTTTTAATTACACGTGGTTTAATTAATTTATGGAGATCGTTCAACACCTCCAAAAAAATTATTTTGTTGTCTCGCATTTATTAATAGCGCTTTCCTTGAGTCTGTATACTTCATTACCAGTTTAAAACTATTACTTCCGAAACACCCTCTATACATGCCCCTCGAAATGTCTCCTCGATCCTCGATCGAGTGGAAGACGTCGCCCTGGTCGTGTAATCGTGCACATTTAACCAGTCGACTGTCATCGTCGACGTCCTGTCCCCCACCCCCGCGTCTATTTTAAGATTAATTCTCCGTCGATGAGAATGAGCACGAAGGACGCGTCACGGCCTTCCACGGCTTTAATAAAACGCGCCAGTCACGTTTTTACTCCAACTGGGTCCCTGCACGGATCGGCGACGTTCCCCGAATGTCTGACCGGCGACCGAGCAACCGTGAATTTCAATAAAACAGACAAAATTCGATTCCGCGTTGCGCGTTTCATCGCACAGGTTGAATATTCATGAACGGCTATCGAATTTTGTCAAATAAACAACAAAGATTTGACAGCCGACCGAATGGAATTCATTTGTGGGGTCGTGAATTGACGCACGCCTGAGAGGCTGGCGCGTTTTGTTTCCCGTGCTTCCTGCCGTGTGTTTACTTTTTCTTTTTTTCTTTTTTGGTATAACCATTAAGCGAGAGTTTCGTACATTTTAATTCGTCACTCTACTTGTAGAATTCTTTGAGCCCAATGTTTTGGGGATACGTCCCTGCTGAAGAGTTCTCAGATGAAGTGGGTGCTCTTTTTTTTTTTAAGTGAAAAATTAGATTTTGTTTATTAATATTCTCGTTGCTCAAAGACTTAGAAATATTTCTATCAAATTTTTAAATGATCAAAGTTGTAATTCTTTATATCACATGTCTTTTTAGGTTGATTGAAAACGAACGTTTAAGATCGTATTATTTTAATTCGAGTGAAAAACAATAGATTCTTCGGTGTTTTTTCTCTCATTGCTTAAGACTTTTAACATATTTCCACCAAATTAAATTTTTTTAAAAATGTAAAAATTGCCAGATTCAATCGAGTTAATTATTTGGCCCATTCTGCTTGACGTATAATATTATACGTAACTTGTAAACAAATTGACCGAGACAGTTGCAAATTTAAGAGAATCTTGCATATATACGTATAAATAAATCCACTAAATTGAAAAACTTTATCTCGAGTATTTTGCCTGCAAAAAAATCATGAAGATTGTCTCGAAAATGGTCAAAAAAAAAAAAGACTATTTTCTTATAATTATACAACTAAGCCAGGGTGCTGTCGAGGGTGTTTCGCGCAAGATGGAATCCTCCAATGTCTTCTAGGGAAAGATACTCGCTCATCCAATCTTGGGAGACGTGTTTCTGTACTAGTTCCCGAATTCCAAGCGTTCCCGCCGAGGTCGAGTGCCACTCCAGCGAAGAATGTAATCGCCGAAACGCGAAGCTATGTCAGCTACGTTCGCGATCAGATTATTTCCCGAACTCCGCGGGTCACGTATCGCACACGGTAAAGAAAAGTCAGTGCCAGATTGAACCATCATCAGCGTCCTAATTTAGAATTGAGGCGCAATAATGAAGAATGTTAACGTACGATGGCTATGCGTCGACACGTGTAAATTATGTTTCAGTTTCTATGTCGATTGAACATCACAAATTTCAATATCTTGATCACGACAAATTAATAATGAAAATTTTATGAGATGGTGATAATGACAGAGAATTTTTTGAAGACGATTCTGGAAGTGAAGAGACGAACGTATTATTATATTCTGAAAAAAATTATACAATATTGAAGTGAGGAAGAGAATGTGCTAATAAGAGCCTAACTTCAAAGAGTTAAACTCGTTGTCCTATTAGCTTTCAACAGTGACGGACCTATAGAAGAATTACAAGTGAAGTAGTCGAGGGCGATTATAGTCCGACGTCGGAGTTACGAGAACCCTTGCAGTTCTACGCGCGAGTACTCTGTCAATTTACGTTACAGCGTTCACGTTTATTTTAGGTTCGATCCAATAACGCGGAATAAACGCGCGATAAAACTATTATAAACTAATTACAACTTGCACCTGGCAAACTACCGCAACAACATATCGTTCAGGATTATGCAGCAATTTCCATATCATCCAGTCCCATCAAAACTTGAAGAAGAATATGAAATGCAAAAGAAATGTTCGTTTTCCTGCGTTGAAAAATCTATTAACTAGTATCAGTGTTTGAAATTGAAAATAAATTTGTAATTACAATGGCGACGCCAATTTCGTCGAGTGGAAGTTTCAACTGGATTTCCAGCGATATTAAAGCGCGTAGAAAGTATCGTTCTAACCGCTTGGCATGATCGTTCCATTCTACTTGGCTCACTCTGCCAGAGATATTCCTCTGTCTGACTAAATTTGCCATATTCTACTCGGAATATTTTCATGTCTTATTCTGGTCGGCTGGAACAGTTTGTTCCATTCGAGTGGTCCGACTAGGATCGTCTCATTCTACTCGTCTCACACCACCTCGTCTACTTTCGTACCAGTATTTGAAATTGAAAATAAATTTGTAATTACAATCGTGACGCCAATTTCGTCGAGTGGAAGTTTCAAATGGAATTCCAGCGATATTAAAATCACCGAAGTCTTTGATTTCGACTTCTGAATACCATTAATGATCGGTCTAGAGATCAAAGTGAACTAGAGATCCTAAAGGAATTGGATGTAATAATTGGACGTTCCTGAACGGGAATTATCGGGGTCACCGAGTCGTATCAAAGGACCCTAGTTAATAAGTTACATTTAAACTAAATCACTCGCTCTACATTGCGACTCTGTACGCGTTAAATGAACCACGTTTAATTTCAATTAAACGGAACATTTTCTGCAGATTACATACAGTTCGCCTGGAATGTAGCCATTTGGTTAACCGTTTGGCCTACAACCACTAGTGAGATTCATCGTAAGGAATTTGGCCCATACACGATAAGCACGAGCCTGGCTCGTGGTACTTCATTCGGACTTCCTACCTTCCTGTGTACTATGACCCGAGCAATTGAGAGATAGTGTGTAAATCAAGAGGTTAACCCTTTCAGGTCTGGCGTCCACAGTTGAGAACAGAAAATTTAAAAATTACCGAAACTATCGTTCAAGGCGAATGTCCTATTAAGACTTTTTTTTTCCGAACTAAATTTAATCCAAGTTAACCCTACAAATTAAATTACATTAGCACGAGAAAAAAAAATAAATCAGGTCTGAAAGGCTTAATGGTAACTAGCATGTATACTCTTTCGCTTCCGATACTGTTTCCGGAACCGTGTACACCGCGAATAAATTCATGCTGTTCGATTTCAAGCCAAACAAGCCGCCATTCGAACAAAGCTAATTCCCTTTGCGCCCACGACGAAAGGTTGAGCCCGGGGCGACCAATAATCTTTGAAGCCAGAGGAAAGGGACAGGTTCGATTGCAGCCAGTCGATCGACGAGCAACTTCTGGCTGTTGTTATCGACTGCTAATGGTAGTTTGACTAAAGTACATTCGATCCGCTTTGCTGTCGTCCCACTCAAGTAATTTGAAACGTCAATTCCACCACTGATACTGGCTACAACGTCCGAGCAAACGCGCGGCAATCATCCGCAGATCTGGAACATGTTAATGAATCCAGTAATCGCGGTTTTCATGGCTTTTGTTCACCTGAGCTTGCCATACTCGTTCGTATTTCGCGGTGGTCCGGATAGAACTCGAGTGTCAGCAGAAATATGTGTCAGTTTCTAGCTGATTGCCGTCAATATCACGCCAGATGTGACCGTTTCGGGGTCTTTAGAATTCCGCATGGTTCCGAGGTTCGGCGGCCGGCCATGCCATAAATTCGGAAAAACCCACGAGCGCGTTGGGCCTTTCGTGAGTCACCAGGCGACCACCTACCCCTAGTTTCGAGGCCGTGGAGGAAGACACCGTGACGGGGGTGAGCGTGGGACGAAAGGCGCCTTGATTGGGTCTTGTTCCCAAGATCGGGGCCCAGTCGGCGCGCCCCTTAGGCGCTAAGGGGTGGAAACGAGAACGAGGAAAGGGCATTGCGAGGCGTCTTCGGTCGTCACTTCGCGAGACGAATTCAATCCTGAGCGGAACAGTCGTCCGATAAGGGAATTCTCATCCGGATGAGAATCACATGTTGTGAGTCTTCCGACATTTTGATTTTCATCCCTCGAATAATAAAGTTCGGTGTCTTAACGTAGATCGAGTGTATACATTTTCTTCAATACTCATTTTATCCTGAACACGCGGTCCTGTAAATCTGTTTCAGTTTGAATATCTACATCTGGACTTTTTGGGATGTAAGGATGAGGGAGGGGGCAATTGGCATAGTTTATTGGAGAAGGAAAAGATAAAGATAAGAAATAATTCATGTTAAGAAAAAATGAATTGTTAACCCTTTGCACTCGAGAGGTGACTTGAGAGGCGTGATTAGGTTTCACGCAGCAAATCTACAATACCTAATGTTTTTTTAGGTATAATTTCTTTGGAGCTCAAAGTGTCAATAAAATGATTGTCGGTGAGGTAAAGGTGACTTTATTCTCAAATCTAGATAGCTTAGAATTCCATGGCAATAAAATGCTAAGAAACATCTCGAGTTGCTGGCAGATACCAGAAAAAAAAAGCTTCGAGTGCAAAGGGTGAAATTTGAATCAATTCAAGATAATTTAATACTGTCAAATCGACCTATAGTCAAAGGTCACTCGGAACCTCCCAAAGGTTCTCCGTGAATTTCTTTTCCCAACAATGACTCTCATTGTCACTCCCTAATTTTTCTTCCCTTTTCTGCTCCACCCCCTTCTGTCTCTCCACGGACAGGGAAACGCGCGGTCTAATGGAGTTCCTCGCACAATAGACGCATTGTGCGAGCTCTGCCGGCTCCCCCGACCAGCGAGTCTCCCTTCTCTCTCGTCCTCTACCTACGGTCTCGCGATGCATCGCTTTCTCTACCTTGTTCGGTTGCTTGTTCCTTGACTATGCTTGGTTGAGGCCATCCACTAGTCGCAACGTAAGTACAATATCGATAGTCTCGCTATGGAATCGCGCGTGCGTTATCGAAATTGTATTTACGTGACAAGGCTGCAAAGGTGTAAAATGCAGCCTGTTGCGCAGTGACAGTGTTGAGCGAAATATAGGACCACCAGAATCGATTTTTCAGGCTGCGATGATTGGAAAAAGTCTTCTTCCATTTCGCCACACGAGCTTTCGTTTCAGGGACAGAAACAGTTGAAGTACTTGTATCGTTTACATAGGGTAAACAAATGTGTGACTTTGGCGGCTTGGAAAAATAGTAATTGTCGAGATACCAAAAATATTCTGATCGACGTTATGGACAGGAGTGTTTTTTATATATGTCCTCGACATATTTAATTAAACATATAAATAAATGATATATAAATAATTTTATATATCATCTCGATCCAAATAGAGTTTTTTAAATATACTTACTATATTTAAGAAACAGGTTGATGCAGAATCAGCCCGTGATACAAACTGTTGTGACATAGACAATTGCAAATTTCGTTTAACATGATTTGGTAGAAATGTTTCAAAAACCTCAAGCAACAAGAATAGTAACAAATGAATCTATTTTGTGACCCAGAAAAAAAGAGTACCCCTTAAAAATTATTGCAATGGTCGATTGTACACCTTTGTAGACATCGCGATAATAAACAATTAATTCGACTTCATCGTGTATTTCTGCCCCACCTCGTGGCCACTCCGGACGCAAATTTAATTTTCAATTCAATTTAAATTTAATCCCTCGACTTTCCGTATAATTCGTAGAATGAAAGCGTACGCGAACTCGCGCTCACAAAGGATCGCAATTTATTTGAAAAGGAGACGCAGTTTCCACGTTAAAAGAATTCCAAACATTTTAATTACTTCTCCCCGGATGCGTACGTTGCAGTGTTAGATTCGATTGAACGCGCTTGGTCGATGGTTCGCAACATTTTTTGCGAGTAAGGTTTAAAATGTTTAGTCGGTTCTATTCCAGGAAACTTATTGAAACACCAGTGGTACAAACTTCGATTGTAAACTTCGATTGATTCGTTCTGAGCGGCTCTCAGGGGTTATAGCTACATTTAACTACAGCTACGCTACTTTTGGAACATATATTAGTATTTGTTGGAAACATTTCCCATCGAAATTGCTACATCACAGTGGAATAGTAATAAAAGCGTGCGGTAAATATCGCTATATTGCTTTGGCATGATTGTCCCATTCTAGGTGGCTCACTCTGTCAGAGATACTCCCCTGTCTGACTAAATTTAGCACATTCTACTTGGAATATTCCAAACGTCTTATTCTGGTCGTCTGGTACACTTTTCACTCGACTTATCCGACACGTTTGTCTCATTCTATTTGTCTCACACCACCTCGTATATTCTTCGTGTCTAACTAGATCTGATATATTCTACTTGTAGTTCCACGTGTTCTGTCCTTTTGGCCTATCACTTTTCGTTCCATTTAACATGTCTGACAAGATTGTCCTATACTACTCATCTTACATCACCTCCTATACTTTCCATGTCTGATTATATCTGATATATTCTACTTGTGATTCCACGTGTCCTGTTCTTTTGGCCTAACACTTTTCGTTCCATTTAACTTTTCGGCCACGATCGTGCTATACTATTTGTCTGACACCACCTCGTATACTCTTCGTGTCTGGCTATATCTGACATATTCTACTTGTAGTTCTACGTGTTCTGTTCTATTAGCCTGACGCTTCCTGTCCCATATTCAACTTGTCTGATACGTCCGTCTCATTCTACTTGTCTCACACGATATTAGACCTCGTATGCTCTCTGTGTCTGACTACATCTAAAATATTCTACTTGTGATTCCACGTGTCCTGTTCATTTAGCCTAACACTTTTCGTTGCATTTATTTTGTCTGGCACGATCGTCCTATACTACTTGCCTTTCATCGGCCTCGTACACTTTCCATGTCTGACTACATCTGACATATTCTACTTGTGATTCCACCTGTTCTATTTAATTAGCCTTATAAATAAACAACAACAATAAACACTGTATATTTCAAATATTGGTTATGCGAATCCCAAAGTACTATCAGTATCATCATAATATTAATTTCTATTCTCTTTCCTGCGGTAGAGTCTATAGCTAAATGGAGGCTTTCAATACCTGCGTCGATGAATCAAATAACGAAGGGGGCTGGTTATTACCATCATCGCTCCCCTTGGTGGGGGTGGAAAAACACAGACCTCTGCTGTAACGAGCGTTTAGTTGTTTCCACGCTCGATTCTTTTCCTCGTTATATCGCCCCAAGACCAACGCTTAATTAAATTTCTACCTGGAACTCGGTTTAATTGAAGAAGTAAAACGTTGCTCCTAAAAGTTGTAATCTGGGTAGGATGATCACCCCTGACCTTGGCTTGTAGTTATCGCGTTCAGAGCAACCTCTGAGCAATCGAGCTTCGTCGGCGTGTTTCCGTTGTCGAATCTACCCTAAAGGGATCTTTGAACTTCCGATTAGTCGGACCGCGGCGCGCGTTATCAGTGGGCGAAATTTCCAGCTGGCCCTAATTACGGATCAGGTGTTTGCCGGTCTCGGCTTATCGCGCGCAACAACGACGCGTTTCGTCAAATGTATAATCACGTCCCGAGGGCTTCGCAGTTTCCAACCGTCCCGTTCTCTCGGCTACAGTATTTATTGATTAAACTCCTTGCGTCGAGCTTTGTTTTCTCAGGGAAATGGAAACTCCCTCTCCGGTCGACGAGAACCCCCTCCCTGGTTCTACACGAGTAATACTGGCACGCCGGAATGCAAAATTTTTGCTTACGTAAATTAAATGACGGAGATCGATATAATTCTTTTCTATAGGATCTTTGTTTTTTAAAAAGTTAAATATTAAATAGGTGTATTAATTTTATATTGAGTGACGATATAATAATGTAACACGAGAAAGTAATATTTTTCTGGTTAATATAAATTAGTAATAACAGAAACAATTCTTGTGTACGAGCTCTTTGTTTTTCAAACAACTGACCTGAAATTGCAGTTTCCTTCTTAAATAAGTATATTAATATTCTGCTGGGCGACAATATAATAATTAAACACGATAAGGTCATATTTCTGGTTAATATAAACTGGTTAGTAGTAACAGAAATAATTCTTGTGTACGAGCTCTTTGTTTTTGAACAAATTTACCTGAATTTACAACTGCCTTGTTACATAGGAAAAAGGTATATTAACTATGTTTTGTTTTCTTCTTTTTGAACAATATTAAAACTGTAATTAGATTATTCACCCCTCGTAATATGAAAGATTAAATCTCCGTCTTGTATTAATTGATCTCGACTGCGTGATCAGCGGTGATTGATCATTCAAACCCAACTGAGAAATCACGATAAGATTTCATTTGCAATTCTAATTCCGTGACTTGAAACGTCAACAATTCCTATGTTTGTTTCAATATTGGGTGAGTAACTGAGGGAAGCGAGTTTATTCTTAATTATCATGAAACGAGCTCGAGTTAACCAGTTCCTGATTTTCGTATCTTGCTCAGATCTACGTTTATAATTCGATAACTTGATAATCTTTAAATTGTATAAATAAATAATCTAAAAGATTAGATTTTATTATAGAAATAAATACATTTGAAAGCGATAGTTTCCGTCCAACTAAAACTAACTTGATTACTCGTTTAAACATGAAGTATCAATAACATCCTCATTTATCATTAAATATTTTAATAATTTCATGAAGAAATTAGATTGAATTAACTCGAGAGCCGTGATAAATATTGTGGATCACTGTAGCTAACCACAAATTTTTTAGCATTTATTCTCGTGTCAATTTAAACATCTAATATTATTAATATCCTCATAAATTATTAAATATTTCCAAAATTCCCTGGAGGAGTTATATTTGATTAATTCGACAGTCATGATAGAGTTTGTGGGCCACTGTAACTAACCACTAATTTTTTAGCATTTATTCCCGTGTCAATTTAAACATCTAATATTATTACTGTTCTCATAAATGATTAAATATTTCAATAATTTCCTGGAGAAGTTATATTTGATTAATTCGACAAGCATAATGGAAGTTATGGACAACTATCAAGCGCAATTGTCGCCAGTACTTTAAACTCCCGAGAACCCTGTCTCTATTTCTCTTTGTTCGACTGCCACCTGTTGAGAGAGAAAACTTGTCCACGAGGTTCTTCGACGCTCGAGCACCCGTTGGCTAAGGTGGCCTTGGGTGAATGTCACGGCAAAATAATCCACCATGGAACTTGCAGCAGGAAGTAGAAACTAAATCAGTTTACGAGACGGAGAAGATTTGATACGCTTGCACGGAAAATTTCTCGAGAGACAGATCACTCTGTTCCTCCTCGGTCTATGATAGCGGCATTAATTTTGACAAATTATACATTCAAACTTTGGATTTCGACCCATTCAAAACTTTAGGTTGATTGAAAAATGATAAATTGAGTAGATACATTATGTGAAAAATAATCAAAGAACATTCAAATTGAAAATTCGTTTCATGTTGTTTGAATAATGCATAAATCAGAAAGGAATATTAATTCAATTGTGATTTGGGTTAGGTCTGGGTTAGAATTTTGCAAAAATGGTAAACTGGGTAGATATACTATGTGAAAAAAAAAATGAAACAGACAAGAACATTTGTCTGAATGAAAATTTACTCCATATTGTTTGAATAATGCATAAATCAGAGAGGAATATTAATTCAATTGTGATTTGGGTTAGGTCTGTGTTAGAATTTTGCAGAAATTCTATTAGATTCTGTTAGAATTTTGCAGATAAATTAGATAGATATACTACGAGAAAAATAATGGAAAGATACTGAAACTTTCATTTGGAAAATTTATTCCAATCAAAAAATGAAACGTTCGTCTGCTTGAAAATTGGTTCGAATATCGTACGAATAAAGCCCGGATGTGCTAGAATCGTGGTTTCGTTGAGGTTTCAGCGACAATTGACGCGTAAACCGCATCGATACTGCCATAAACGTCAACAGGAACGCTATATTAATCCGTTATGTTCATAACACAGTGTATAACACACTGTCATAAAATTGACTTGGAATCAAAATTGCTCGCAAAATTCCGCGAGAAGATCTGTTCTCGACCATCGATATGGCATCGGAGTGACGCCTCCCTCCAGATTCGATACACCGATTAGGACGCGAATCCATTTCCATCGCGTTTTATCGAAAACCGATATTTCCGTCTCTTTACACGTCTGACGTGAATTCTTTTCCCGATGCAAAAGAAAGAGTTGCGTCGGGGGTGTTTCCTCGTGTCTCGAATCAAAGTGAAATTTTCGTTCGAGAAAAACGCTGAACTGAAAGTTTCTGTGACGATCGATACACCTAACGAGACGATACATGCAACGTTTCGTCTAGTTTTTATTGCCACAATAAGTAAGAATAAATAACAAAGCTACGATTGTTCAGGTGTAATGTGTAATATTCAGGTAGTTATGCAAATTCATATTTTTCCAGGTACAGGTGATGATTTAGAATTTACAGAAAATAATACTTCATATTCTTATTCGTTATTTCACGGTTGTTTTGTTAATTTTCTATGTATAGCATGATACCATAATAATCAAATTCATATTTTTATAGATAGACATGATGAATTGGAATTCACACAAAGTAACATTCAACGTTCTCATACATTATTATACAATCGTAACAGTAATATAACATTAATATCGCAACAATAAAATAACAAAGGAAAATATTAAACACAACTTCTTAGTACAATATTATATACATAATATATTGAAATTAGTGTTTCATTTATTCTTAAATTCGTGTATACCTTCACGCACTTTTCCATACTTCCATTTGCCATAAATTGTTAGAGAAATAAAGTAAATTTAAAATTTCGCGCCACTATTCTCTAAATGGCGTTTATGGGAAAGGGGCCCGATGCGACTTTTTTTAAGATTGAAAATCTTTTTTACTTTCAAACAGCCGAAACTCATGTCAAGAGAAATACGTAGGTAGTAACAGAATAAATATGTCCCGTTACACAGCTTGTCGTGAGATACTTTTCTATATTTTAATATCTATTAATTGGAACAATTACAACGTAATATCTCCGATATAATTAAACATTTGTGATACATACAGTATCACTCAGTGTTCGATTAAAAATTAATAACAATAACGGTTCGGAATAAGTATTCATTCGGGACATTAATCGTGAGAAATTTGTCAATATTTTAATATCTGCTGATTGCATCAACTAAATAATAATTTCTGACAATAGTTAAATTAATTATGAACAATACTTATTATTTAAACAATGATGGGGAATATGATTATGCTGTGGTATTAATGTTTCGTAAATTCTTTTGTGGATGGATCCAACGAGCCTTCGAATCGACATGTCACGACATGTCCCGCGGTTGTTGTTCGCCCTTCCCCTTCTCTAGTTCCAGAGGCACAAACAATCTACGACACACGACCGCGCCCAAGCAGATATGCAAGGAGCGAGAGCTCATTCGTCGTTGATCCTTCGTTCGATATGGATCTCGCGATCGCGCGTCTGCGTCTCGCGTCCCTCCTATTTGTAGTTTCCCTTAGTATCTTAGTTTGGTTTGGTTAGTTTTAAGGTTGCGTGTACGAGTGTCTCCTCTGCCAAATAATTATTAATCAACTTGTTTTGTTTGTTCGTAAGTCCATATTGGGCTCGTAACATCGTGCTCCACTTTGGTCACTATTGCTTCATGTGATAAGTGTAGTAACCAACCATGTGACTGGCCGAGATCAGTTACCGTTCTCTAGTGGGGCTGATTTGAGAGATGGTCAATCGACGCCTCCGAGGAATCTTGTACTCTCTGTACGCGTCAGGCGAAGTCCAGGCTCCCGGCACAGCGCAGTTCAAAAGAGCCGTAAGACGGTGCAAGTCGTGTCCTGGACTCCTGACGTTGTGCAGAGAGTAGAACTCCGTTTCGGACTCTACGACCGTCAGACATACCTGGTGTCGCCAGGGCAGGGCAACCCTACTTACGTCGTACACTGTCAGGTCGAGACCTGGGCCCTCGGCAGCAGGTATGCAGGGAGTAGAGTACTGGCGGAGACGTTGATCGTCTTTCTCTCGAATCAGACCCACCAGAGGAAACGGGACTGACTCTGTAAGTCCAGTTTCATGGCCGCGTCGTGTCGCGATTTAGCTTCACCCCTCTTAGTTCAAATAATTATTTGGCAGAGTCAGACTTGGACTTCGGAAATCAAAGGGACTTTGTTTTCTTTGATTTTCACGGTTTCGTACTTAGTATTAAACTCGTTGCTCTACGTACAGTATGCATGTACGTATGTATACTCTATGTAGAGGGAGATCGAAGGAAGTTTGATTCCTTCTATCTCCGGGTCTCCAGTCGCAGCAACCTCCACGTGGTGAGACCTGGTAATCGGTATTATTCGTGACGAACAATCCTTCATCGCGAATAATATCGAGAGCTAATGGCTGCGAACTTATAATATGATCTTTAGATATAAAATGTGCAAAGTGTAAAGTATTAGAGTGTAAAGTGTTAGAGTGTAAAGTGTAAAGTGTAAAGTGTAAAGTGTAAGTGTAAAGTGTAAAGTGTAAAGTGTAAAGTGCAAAAGTGTGACTAGATTTAGATTAGCAGGAATATAATTAGTTTTCAGAAAAATTCATTTGTTTAAATTATGTATTAACATTGATGTATTTTTATTGCAAAATGTTAGTCAATTTTCACAACAATTTCTATATTTAAACTACAGATCAAACTACGAAATACGTATTTTCTGAAATGCCGTTTTCTTGCATTACATAAAATTATCCTATTTGTAATGTACTTGCATTCTGCGCGAAATGGAATCATTAAACCCGTATAATCTAAGAACTGCAAAAATTGTACATCGTTTCAAATAAAACAAAGGTGTGTATTATAAGTGTTGATATTCAATTCTTTAGTAATATATTCCGAGACTGTTTGCACATTTTGAACTGTCGAAAATTCGGGATCGATATGCTTGTGTCGACATTTTTTCAGATGAAGATCGAGATCGTAGAAATCACGTCTCGTCCTTCTAACACAATCTAACATCTCCTTTACACTTCCTGACATTTCCTGACAGCTCCTAATACACACTAACAACTCCTACCACCATCTAACACCTTCAAACACTCTCTATCGTCTCCAAACACCCCCTAACACCTCCCACCCCACTCCCCTAATATCTCTAACAACTCCTAAGGGTTCCAGACAGTTCCCTTTATTTCTCTTCAATTTCAAGAATGTTTCCTATTAATTTCCTTCCATTCCCTGACACATATCTTCGCTGCTCAAGAGAGATCCGGATATAATAGGTAAGTCTCGAGACAGAATTAAAAATTATGATACCTCTCCGAATATCACGAGTTCCTAAAATAAACGATAAGTTTCGAGGCAGAAGAAAAATTATGATACTTTCTCCATCAACACGTTCTACTAATACAAGGGGTAAGTATCGATATTCAATTAGAAGTCATGCCAAATTTTTATTCTGGTACCAGGAGCACATGATGTGCGAAGAGGTGGCACGAGGAATACCAGGTACGTATCGAAATTCTGAGGAAATGTTACATATTGGTATCAGGAGCAAATGATGTGCGAAAATGTGGCACGTTAGCGCCTACGAGCAGGCAACCGGTACGACATATCTGTCAGTATAGGTGGTTGCCTAATTCAAGGGGCTAATTTTTTGCTAAATTTCGAAAATTCCGGCAGATTTAGCATTTTGGTATCTTGAGCACATGATGTGCGAAGAGGTGGCACGTTTGCGCCTAAGGACAGGCAACCGGTCCGACATTTCTGTCAGTACAGGTTGCCTAATTCAGGGGGCTAATTTTAGGGACATTTCGGAATTCTGGCCGATTTTGCATTTTGGTATCAGGAGCACATGATGTGCGAAGAGGTGGCATGTTTGCGCCTACGGACAGGCAACCGGTCCGACATTTCTGTCAGTACAGGTTGCCTAATTCAGGGGGTTAATTTTCGAGACATTTCGGAATTCTGGCCGATTTTGCATTTTAGTATCAGGAGCACATGATATGCGAAGAGGTGGCACGTTTGCGCTTACGGTCAAGCAACCGGTCCGACAGATCTGTCAGTACAGGTTGTCTAATTCAAGGGACTAATTTTCTGTACGTTTCGTTCATGTGTTTCTGTGCGAAGAGGTGGCACGAGAAATACATGGTACGTATCGAAATTCTGAGGAAATTTTACATTTTAGTATCAGGAGAACACGATACTCAAAGAAGTAGCATAACTTTTAATTAAATATCGATACTTACCTCTTGTATCAGGAGAACGTAATGAGCGAGTAGGTATCATAATTTTTATTTTCTGCTTGATACTTACCTCTTGTATCAGGAGAACGTAATGTGCGAGTAGGTATCATAATTTTTATTTTTTGGCTGAAACTTACCTTTTGTATGAGGAGATCATGATGAACGAGGAGGTGGCACTAATCGAATTTGGCTCGAATTTTACTTCTGATTTTATAAGAACATGATATTCGAAGAGCTGGAATAAGTTTTAATTCTAGCGCAAAACGTACCTTTTGTATCAGAGTCACATGAACAAAGAAGAAGTGTACCACTTCTTCGACAGCGAGCTGCGACGCTCGCTACAGGTATACGAGGGGTGATCGGTATTATTCGTGACGAACAATCCTTCGTCGTGAATAATATCGAGAGCTAATGGCTGCTAACTTGCAATAAGATCTTTAGATATAAAAAGTGTAAAGTGTAAAGTGCACAAGTGTAAAGTGTAAAGTGTAAAGTGAAATTAAATTTAGTTAGTTTAGTTAGTTAGATTTTCAATCTTTCCAACTCTTGCGTGTGCGCGAAATCTGTAAATTTTTTAGTTTCGAAATTTCCGGCACATATTCAGCATGCTCGCGCAGTGGAAGCGTGTTCATCTTAGTTTTATTTTATATTTTTATGAAAGTTCTTTGTTCCTTTTGTGATATCATTTATTTTCACTTATGTTATCGATATATTATATACTGTATGATTTAATAAATAAACATTAATAATATGTTTCTAAGATAAATAAACATCCACAGTCCAGTGATATTACGACCCAAAACACAACGTAACTCGATCCATCCCCTCTCCACATTGAGAATTTTTGCAATGATCGATCAACCCCCGAACGCCTGACCAGCGTCGGATTTATGGTCGTCACTTGATTCGACGCAATTCCAGGCGGAGCTTTTCGATCGCCAAACATCGCGAAAGAAAAACGGATGTTTCTCTTGCGGAGAACATCCCTTCAGAGGGGTTGAACGACGAATAAAGACAACACGGAGGAACCACGATTCCTTATTCCATGGCTGGCCTCTATCGTTTCGAAATTTTCCAACAAGGGACCCACCACAGCCGAACGATTCTCCAGCGGCCCTATCCGCCATCAATTTTGATTTCCCAAAGACGATAATCGCAAATAGACGCGATCGCCCTAATCTTCGACGTTACACGACTATTAGAGTGAACCAAAAGTTCGTGCGTGTTTTAGCTCTTTCAAATTTAATTATTAGCCACGTTAATTTAGTGATCGTTAAATTCCTTTCCGGTTTAGTAGAATCAAGGAAAATGTGATTCGAGTACTTTTACCTCCTACTGGAAGCAAGAGTTTAAAGCTACCGAATATAATATTTTCTTCCCTACTTCATTATAGTAATAACATTTATGGGAATTAATAAGTTATTACAGAATTTTATTTGGTAATGCCAATGTTACTATGTTGAATGTACGATGTTAAATTTTTAATTTAACAACTCAGCAAAGTTTAAAATGCTTCTACCAATTATATTAAACAAATTTTATGGTTCTAGGGGCAAGAAAGCAAGAGAATCGAAGAAATAAATAAAAGAATATAATTTTAAGTTTTGACCTCAGATTATAAATTTAAGATTTGTTGACAAAGGCTGTGTAGTAGGAATAAGAATAGCAATTGTTAAGTAATTGATAAGCGAGGAGAATTTAGGATAAGGTTAATGTAATTTTGTGTATCGTATGAATCCTTTCTATATCGAGATGATAATGAAATAAAGAAATTACTACTAAGCAACAAGAATATTAAAAAAAAAATTTTATTTTAATTTAATTTTAACTTAAACAAAAGATCACGCTCTTACATTTGCAAAAAGAACCCTCTATCGTCCTATTTATAAATTAACTAACTAACTTTCGATCCCTCCCATTTATCTCGAATTATTCCTGGAAATGGAAACGTGCTCCTGATGAATTTTTCGCAAAGTCTCTAGCTCTCTTGCGCCGCGTTTCGCGTCAATTACAGGTAATCGTCTTCTGTTAATTAATTCTTTGAACTGGGAACGGATCCCAAAAAGACTTTTCTCGCCCGGAGCGACAACGATTTTCCCCTAACTCGGCCAGCAAGTCGAATTTCCCTGATCTAAGTTGAAAATAAACGGATCTCGATGGCTTCCCACGTCAGATCACGTTCTCCTTTTGTTTTCAAAGTCTTTATCGCGGTAAGCCACGGAAATACGCGTGTTAAAACATTGAAACGTGCTCTCTAGAATAGTTTCATCGAAACGGGAGCAATTTTCTTCGACGTTAAGACGTTCTCGTCCTTAAAAATATCCTTCCTGGTCGCTCGTTCCATTTTCTTCGCTTTATTTCCTCTCGTATCGAAGGGTCCAGTACAAATAAATCGAATTAAATGAAACATCTCCAGCTATATACACGTTCCTTATAAAATTATTTCAGCGTGGCCAGACAAGACTTGCTTTCTAAAATATCGAAGTAATTATCGTCGTTAATCGCTCAATTGTGATTTCAGTGGGATCTCAGTCTTCGACAAATGAATCTAATTAAATTAAATTGCAAATTCAATAATTCACAGTCGTTCGTCGCGACATCGTTTTAGAATTAGAGCAAATTATTCTTTTGTTCTAAAACGACGAAATAATCGAAGTTAAATACTTGATTGAACGAGATTTTAACATTTATTAACGGTTTCATTAAATCTTGTGTAACAAACGAGGGATACAGATAGATAGATAATTTATTTCTTGTCATTTTTACATAAGGAAGAACTTTTGCTTACATCACATAATTTACAAATCATAAAAGGAAAAAGAAACATTTACCCTGTATTACATACCTCTGAAACACAAACAACTAAAGCTAACTTTAAATTTATAAATGCAGCAGTTTAGTACTCTTTCTATGCTCTGTTTTCCTAACACTCCTTCCGGCCCTCAGACTCTATCGACCCTTCTATTCTATTCACCCCTTACTTCTCATCCCCACCTTCCGCATCTTCCTTCTCTTTCCCAAGCGAGGGATATAATTACGCATCTTTGTATCTTTACCTCGAATTTAATCATTTTTAATCCACCGAGAAAATCACGGGAGTAGAATCGAACGGGACCACGAATCGCTTTAAAACTGGAGAATCACATAATCGATGGGAATCTGCGCTGCGTTGGTCGGTTTAATCTCTGCCAAGCAGAACCGTTTAATTGTCGTTGGAAATAGTGGCAAGCTCTGTTACGCCTCTGTGAAAATAATCGCCTTTGACATCGCGTCCTATTGGGAGCCGAATTGAAATATCAAAGAAAACGTTTCGAATTCTGTTTAAAAAAGTATATATATATAAAAGATTGGGTGACCATATGCAGTAAATTCATCGAAAAATATATCATTCATCAGCTAAAAATTAGCGAACGGCATGAAACAAGAACCTGCCACTGGGTTCAATTGTTCCAAAGTTCAATTTAATTTCCACCGACGAGAAGAAGCTTTTCCACCGGAGTTTCAAACTGTTAAATGCAACCTCGGCGATCCAGACATTTAGAGCGATGGGAAATTCATACGGAAATTAAAACGGACTCGTTGGAACCCAAAACATTTAATCGCGATTTAAACGAAAAGCTTGTTTACCAAAGAACGAAACAATGGATGCGTAATTATCCAGCGTTTTTCTTTAAAGACAGTACTTGTCCGGAGCCAAAATCTTGTCGATCTGCGGAAAAAACAACACTGGGTAATCGCTGAATTGATTATTCATATTTTCGGAGATATAGAAAAAAAATTGAAAGCTAAATGGAAGTTCTGTTTTCTGGACGATGTAACTTACGTATATCGTCGCTAATATTTTATACATTTTTAATTTGTGCACATTCTCGGGGATTTCTCTATATTTTCATTAACTAGATAGATATACAGGCTGTCCCCAAAATGTTGTAACACATTGAGAAGGGTAGTTCGGGAGGTGATTTGAAACAACTTTTTCCTTAGCGAAAATGTTGTCCGAGGCTTCGTTGAGGAGATATTAAGAGAAAACCCCGACCAATCAGAGCGCGCGTATACCGCTGGAGCGGCCGTGGTAGCGAAGGCTACGCGCTAGGCGGCAGCGTCAATGATCCTTCGATGCACGTCGAGTCACTTGTTCGCGTACAAGCGCGGCTGCCAGCGCGTAGCCTTCGCTACCGCGGCCGCTCGAACGGTCTACGCGCGCTCTGATTGGTCGGGGTTTTCTCTTAATATCTCCTTAACGAAGCCCCATCCGACATTTTTGCAAAGGAAATTGTTGTTCAGAAGCGTCTCAGCTACCCCCCCTTTCCGACTCCTCCCCGACTTTTGGGACACCCTGTATATCTGACATATACTACTTGTGATTCCATGTTTTCGGTTCTTTTGGTCTAACACTTTTCGTTGCATTTATTTGTCCTATACTACTTGTCTTACACCACATCGTATACTTTCCATGTCTGACTATGTCTGATATATTCTACTTGTGATTTCACGTGTTCTATTTAAATAGCCTTATAAATAAACGATAGGAATATACAGTGTATATTTCAAATATTGATTATGCGAATCCCAAAGTACTATCTTGTTGATCTGCGGCAAGAACAACACTGGGTAATCCATGGATTGACAATTCATATTTTCGGAGATATAGAAAAAGAATTGAAAATTAAACGAAAGTATGTTTCTTGTTTTCTGGACGATGTAACTTACATATATCGTTGCTAATATTTTATACATTTCTAATTTGTGTAGATTCTCGTACATTCCTCCACGTATTTTCATGTACTATGACTGTATAAACAACTGCAGTGTGCTAATTCTTTTGCAAGCTGTAATCTCGTTAATTTACAACAAAACTGAACGTGAAAATACACTCAAGACGTTGTAGAGCACATGTTGCAATATCTCCCTCGAAAGATTTTTGTCTCGAAAAAGAAAGAGTTAACGCTACTTTAAAGTGATAGACCGATACTAAAAAAAAAAATGTTGGATAATTATGCAACAACCCAATAATTTGTATATCGAACGGTTTAAAAGCGATACGTTTAGAATGGGTTCGACCATAAGTGACCTGAATCTAGAAAATATACTTGTTCCACGTAACGCGACCAGAATTAATGGCGCGACGCGAACCAAGCTGCTTTGGCGGACCATAATTGCCCCATAACGATAGCACGAGCGATTGGAATTAATTAGTATCTACATTGGTCCGCCGATTAATTGGCTGGGAATTGTTTCGACCGTAAGATGCACAGAAGGGAGTGCATTGGAGGTATTAAGCGTGGAAGAAAGTTCTTTCCTCCATTTTAATTGGGATCATTTCAGTTTGTAGGATTTAAATGTTACAGTTTTAAAGTGTTAGTATTGGTCCCTCCGGAATTGCATTTGTCGTCACCGACTGATTACTATTATCCTGAAAATTAATACCAAGTGATCTACACTTCTTCAGGGAATTGTTTAAATGTTTAATGACAGATGGGGATGTTAATGATGCTTGATGTTTAATCCATTAATCAAATTTTACTTTTCCAGGAAATTATTTAAATGTTTAATGATAATTAGGAATGTTAACCTTCGATGGGCCGAATTTTTATTTCCTGCAAACAATTTGCAAGGCATTTATTTTAATTTTTCAAGTTAATGGTATTGCCATTGGCTATCAGAGACATTATATAATTAATATGTATACGTCATTTGTTGGAAAGACTAAAATTATTTGGTGAATTTAATGATGTTTAAATAGCATCGACAGTACTATAAAATTAAACAAATTAGTACTGAAATAATTTCGATAATCTTCCCATGCTTCAATATAATAATCAAAAAGCCATGCAAAATCTTCCCCCACCCCTAATATTAATGTTTCCTTCCTCCTGGATCGTTAATTTGTCTTTGAGCTCAACAAATCGGGTTCTTCCAGTCGTGAGAATTTTTTCCGACATGAATAATTGATTTCGTTGTACCAACCATGTAAGACAGGCTAAACATCCCGAAACATCGGCGGAAGGATAATGATTATGTTAGACGCTAGCTACATCTTCAGAAACGCGATCCATGTGGTTTGCGTCCGTACAATCATCGCAGCGTCAAGTTTCGTGTTAATAATCGCATTTGCATAAACCGCTTCGATATACAGGGCATCCCGTTTCAAACTTTGAAGGCATGTATCATGTATGAGACCTGTATCAAACTTGTACCAAACAGGTTTCTCAGAATAACGTTTCGACTCGCCATTTTCGGTTGTTTGAAGTCCATCATTTTATTAATACATATCAAAGACAACGTTAGGTAATCACTAGAAGATATTATATATATATAATTTAATATATAATATAATTTATAATTAATATAATATAATATAATTTAATATATATTAAATTATATATGTAATTATAATTATTATTATACTAAATCTGTATATATATTTATTTATCGCACCTCTCAAAAAATATATTTTTTGGGGGCATTTTATATGTATATATATTTAATATAATAATAATTATAATTATATATATATATATAAAATTTAATATATATAAATATATTTTTTCTTATATGATTCTAGTGATTACCCGGCGTTGTTTTTGATATACATTAATAAAATGATGGCCTTCAAACAACCCAAAATATATATATATTATTATATGAGATAAGAAATATATATAAATTACATGAGAAAAGAATTGCAAATTAAATGAAGGTATATCTTATATTCTAGAAAGTGTAACGTTTTATCGTTGATATTTAATATATTTCTCGTTTGTGCATATTCTCGTGGATTCCCCCATATTTTCTCAATTACTATAAACATAAATGTATAAACATCTGCAGTCTAATAATCACTCGAGAAGCGGAGTCCATGGTATTTTTAATTTTGAAAAATGAAAAAATATGTGACTTTAATGCCTAGAATGGGAAACTCCGGACGCGTATGCAGATATTGCGGTTGAAAAGCGAACTTCGAATGGTGCTGGCAGCCTCCGGTTTCTATTATGCTTCCGGAAAACCTGATAGCATGTTGCGCTAGTATGATTCGAACAACTCTTGGATGTCGGAGGAAAACTCTAACCCATATTTCCTACACGTATTTTTACCTACTTGAAATGTAATTTAAATCGAACCGAGCATTTCGGCCAATATTAGATTGAAGTGAACTTAAAAGAATTTAAATAAGTCTGCATCAGTTGTGCCATAATTCTCTTTTCAAACGATTTATAGTGATTATTTTATTATTCCAAACATAATTTTTAATGAATTCCAGATAATAGTCATATGCTTCCATTCAATTAATTCCGATTGTAGAAGATCCCAACCTTAGGGACATTATCTTTATTTATACTATAAAGTATTTTATTCCTGCTGCGACCCCTTCGTTCCGTGCCTCAACTCTGTATCTTTGATATCTATTCTTATTGAGCATCTAAAAAAAGCCAGACGCTTTCATCTAAATAATTTCAATTGTTGGACATTCCTCCCCTACAGCCACTATTTTTGTTCAAACCATGAAGCACTCAACCCCAAAGTGTATCATTTAATTTTGTAACCTCTTCAAATTCACGAATCTCATCCAGATTTATTTTCATCATCTCCTCACCTACAGTACCAATCTCTTTAGTTTCTTAGTGAAACCTTGCTATGATCCATTTCTGAATTAATAACTGACGCTTTTACTTTGGCACAGGATGCACCCGAGTGAAAGTAAAACATAAAACGCGTTTCAGAGTATCCAGTGACACCGATAATAATGCTTTTGTCTTCGCAGATACTGTTCCCTGATAAAATAAAGTCTTCTTAACTCCTGGGGAAGTTTACCTCGCTTAAAGTTTCGCGCTACAGTTCCCCTCGATTTAATAGGCCGTGCCACGGCCCCCCAACTCTCGCGTCTTTTTTAATGGATGCAACTGGTAAGAAGTTCGCAGTTTAACGAGCAACTTCGTCGAAACAATTTTTTTTCCACGGTGTGGTGGGTTTCGAAAACGTTGTAAAACGAGCATTCCGCCTGAACTTTCGAGGAAAATTAATCGAATGCATTTTCCACCGATGAAGGGTACGAAGGAGTGTACGTGGAACACGTCGGACGACGCGAGTGGAAATTTCGAGAGCTGATCAGACAAAATGGTCGAGGTCGAAGCTGTTTCGCTTTCTATTAGCTATGAGCTACTTAAAAATTTAATTAAACGAGATACTTGGGATAATTAAGCAAGCTTTCCACGCTTTCTCCTGCTGTAAGGCCCAGGTTATCTCAATTTCCTTTTCTTGATGAGACACTCGAAAGATATCTTAATGCGCGTATCGCGTGATTAGTATTTAACATGCAACTTCCGTATGACAAAGTTTTCTCTGGTTGCTATACCTTCAGAAGTAATTAAGAGGGCAATGTTTTTTTTTAACACTTTCGAGGCAATTTTCATGATTTTTACAGGGAAAGTATAATCCTGTATAATTTGGTAAAAATATTTTTATGATCTTAAGCAATATGCTATACTTTTGAAAGTAATTAAGGGGCTGTTTTCTTTACCAGTTTTAAAGCAATTTTTATGGTTTTTTGTTTAGCCAGAGTACTTACTATAGAATTTGATAAAAATACTTTAAAGACCTTAAGCAACATGGTATACTTTCAAAAATATTTTTATGATCTTAAGAAACACGGTATAGTTTTAAAAGTAATTAAGGGGGTACTCTTATCTTTTAGACCACTTTCGAGGCAATTTTCATTTTTTTCAACATACTTGAGATAAACTGTTGAAACATACCACGATTTATATATATATACACAAGATTTTTAAGTTCTGGTTAGATCGGGAAAAGAAGTTATGCAGAGTGTGCAAAGTGCCAGACGAAACTATGTTTCATTTGATGAACGATTGTATGGCGGCACTACGAACAGATAAGAGTTTGGAAATGGTTCTTGGGGATGAAGGTGAAGGGGTGGAATGGATGAGGAATGTGCTGAAAGAAAGAGTGAGGAAAGAGAAGGAAGATGCAATTTGTAACTGATGTAATGCAAGCAAAAATTCTTCCTTATGTAAAAATTACAAGGAATAAATTATTTATGTATGTATCTATATACAAGATTTTGTTAAATTTACAGAAATTGTATAAAAATATTTTAAATACTTTAATGGCGATAATATAAGTCTATCTCTCAGTCTAAAATAAAAGAGTACACCCTCAACCAAAAATGAAGAAATTATCGATCACGTTGTCACTGTCGATTATTGGCACGTTCCTTTGCATACCTCGGCCCAAAGAAAGCGATACAAAAGAGTCGCGAAGGAGTTTAAAAGTAAATTCCAAGAGTTCCGCGCGGGAAACAATGCATGATTCGTTTAAGCAATTTCTTCTATAGGAGACTCCACAAAGGAGATGAAAAGAAGAACGATTTATTTAAGAAATTTAAAAAAGATCTACTCGTGATAAACTGCGGTATAAAACGCTGAGCACGACCGGAACGATGTCTTGAAAATTAATAGAATAAGGAGTAAACGAGCGTGTACATTTTGTTGCGATACTTCAACAAAAGCGACTATTTGTACACCAAAAAATTTCCAGATCTTGTCGAAACACGAATGAATACATACACAAAATTTGAAATCTGTGTGTCTAATAGTTTTCTCAAAATAAAATCTTAAATATCAACCCGAGGTTGGGGCTCCAGCTCGGTCAAGCTTTGTAAATAAAAGAAAGATAAATATTTATTTTCATTTACTCGGTTTCATCGCGAGCAACGTTCATTAACGACACGGTGGAATATCGTTAAGTGAATCACAGGCGGAAATACGATTTATCGAGAACGGTATCGGGTTCTGGACTAAAATTAACGATCACCAAACGAGCACGGACGATGATTCGCGACGACGCGGCCGATGGTGAAGCCTCGGGTAAAAAATCAGAGACGAAGGAAATTGGATTCCCTCGGCGTTCCTCCGCTGCTTTCTGCCTCGCTTTTCATTTCTGTATCGCGTTTTGGAAAATACGTCGAGGCGCTGATTAATTCGCGTTAAATCGACCTGGTCTACCGTGAGAAACAAGAAATCTGAATACGTTTACGCGTCGATCAATTAAATTTGTTCGCTCGACCGTGACGAATTCGAATTCTGTGAGGCACGAATAGGGAGAGTTTTAATCGAAGAATTGATAACGAACCAGCATACATCATTTTATTTCTAGTGTGGCTCCTCCATTTTGTGCCCCAAACTCTGGGACTTCTATATTTTTCTATATTTTCTATATTTTTCTATATTTTCTATATTTTTCTATACTTCTATATTACTTCTATTATTCCAAATTAAATTTTTAATGAGCACCTGCATAAAGTTATATTCTTAAATTTAAATCATTTCAATTGTAGGGGATCCCACTCTTTACAGCCACTATTTTTATCCATTTTACCATGAAGTATTTATTACTCCCAAAATTAATTCTACTTTCGATACTCGATCCAGTTACTCAATTTCGATGCCATTCTACCCGATTTACAAAGCATCAAATCTATGCATTGGTACAAACTAGATTCACCACGATTATTCAAATCGAGTCTCTCCCTCGAACAAAGTTTCTCTCGTCCTCGAAACAGACAACAAAAAGACAGATCAGACCCTGCAAGACTTAACCGTCAACATCCTCCTCGATACTTTCGCCGCGGACTTTAACGCCGAGCTTTTAAACCTGCATTCGTTGGAATCGCGACGCTAGCTTTCAATCCTTGATAAGACCATTGGTGGATTACGACCATTGGAGTTCAATTGAACGGAACACCAGACAGAGCCATCGAATTAGATAACACGATTCCCGTTCCCCGCGCCAGATTGAAAACAGATCTCGCTCGGCGCGACGGAAAGTCGTGGAACTAGCTGGCCGCGCAGCAAACGGGATCCGGGGAATTACCGTATGCATTCGAGGTCTCCAATCACGGGGAACGTGATTACTGCGGATGTAAGAAATTCCCTCGGAGCCCACGGAATTGCTCAAACGGAATTCCCTTTGATCCTTGGCCATTTTAGGAAGCAGAGGGGACATTATGATCGTCTCATACGGCAGTACTCCGCAACCTTTTATCTTTCACGGCATAACAATGTTTTATGGATAATTTCGCGGTACACCACAAGTAAAAGCTTGTAAATACATAAATTACAATAATACGTATATGTTTTTATTAAGTAAGAGACACAATAAAATAGCTCTATATATGTAGATATTTACTTTTATTTAAGTTTTATGGATATAAAGCAGTTTGAATTGTACACCAACACAAGAATAAAAATGTATAGTTATTAGTTATAGAACATGTAAAAAAATGTCCTCTATAAATTTAAATATAAAGTTGGTTGTTTGGTATTTACTTATGCCCATTTAATCAAAGTTAATTAACAAAAGTGCGTTGTCACTCAGACACAAAGGTGTTGAGCATACATATAATGTATGGTAACTACATGTTTTTGTTTTGCGTATAATTTCAACGCATTGTCAGATAAATTACATATTGGCAAAAAATTAGGAGAGCATATGACTTACGTATAAATATTCCATATGAATTTAAAAGAAATAATAAATTCTAAATGATACCTGAAAATTGACGCTCCAGAGTAAGATACACCCTTAGGGGACATTTTGCTACTCTATTAGTTTCTGTGAAAAATGACGTCACAATTTTTCAATCATAAAATTTGAAATTAGTAATTTGACCTCTCCAGAAAGTTAAACAATTCATATTTTTAGACATACATTTTCAGCTAATAATATTCATCACTATATGAAATATACAACAGTATGACAACATCCAAACTAACATAAAACCAGAAAGCTCAGACATCACTAATTCAATTTAATTAATTTTAATCAAATTAATCTCGTTTAACCAAATCGCAGTACACAAAGACTCCCAGAAGGATGAATGAAGAGAAGTGGCTTCGATAAATGCATCCGTCGCAAAGCTCACGTGCCAGTATCGAATTTTCCTGAATCAGAATCTGTACTTTTGCGGCAACTCCAATTCAACCTTGTCCAACATAAGCTCTACGGCTTAGGAGCGTTCCCCTGTTAGCGCAACACAAATCCTCTGTTGTGCAAGACAAAGCCTCGTGAGGGGATCCACCTGTACACGGGGCCACCCCTAACCGAACATCGTGTCCAGGAATCATCCCTGCATCCTAAAGTTTTCCACCTTCAATCTGCCTGGACTCGATACGTTCATCCGTGTGTCAATCTACATTAAACCTGCCAAAGCCTCCAACTTGTCAGAATCTCTCACCTGATTGATCGATCTCACCAGTCAATCTACGAAACTTGCTACTCCAATCTTATCACTCCTACACATTTTTCTCTGAATATTCTCATTCGTTGTTACTTCGAATTATTTTTGAAGTGGATGGGAATTTTATTTCATTTCAAACATTCACAAACCACATGAATCTTCCTACTGGAATCTTATCAATTTATTTAGGAGCACTCCTACCTCAAACACATTTATCTGAATATTTTCTTTCGTGGTTAGTTCAAATTATTTTTGAAGTAGCTGGCAATTTCATTTCATTTCAAATATTCACAAACCACATAAATCTTGCTACTGAAATCTTATCAATATATTTAGGATCCTACCCCCAAACACATTTGTCTGAATATCTTCATTCGTTGTTAGTTCAAATTATTTTTGAAATGGCTAACAATTATATTTTATTTAAAATATTCACCAAAAGAACAATTCAGAAAAATAGCTCCAAAAATCCACCTGTACCAAACGTAACAAGTATCGACTTTCTCTGAATTACACTCTGTATTTCCACAGAAACTCCCAACGACCCATTCCCACTAACTTTTAATTAACCTCCCTTTTAATTAAACTCCACAGATACCAAAATTTGGTCACCTGAGTAAGATTTCTATCGAACAGAGATATTTCGAGCATGGAAATCCAGTTTTAGACATGCAACACGCTCCTCGGTTCGCAAGAATAGCTCCAAGAGGATCGTCAACGTGCTCAAGCGAACCCAACAGGTTTTCCTCGACCTTTTATTTATTTCCCTTTATTGTTTTTTTTCGTATAACGCGTCGAACTCAGTCACACGATCGATCCAGAAACTTTGACCCAGTTACGACGGTTCACCATTCGACCGATGCGTTAAAAATCGAGGCCTAAACGCTCTACCCTCCCTTCCCCGGTCCTTCTCGTATTGTTTAATACGAGCATCGCATACGAAATGAACTAACAGCAAAACAGTTCCCGAACTGCTCGAAATCAGAGCTCGTTTCGCGCTCGCTTTTCACTTGGAACAATGGAGCCACTCACAGACCACTCCGGCTGTTTATGATACCTGCGCGCGACGTAACTTTGCTCTCTCCGCGAATCTAGTTCGTCTCACCGGGTAGAAAGTGGCGTTCGCTATATTTAGGGGCGGGAATCGTTGCTGGCTGGACGAGAAACAGGTCGACCTTCGTCGATCCTACGCGATGGGGAGAGAATCCTGTCTGGTAGGAATTTTAATTAGAAAATAAAATAATAATACTTTCGAACTTTCGATGTATGTTCGCTATTGTTTTCAATTTTTATAACAGCCAGATCGATCTTTGTGGATCCTACCTGGCACATCTGGGGTGAGAATCATGTCTGATATAAATCCAAATTCAAAATAAAATAATGATATATTTTATTTTTAACTTGGATTGTAACTTTGGATATAATAATT
>NC_071980.1:12603089-12612719 GCF_026283585.1 Hylaeus volcanicus
AGTTAAGAATCCTGCCTGATATGAATTTCAATTAAAAATAAAATAATAATACTCTTGAATTTTCAATATATGTTCAATATATCCTATTTTCAATTGTAATAACAGCCTCGTCGATCCTACCTGGAAAATACAGGGTGTGAATCCTGTCTGATATAAACTGAAATTAAAAATAAAATAATGACAATAACAATCAGTTCGAGCCTATCTCGATATATATAATGAATAATTTCAAATTTCATTGGAACAACTTTGTTCCAAAGCTCTGCCATACGTGAAAAGTTAGAGTTAGCACGAGGACAGATCTATATAATCAGCATTCACGTGTAAAGAGTAAGTACATTTGCTAGGTATAGTGCTTGGTCTAACAGAACTAATGGTGTTTGTGCTTAATAAAATCCTCTAGACAACGATGCATTCGTGTCGAAAGCTCTGTTAGGTTCAGCGTCGTTCTTGGAAAAAATCATACATACTCTACATAAATATATGTAGTATACATATAAATATGTATAAAAATGTATAATCGCTACAGCTTCAACGAGGCAACATTAATTGTCACACGTAGACACACAGGTGGGGCGTTTGTGCTCGTTTGTCGTGATTCACATTTATAAGAAGCCGGTAAAGGGGACTTTTGTGCTGCCAGGAAAATACGTCTTTCCATGTACGTGACTATTTGTGAGAAAATAATCTTCACACATACAGATGCGTCCGTGACTCAATTGGAGAAAATTCTACTTTGCATATAATTTATTTATAAAACTTCGTCAAGTCTCGGAGATGGCCTCAGTAAAGTGATTGGAATACACATCGAATTATACACAAACAAAAATATTCTGTTCTTCGAGGAAATAATTTTGGATACCCCATCGACAAAGACAACGTTGAAGAAAAATAATAATAATTGAACGATGAAATGACATTCATCAGAACGTACCTAATAAAAACGTCTACTATCTATCTTTTCAGAGAATATTCCACGGATTCCTACTTGTTCCAAACTCGATTACGTATCGCCGAACATGCACGTGATTACAACTTCGAAAGCTTTCAATATGGAAATGTAGAATTATCTTTTGCCTCGAATTTCTTCCTTTCGATCGGGAGGAATAATATTCTACGTGTCGAGCCGCGTTAGTGTTTGGATATTTCGTAGCGAAAGTAGTTTCGACGTATGCAAACCAGCTCAAACCATGGAATCGAGACTATGCATAATTTTTGTAGATTTTTCTGCTGTTGATTCAACTAAAATGGAAAAACTATGATCTATGATTCGTTTGTTTGGATTCAGGGTTACCAGTTATGTTCACATAAAGACTACTTGATTCAGAAATATATGTTGTGCATATGACTAATAATTTATATGATGACCAAGAAGATGGCGACTTTGGAAGTGATTCTACCGGATCATAAATTTCACTGTACAATTATTCAAATATGCTCGAACATAGAAATAACAGCTCAAATTACAAAATTAACTCTTGATTTAACTTCCTCTAGCATACTTATATATGGCTTCTGATATATTTATCATAAATGACCACTTTTCGAACAGCTTTGCCAGATCAAAGTTTTCACTACACAATCACAAAACAATTTAAAGTATTTCACCGATATAAATCCCAAGCATACTTGAACACAGTAATACCAACTCAAACTCTAAAATTGCCCCCGGATTAAATCATCTCAGACACACTAAAATTGACTCTAATTAAAGAAAAAATAAATAACCAAATAGAAAAATATATATGTCGAATTGAGTAACCTCCTTCTTTTCGAAGTCGGTTAAAAATATTTAAGAATCCTCAACATCTAATTGAGACCGAATCGTGGAAGAAGATGGCCGCTCTGGAAAAATCCACTGTCATTTAATATTCATCCCCTATTCCAAATCGAACCAAACAGCATTTTGTAGCCAGAGTGGAGCCCAGAATGTCAAGCTATATTTACGTTGACCCACGTTTGCGAACAAGTTCGATGCAACTATCGAAAATGCACGCGCAGAGAATTCTTCAGCCGAACCACGGACGCAATAAAGGGCAAATCTCGTGGAAGACGGGTCCACGGGATGGCTAGGCTGCGAATGTATCTGCTTTGTATCGAAGTATACGGGGGATCTAATGCGACACCGTCGCCCCGTAATCTCGTTTTGCTAACCGCGTTTTCTGGATCGTTTAGAAACTACTTCGGAACCGGTTAGTAAAACCGCGTTTCGTGATTCTTGCTACCTTCGCAGCGTGGGAGGCGTCGGGCAGCCAGCCAAGGTGCATTAATTCGAACCAGCGAGGCGGCAATTCTGTTTCCCGCGTTAATAAAGAAAAAAAAAACACTTCCCCTTCAATTAAACCTCGTTCAGCACCTTGGAAAAATTGATAACGTCGAACGATATTGAATATCGCGGCGTGTATGGTCGAATATTGTTTATTTACTCGATATTCAACCCGACATCTTTTACTCGTGGCTCTTATTTTTTATTATTAACGGTGTTTCTTATCTTTTTTATTCAATTAATTGTGCGATCTTGGTATATTTTATGATTCCGGCTCGTTACGAATTATTTGCAACATATTTTTCTGAAATATTCTTTTGAAAAATTTGTGCTATGAGTTTGATATAATTGAACAACTATCCTGGCTCGTTGTGAATTCTTTAAGTCAAATATATACTATATGTACACATACAAGTATACATACTATATGTATATACTTCATATATTTTTTTTTTAAATATTCTTTTACAAAATTTATGCCACATTTACATGAATCTGACGCAATTGAATATAATTGAATATAGATATACTCTACGTATTTTTTTTTAAATATTCTTCTAGAAAATTTATGCCACATTTACATGAATTTGACACAATTTAATATAAACGTGTATTAAATGCAACACAAATGTTTTGTATCAGCAAAAGTAAGTACACTTTTCTTGTGAATAAAACATGCTTGTTTTGGACTATATATACTATACAATATTTGTTGAAATGAATTAAATACGAGTAGATGTATTTAATTAACGTATATTCGATATTGTATGATTGTGAATTCGATGGAAAGACCATTTACACAAATACAAACAATTTCGAATCACAGTAAATAATGTACCGTTCGACCAAATAAATTTTAGTAAAATTGCATCGCTTGGTAAATATCGAATTTACAATCTACACCAGCGTGAAGCAATGAAAAGAACAAAGTAGAAAATCCCCGATCCACCAATTACTGGATATGCGATTTATGAAAAGAGGAACGAACTTTTCGAAATTATTCAACGCGCATCTATTGAATAGCAAATAAATTATGAAAAATCCCGATACGTAGAATTACCAGTGCGATACTTATTACTGAAACGAAAAAGCACCTCGCAAGTTGCGATTGGATCGTTAAAAATGATGCATCTCAACGTCGACGTTATCTCCCTCATGAATAATTCGTGTCATTAAATAATTCGTGTCATTAAATAATTCGTGCGAAGCTGAAGCACTTTTCAATTACCTCTCGACTGATCATCAAGAGATACATAATATTGTGCACAGACTATTTATATAGACTCCTACTTGATTTAGAAACTACCAAAGTAAAAGCGAATTGTTCAACAGTTAAAAATCTGGCTACGCGCGTTCACTTTATCTTCCTCGTGAATAATTCGTGCGAAGCTAAAGTACTTTTCAATGTATATAATTTCGTACATAGACTGTTCATATAGATTTCTATTTTAATTAAGAAACTACCAAAATAAAAGTGAACTGTTTAACCATTGAAAATCTAAAATTTCTCGATGTGGCTACGCGCGTACACTTTAGAATCACTTAGCAGCCTCTCTTCGCGAGACTCTTCGAAATAGCTCAAGACATGGTACACAAATCCAACGGACAGATATCCACGGAGCGTCACTCGGAGCACCCCTCGAAGAGACAAAGGGTGCCCCAGCAGCGAAAAGATTAATCTCCATTCTCTGCCCTACATTCATCCATGCAGACTAACGCGATTACTCTTCGCCGTTCCACGAGATTTTTCACGAACACTTAAAAACGACGGAATAAAGAGCCGCGCCGCTGAATCAACCCTCAAACCGGTCTCTCGATGCTCGTTACGACTACGTCTATCAAAAAGGAAAAGGAGGAAACGGAATACCACACAGTCATCGCCGAGAGTCTCCCCTGGAAGGGTTCCTCGAAAGTGATAAAAAAAAAAGAGTTCAGACCCTGTGATCGTTTCGCGTGAATTACTATCAACCCCCTGTCGTGCACAATGACTTCTTCGAGTCAAACGTATACTCGACATAACACATATTTTTGTAACACCTTGGAGGATATCGATATATCAGTGTATGAGTGCTTTTGTATAAAAAATATTATTATTGTGTTCATTATTTACGAATACGACATTTTTGGAAATTTTAAAATATAGAATATTTAAACACTCTTACCTCAAACAAATTTGTCTGAATATTCTCTTTTGTTGTTACCTCGAATTATTTTTGAAGAGGCTGGCAATTTTATTTCATTTCAAACATTCACAAACCACATGAATCTTGCTACTGGAATCTTGTCAATTTATTTGGGAACCTACCCCCAAACACATTTGTCTGAATATTCTCTTTTAAAATGTAGAATATTTAAATGTGACAACGTGTATTCTGGATACTCCACGACAACAAAACTCCACGTAACAAAATTATCGTTGTTTACGAACACCTTTTAGAATAAAAAAAAAAAAACGGAGAATATTAAAGTGTGACAGAATATATTTTATTTTATATCGTTATTATACTTTCGATGGAATGAGCCATGAACAATTGTTGTAGTAAGGATTCCATAATTCAAAATTAGCCTCTTTTTAAAAACACGTTATTTTGAACCTCTCAAGGAAGATTGATATCGAAGTTATCATTATTTACGAACACGACACCTTTTAAAAATTTAAGAATATAGAATTATAAATGTGACAGCATATGTGTGTTATTATCGTACTCAAAATAGAATGATAGAAAATAAACAATCTTTATTTTCTATCTACTTTATTCTTTCTTTCTACTTTACTGAAAGTTGAGCTCGAAAACATCGCGTTGACTCGTACGTAAACATTTTCATCCCCAAAATATAAATTCCACGCCCTTGCAATTTAAGTTCCCTTGAAATAAACCTTGCACGATCCGACACAGAAACGAGTACCGAATTGCAACCACGAAAAAGTTACTTCTGCACGACAGGGGGAGGTGAGGAGGAAGGTGAAGGAAACGAAGTACGAATTTTAACGTCGAAGGGACGAAACAGTCACGTACCAGCGAGTCCATCGAGGTTTGAGAGTCGATCGAGGGCGCGTATAAAGGGGAGAGTGAGAGTGTGGTCAGCCAGTTGTGGATGAAATTTACTCACGATTGTGTGACACGTTTCGGCGGTGCGGCAGGACTGTCGTCGAGGGTGGAAAAGCACGTCGGACAGGCCGCGAAAGAGGCTCGCTCGTCTCTCGGCGCGCATCGCGCAGACGTGCGCTCTCCTCCGAACCCCCTCTGCGTTTACGTGGTACACACGGCGAACGATAAACGGAGGAGGGGGTGGAGGACGGAGGGTGAAAAGGAAGATCGCGGGGATGTTTTCCCGTGGTTGGCAGCAAGACAGGAAGCGGTTGGGGAAGGAATCGGTTTGTAACGGTGTCACTGGGAAATGAGAGTAAACCTACGCAACAAAAAAAAAACCAAGAGTGGGGTGGGTGGGTTGACCATGTAGCGAGACCTGACACTTCCAGGACAAAAGGATGCAGATAGGTGCAGCTGGAGGTCTCGAAGGATGAAAGGGATCGGTTGCAGTATGGAAACGAGTGTTTTGGGGGTGAAAAATTCTATGTGGGTGATTTGGGAGGGTATGTATGGTGAATACTTGTTTTAATGTGTAGGGTTGTCTGTTTAAAAGGGTTAAACTGATAAAACTGATTTTCTTCTATTTATTTTGGACGTGGTTATAGCTTGAATTAGGGAAAAGTGTATTAAAAGAAGATTGATGAAAAGATCGCATTATCCTTTTATATTCTATGTTTACATTCTAGTTTGCACCATAGCCAGAAGTGGGTTTTATGAGAAAAGAAAAATTGTATACCCTTAAAGTTTCATGTTTGATGTTTGATAAATTTTGTTAATATAATTATATATTTTAGTAGAGATATTTTAAAGACCTTGATCAACGAGAATACAAACAAACTTTATATTTTGACCCAAAAAAAATATCAGCAATCCCTTAAATGCGACATTTCTGGTCCGATTTCGTGGGTAGCTCTTCGGGTTCGCTACAAGAATACTAAAGAGGGTGAAAGCTGTCCGAGTTTGAATGATTACAATGGAAAATTAAGAATAAAGTATTTCATTCTGTGCAACGTCATTCTTTGTCAACTTTTATCTTGAAGTAGGAACTTTCGGTGAACCCTATGTATATAAAGACGATGGCTGTGAAAAATTCGATTAAAATCGAGGAATGAACGGCATACATTTCCATCGCCAAGATACAGAAATGGTAATTTTAAGAAAACTTGCACCCTTGTTCTTCCCACGAATTTCCCTGGCGTGCATGGGAGGAAACTCACCCCGATTAGAAAAGTTTCAGGTCGAATTTATAGGAGATAAACTTCATGAATATTTAATCGTTTCTGATCGACCATCGTTTATTCAATTTATACACGTACGAACCACAATTGCTTTTCAACTACTTTCCACCAGTTTTAGCGATTTTCAGTGTTCTGCTAATTTTTGTTAGCCTACACGAACCAATTAATTTATTTAGCGTTTATCATTTACTTTTTCTTAGATAATTGACATGAAAATTACAATTGATTCTCTGTAGCAACAGTTCTCTCCCCAAAATTAAGGTAAACCCTTTATTAACAATTCAATGATTTTATGAAGAAGAAGCTTACAGCTCCATTAAGCACTTAATTTATTCATAACTTCTTTGAGTATAAATTAACAATCTAAAACTACCTTCGATGAAAATATAGAATGAAACACAATGCACAGAACAATAAAATCCTGAAGCTAAGATTTTGTTGTCTATCTTAAACGTCAAAAAAATGCTCGTGTCTCTTACGAAAAACACTTATTCCCTCCGTAAAAGTCGAAAGGCTTCCATCATTTTTCTAGAATCCCCAAAGAAGCTTCACATGACATAAAGCACCCTTAAAAACCATGGTTCTCCCGTGGCAGTTCATGCGAAATTTCACCGCGATTCCCTCGATTCGCGGGGGATGCAACAAATCTCCTGAATCGTTTTCCATCCTGTGTACGTTTCTCCGCGTCGTCATGCAACTCGTTGCGTGGACACTTGATACGTATCACGCTCTGTTTTCTCAGACATAATAGCATCTCTCAAATTGCGGCCGCGCTCCGTCGCGGCGCTGTTTCATTTTTAATGTTGTTTATATACCGCAACGTCATTAGCGCGAACAGCAATCTCTCGTCGTTGAGTATTTTCTTTCTCTGCGCGGCGCGCGAGCCACGGAATTTCCGACTGGAAATTTTCCCTAAAAAACGAACAATTTATTCGACGACCAAGACTTATCTTTGGACCAGAAACTACCCTCGTACACGGTTACTTTACTGCCTGATGCAATAGGCGACGTTATCTTTTCGCGAAACTCATAACTGTATTTCGTAGTCATTGTGGTTTGAGAAAAGATTGTTAAAATTGATAATATTAGTAAGTGCATGAAAATTTATTAGATAGAGATCTATATTTATTTAATTATATAAATTTAGGATTGATTATATATATAGAATTTTATATATATGTACGTATACATGTATAATATACATTAATGAATAAATATTAATTAATTTCGTTAATTTTATAGAATCTATTGACGTGTTACATATTTGATGAATTCGTAAATGTATATATAGGTGTACGTGGTCGATCTTAAATTTATATAAGTAAATAAATACATATAGAATATATGTATAATTGTATTCTATTAAATAACAATAAATTTATACAGCCTGGGCCAAGTAAAATTAACAAGCTACCATTTCTCGTTAGCAGTACATTTCGAGAAAAATGTCAAAGGGAAAAAATGAATGGTTCAAAGTGTACTTTATTTATAAGACCATGTTCTTTTTATAAGTAGAATGGTGCAATCGATAGTTACATTATTTTTTTTTTTAATGGAAATGTATATTTTTGTTTACATGGATTGACTCCATTCATCACTCTACGTAAAATATTATTAGGATAAATGAAATCTACTCCAAGGCATAATGTACATAGAAAAAGAAATCGAAATGTTCCATCGACCACTACCACGACTCCAAAGCGACGTGGAACGATCGATCACGCGTGTATCGCGTTGAAAATTCATATTCTTTTATCGTACGTGGCTGAAAACAACAGCACGCGGTGAACACTTGACTCGATCATCTAATTAAAAAGTTGCGAAAGGGGGACCGAGCGTCTTCGTAGGACTCGTGAATCTTTCATGTGTCATTGGCTCTCGGTCCATCGCGAGTCGCTTCACCTGCTCCCGAAGAGAACGAAAGTTTCGTGCGGAAAAGGAGCTGCAACCCCTCGGTGAATGAGTGCAACGAGCCACGCGGAACAAGGAAAGATCGATGGTCCGTCGAGACGCCAACGTTCCTAACGACATTCTTCGTTTCTTTATCCATCCTTGCTAAACTTGACAACATCGCCACACGCGTTATCCTAAAATGGAGTGAATAGAATAGTAAGGAGGTGTGCCTAGAGAATATTGTGTACTTTAATCAATTTACCAGAACGAATTAAAATTCAAACTGAATAAATATGTGTACTGAATAAATATGTATATATGAATAGCAAAGGCCCAGAGATTTAAATAGAATGCCTGCCTAGGATCATTCTATGATTTCTAAGCAAACCAAGTTGTAAATGTCGGCTCGGAGCGTTAGAACTTACCTTGTTCGATGTTTCGGCAATTCGCAAACACAGGAAGCAATCCCTTAGGAGCAAGTTTCGCTGAATACTGGATGCTAGTTTCACAATTCCCTTAGAAACAATCTCTACGGTCTTCCTCGGCGATATCACCCTCAATGTTTACGTTCTGCTTTAATTATACAGCGCACACGCGCTTTTATTAATAGTGCAAGGGGTGCCAAGGAGGGCGCGCGCATATACGTGTAATGAATGAAAACCTCGCTCATTTTTCCCCCTTACCCATTCCCGTTTTCAGTTTATTGAAAATTTAGTCGGCGAAAAAGTGATACCATAAAACAAGAGAATTTTGATGCGGAGGAAGAAGAAGGGAGAAAAGTACGGGATACTTTGTTCTTTTATGGATCACTAGTACCAGGCACGGTTCCTTAATCAATTTACACTTTACACTTAACACTTTACACTTTACACTTTACATTTTTCCATTTTCCACTTTTCCGCTTTTCCATTTTCCATTTTCCACTTTACGCTTTTACATTTTTGCACTTTACACTTTTGCACCTTACATTTTTCCACTCTCCACTTTTGCATTTTTCACTTTTCCGCTTTTCCACTGTACACTTTTGCACTTTCCACTTTTCGCTTTTCCACTATATACTTTTGCACTTTACATTATTGCACCTTACGCTTTTGCACTTTACACTTTACACTTTACACTTTACACTTTACACTTTACACTT
>NC_071980.1:12612729-12642417 GCF_026283585.1 Hylaeus volcanicus
ACACTTTACACTTTACACTTTACACTTTACACTTTACACTTTACACTCTACACTTTACACTATACAAGTTCGCAGCCATTAGCTCTCGATATTATTCGCGACGAAGTATTGTTCGTCACGAATAATACCGATTACCAGGTCTCACCACGTGGAGGTTGCTGCGACTGGAGACCCGGAGATAGAAGGAATCAAAGTTCCTTCGATCTCCCTCTACATAGAATATACATACATAGATGGATACTCTACATAGAGTTGACGAGCTTAATACTAAGTACGAAACCGTGGAAATCAAAGAAAGTAAACTCCCTTTGATTTCCAAAGTTTAAGTCTGCCACTGCCAAGTAATTATTTCAACTAAGAGGGTGAAACTAAATTGAAATCGTGACGCGACGCGACCATGAAACTGGACATACTGAGTCAGTCCCGTTTCCTCTTGATGGATCTGACTCGAGAGATGACGACCGGCACCTCCGAACCAGTCCTCCACACCCTGCACCCATCTAGGAGCCACGACGGACCCAACTCGCGATCCGTCTCACTGCGCTTTGGCCTTACTGCGCAGCTTGCCGAGTCCTGGACTACACCAGACGGGATACAGAGAGTAGAGGACCGATCCGGAGGCGCCGATTGTCTTCCTCTCGAATACAGATTCACCAGGAGGACGGCAACCGACCTTTCTGTCCAATCATACGGTTGATCACTACACTTATCACATGAAGTAATAGTGACCGAAGTGGAGAACGGAGTTACGAGTCCAATATGGACCTACGAACAAACCAAAGAATTGAATAACTGATTAATAATTATTTGACAGAGGACAGACTATCGTACATACATGCCTTAAAACTAACTTAAGTACATGCCTTAAAACTAACCAAACTAAGCTACCCACAACCAATACCAAGCTACGATAACTAAGAGAAACTACACTACGCAAAAATGGGAGTGACGCGAGACGCGGACGCGCGATCGCGAGATCCATATCGACCGAAGGATCGTCGAAGAATGAGCTCTCGCTCCTCGCATACCTGTTTGGGTCGCGGCCGTCGCTTGCTTGTACCTCTCGAACTAGAGAAGGGGAAGGGCGAACAACAACCGCGTGACATGTCGTGACAGGTCGATTCGAAGGTTCATTTAATTTATCAAGAAAATAATTCGTGAAACATTGATATCACAGCAAAATCATATTCCCCATCATTGTTTAAATAACATGTATTGTTAATAATTAATGTAACTATTGTCAGAAATTAATATTTAGTTGGTCCAATTGATAGATATTAAAATATTGACTAATTTCTCACGATTAATGTCACGAATGAATACTTATTCTGAACCGTAATTGTTATTAATGTTTAATCGAACACTGAATGATACTGTATGTATCACGAATGTTTAATTATGTTGGAGATATTGAGTTTTAATTGTTTCAATTGATAGATATTAAAATATTGACTAATTTCTTACGATTAATGTCACGAATGAATACTTATTCCGAACCATAATTATTATTAACGTTTAATCGAACACTGTATGGTACTGTATGTATCATAAATGTTTAATTACGTCTGTGGATTAATTGTTCCAATCAATAGATATTGAAATATAGTAAAATATCACACGATTACTTATTTAAATTTTATTCTCAACTTTTCATGTTCGGAAATATTACTTTCTCGAAAAACATTGGAATAATAATCTGAAACTCTAAAATGCATTGAATATGTGCATCTCCGAATTAATTGAATATTTACAATGCATATAGTAACATTCAGTTTTCGATTAAATATTAATAAGAATCAGGGTTCGGAATAAGTATTCATCGAACACAGTAATCGTGAGAAATATTTCTACATATATCGTTATATCTGTTAGCTGGAATAACTAAAAATTAATTTCTGACAATAGTTACATTAATTATTAACAATATTTCTTCAAGTAATGACCGAGAATATGACTTTGCTGTAATATTACACCGCGCAGACAGTGGTAGTTGCTTTTTATCCGACTTCGAAAAGGAGGAGGTTACTCAATTCAACATGTATATTTTTTTTTTCTAAAAATGTTCAAAATCATTACTAACCAATCATTAACTACATACTTTGTAATTTCAATCACCAACCAATTACGAAAAACCCTCGAGAAATGGGCTCACAGAAATGTTTGTATTCAATAAATTAATTTTCACAAAATATCAGCTTACAAGGAATAATGAGACGAAACTTTGTTTATATTTACAGTTTATCCATAGCATTCTTTGCTTCAAAAATAAAAATTAAAATGTTCGTTGCAAAAATTGAATTTCACGAAAAAGGTCTTCTAAGTTTTAAATTTTTATCTCTGAAACTAAACGTCATATGAATATGTGCGTCGTAAGCTATACATATAAAAAAGTTTCGTTTCGTCATTCCCTATAAGCTGATATTTTTTTTAGAATTCGCACCTCTACGCCTCTTAGAATTTCCAGCAAAAATCGTCTCGTGGTGAAAGGGATCGTCGGTAGTGGAAGCAGTCCCGAAATTGCGTTTGAATCCGCAATATATCGTTGGCCTTGGCGTTGTCCCTATATTCAATACGAAACAGCGACCTACATTGATTTCCCGGGACCCGAATATGAATCATCCGTCTCACGGCCGCGGGAACGCGATATCGGCCGTTTCGGACTCTCGTCGCGCGCGAGAATAACGTCAAAGCGGTGCAGATCGATGGGAGCGAAATCGAAGCATAGAAGTCGGGATCGAATACGGTAGAGCGCCGGTTCGCGCCAGCAACAGGCGACTCCTGGCTTCCTGAAACAGCTCTCTCCCGTTCGCCGGTATATGCGCCTACCGTGTACATAGACATCGCTACCTGGAAAGCTGCACGATATGCCTCTGTGATGTATTGATTGGAAGCTGGGGCTACAGGTGGCTTTCTGGCGCCTGCGCCGTGAAGGGATATGAATAAGCTCTCGTTTCCTTATTAAAATTCCCCATGAGCTCGCTGGAGTAATCGTTACCTCGGGCCGAATGTATATTCCTCGCCTCTTTTCTCGTCCACTTGCTCGTCTTTTTCCTCTACACCTCGCGCGATCATCCTTTGGCTTTGATACCAAATGATTCCGGCAGATTTAGGGGTGGGCTAAGTCTTTAAATAATGGATGTTTCGAGGATTGAATAAGGGACCGTTTTTAGCTATTCGTTGAATTAACGCGTTCATCGACCACATGTAGGTGACGGAGCTTTTCAATATGGAACTAAATAACATCATTGTGAAGGTAAGATGTCGAAGGAAATAAATCTGATTAAGATAAGTGAATCTTGATAATATTGTAAAATTGAATACGACGACAAACGTTGGATACGTAGGGTTTAATTGTCTCGAGACAAAATTTTATTCTCGTGGGAAATGTTCACAAATATTCATATTTCAATCAACGTGTTGATTTTACTTATATTGGTTAAGTTATTGTGTTTACTTGTATTAAGTTTTAAGTTTGTTATTAAGTATGGTATCAAGTGTTAAGTTTTACTTGTATTGGTTGAGTTATTGTATTTTTGAAAGGATATACGTACCTATTGGTCCAGTAGGAATAAATAAAAGAATATAATATCAAGTTATGATTTATATTAGAAATTTAAGATAAAGACTAAACAAGTGTGAAATAAGAATATCATTTATTAATTAATTGATACAAATACGAGTTTAAGTAATTGAATATACCACATTAACAGGAGGCGCCAACACTTTTTATGTACATCTAAATAATAAAGAAATAAAGCTACTACTGCCACTATTTATTCGTCAGTCATCCAATAAACGTAACTTAAAAAATGGACGAAATCTTTGAACAGATATTTCAAGTATCCAATAAAAGGATCAACTTTATCTATTATTCATCGAATAAAAATAGCTCATGCTATTCGCAAATGTATTTCTTAAAAGACCACTCGTGGTGTTGAGAACTTTGAATAAGGGATGAAGGTAAACCTCTCCGGTATCTCATTTCCTACTTCGTATTTTTCTGGTTTGCAGCGATGCTTGAAAAATATGGGATCCAGTAAAAATCGTATCTTTCCCATGGCGCTGGAGTTTTCGATCCTATGGCATGGTTCGTGCGTGACGTGTTTGTACCCGTGTTATGTGATACCGGATCATTCCACAGGTAATCGGACACTTTTTGGGCCATTCGGATTTTCCTGAAATTCGAATCGAAATTTAGCGGTATTTAAACGCACCACGAAGGATTTAAAATGAATTTTGTTTAATTGTTTTACAGCTATTTGGAGACTAATGTGATATTTTTCAGTGAATATTTATTATATAAGCGTGCCAGATAACAATTGTTTCAATGTATCCATCGCTAATAGTTAAATGAAAGTATGTCTTATACCCTAAACAGTATAATAAACATATTATTGTTTGTTTCACATTAATTATATTTATATTACGTCATGTTACATTATATTATATAATATTATATTATCAATTATATCTCTATGTTATTATATTTTTACGTTGTTCCATTTGTACATATTCTCATGCGTTTCCCTATATTTTTATTTACCATAAATGCATAAACATCTGCAGTTTTTTAATACTTTTCAGTCATATACACATGTGTATATAAGATGAGAGAAAGAAAGTCCAATCATGGAAGTAGTTAGGAGCCGTAATGGGTCAGACGTATCGTTCAGCCATCGTTACGTCTGACTCCTGCTGTCTCATTCCCCTTAAACCAAGCTCTCGACTCATTCCAGTTCCCTCAATCTAAATATAAAAATGTAGATGACCTTTCAGAACAAACTGATAAGTAACATTTACTTAAAGGACTTTGAATGGCCCTAAACAACATTAAAATAAAAAGTAATCATAAATAAGAATTCGACACTTCAACTATGGTTATATAATATTTAATGTCCAGTACAATTTTCTTTTATTAGATATCGAAGGAATTCGATAAATCGAGATTACAGGAAACTTGTAGAACAAGTTTTGAAAAGTCCTCTCCGAACTTTCATCGTCGGTGTCGTGCAAAAATGCTGTTCGCTTAACTTTGTTCCTTTTGATGGGTTCGGGAGTATTCATTGCCTGCTACTTTTCCGTCAACAAGTAGTCTAATTGAATTAGTCTCAGGACGATGGGTTGGGTCTCTTATTTCGCATTTCTTCCAATACTTTTCGACAGGGAGCCGTGAGCAAGTTTCGAGCTCTCTTTCAAAACTTTTCATCGGGCAACTCCGAAAGATCGTTTCGAATTAATTGAAATTTTAACTTTTCTGCCAAATCCAGTTGGAACGTCCCACAATGCTGGCTGAATATATTCTGTTTCGTTATGTTTCGACATTCGATAATGTTGAGTAATCGAATATCGAATTCTGTAGTCGCGATGATTTGTTATTTAGGAGATTGATGAACTTGTCGGAGAAGATTGAACAAATGTCAACATCATGTAGAATTATTATATTATATTTGTAGTATACATGTTATAAAGTTTCAATGAAAAGTATTATTTACTTATTTATTTATGTTTGTACCGAATTTCTATTGGAAACATTCTTCTACGTGTTTCTTCATGATTCGGTAGATGACTGTAGTTTGTTTTTCGTAATCAAGATGTTTCGTAATTTATTCTGTGTATGAAATATGAAATATGAGATATCAAATATGATATATAGAATATGGAATATGAAATACGAAATGTGATGTATGAATGATGAAATATGAAAGATGAAATATGAAACATGGATTATAAAATATGAAATATAGAATATGGAATATAAAATACGAAATATGATGCATGAAATATGATATATAAAATATGATATATAGAATATGGAATATGAAATACAAAATATGATGTATGAAATATGAATTATGAGATATAAAATATAATATATAGAATATGGAATATAAAATACGAAATATGATGTTTGAAGGATGAAATATGAAATCTAGAATATGGAATATAAAATACGAAATATGATGTATGAATGATGAAATATGAAATATGAAATCAAGGACAATTTTTCGTCTTTACAATATTACTATAGACGTATAAATTTGGATTAGTGGTTATGGTATCGTCGCATTAGAGTATCCAGTAAATCGGGATGAATATCCCACGCATCATCGATTCCAATTTTATCGTCTTTCCCCCAAGTGATCCGTGACCGATATTAGAATCTCAAAGCAATATAATGGCGCGTATGCACGCGTTTCCCAACCCCAACCGAAGCGGATATTGGTGGCGTTCGATTCTATGTCCCATCTTCGCCCGATACTCTGAGCATCGTATATCGCAATAGTGAATATTTGCTTCCATACCTTTCAACGCGAACGACCGCGGTTTCAGGACACTGCGAGAGATCACGATCGAGAAAAACGTACGATTTGAGCGGCCACGGTATTTCTCTTTCCACGGTGTGTCTGAAGCGTGAAACCTCTACGGGGTGTTACGACCGAGGGATTTAGGGCTTAGGGGCCGCACAGCAGGGCTGCGTTAGTAACAAACGCTTTAGTCAACGTTGCTCGAGGTATCTTCGCTAACCGTGTACTAAAACAAAATGTAGAGCTAAGCGAAACCTCCACGAAATCTTACGGCCAAAGTTCTATGTTCTGCGTCCCCGATTTTCCCGTTTTGCAAAATGAATTGTGGAGCGTGTTTATGACGTTACTCATAGAACAAGTGAATTGTATATTATTTTATGTTATGCTGTTAGAATTTGTAATTTAAATATAATAATATTTATATAGATGTATATAATGTATTTAAATCTAGAATAAAAACAACGAGAACGTACACCCTCGCTCATAAATATGTGGACACTCACTATTTTCAATGAATAATTAATATACACCATAAATTGTTACTATACAACTTTTGTTGCTAAATTTAGATAGAAAAGTTCAGAAAGAATGTTCAATATATCAAACACACTTATGGCGAAATATTACAAAATAAATGAGATATTATTACTTCGGATACAATGAAGAAAATAATAGTATACAAGTTTGGTAAAAGAAATTTTAACATTATCTAGTTATCTCTATACTTTTTACCATTACTAATGTGATATTAGAAAAAACTGTTAATAAAATATATTCGCTAATACAACATAAACGTATTGAAAGATAAGTGATATAATTGATATTAATAGATCCGCAACTTTTATTAGATATTTATTTCTATTAAGGAAGTGCCCGCATAATTCTGAGCGTGGGTGTATAATGATTGTATAATGTATATAAGTGATTTATATAATATTATTTCATAGCACTTTTATAATAACATTTCGAATAATATTTCAAATAATATCATTTCAAAAGTGCCCGGATCTAGTGCAGTCTATCCTCTAAAAAAACTAAAGAGAACATACCTAATAAAGAAGTAGCCTATAATATACAGAAGGAGCCTAATTCCACCATCTTTGCATATTCTTTCCACCCTTTCATCCTACCCCCATATTTTCTCCCAACCGAAAGAAACGGCGCTAAGCATTACTAAAGCTCTCTCTGCCTAAAAGGCGCGCTTATAGTCAAGCGCTGCTTCACGAAAAATCTCCCGATGAAGGAAAAAGGATAAAAATATGATATTCGATGGAAAAACGAGTACAATGCTTCGTCAATATACAGTTGGACCAACTAATCGATATTTATCGTTGTTACGCGGGATTTTGCCGCGATCTATCCACTGGCAGAATTGAATTTCGCATTGTCGCGAACCTGCTCCTTCAAAGATCCAGCAGCTAGCGCAGAGACATCGTTAATCGCGTTAATATCGGTTTCCAGGGGCAATCGAGCAAGGTCTGCCGTTGTACCTTACCACTTGATGACGAGGGAAGGGTCTATCTAAATATAACGTTCCAGCAAGGGCTCGTTCTGTCGAGGCAAACCTGGATAATATCGATCTCTCGACGCGCTTCTTCCTTGGCACTACCTGCTGAGCTTCCAGCTGGGTTATCCGCGGTGGAAACTCGCAAGGTACGGTCATTCGTGCTCTGAAAACTTAGGAAAATGCGATGACAACGCATGGTACTTGTTACAGAAGCAAAATTCATTGCTTGGTACAAGATTTCTATCAGCAAATACATATCTAGAACTATAACTATAAAAGGTAACCATACCTTGACGAAAAAAAGACCACATAAATTCGCAATGAATAATACAATTCCTCTTTTCAATGTTTATCTGCAACATTTTACGTTTATACATACTAGACTTACAAAATTGTCACTTGGGAGTGTTTTCCTTGTTCCAATATAAAAGGGAAGCTTTAAACTATACGCAAACAAAATTATTACACAATTGGTCGTATCCATGTTCCAAATAACTCGTAATGTTTGCAAAACTAATTCGAATAACGCGCTTTCCAAAGAGAGTAAAAGAAAGTACAAAAAACGACAACCTCAAGGCAATAATGAATTTATTTGAACTATTTTCTGGATAATAATATGTTTCGATCTTACAACTGTCCTTTTCGGGTTTTTCGAGCCTAAACCTATTTCTGCCCTTAATGTTTGTATAACTAATTCAAATTTTGCGCGCTTTCCAAAGAGTGGCTTAACCCCATCTAGCGGTGAATAGCACGAACTAAAATTCTGTTTCTATTTATTTATTAAAGGCTTCGAACCAATTCAGGTCCAATGCCCTGGTCAAGTGATACAAATCTTATACAATATATGAACTTACTACTAGTGATAACTATATGAACTTAAGACTACTTATATTTATTTGATTGTACAAAATATGTAGTGTAGTTTATGTACATGTGTATTGGAAGTGTATCTGAAGCAATGTTTGGATTATTATGATATATGTATTTCGGTGTTGTGTAGTTCGGAAAGTGTTTGAGTGATGGAAAGATAGTGGAGGCTATATTTGCAGTTTGTTATTTGTAATAAATCTAGAGATGGCCCTGAGAGCTGAAATTGAGGGCTCTTGCAGGAACTGTTCAATCTCGTAAGGTGGGAGCCACCCCAGCTGTTGTAGGTCTTTTATCAACTTCTTTCTGTGTTGGATAAAGAGGGCGCAATCCCATAGGATGTGGTTCAGGTCCTGTAAGGTATGTCCGCAGCTGCATTACTGTTTTGTGTAATGCCTACCCTCGAGAGGGAGGCAGCCAAATTGTAGTGATTACTTCTATATCTGTTGATCCAAGTCGTTGTATTCCTGGGAAAGTTTCGATTATAGAACCATAATTTCCTCTTTGATTTGTAGTATAAGCTAAAGTAGAGTGTGCCCTTATTTCCTGATTTCTGGATCCAACTTCTTTCAGAGTTGGTCCACATTGTTGTTTCGAGGTGGTGAAATAGATCCGAGCAGGGAATACGGTTGTTGGGTTAGGGTAGTCTGTGGAGGCTTCCTTCGCTGCTAAGTCTGCACGTTCATTTGCCTCTATGCCATGGTGGGAAGGTATCCATGCAAAAGCAACTTCTTTGTTGGGGTTAATGGATTGTCTGATCTGAGACAGTTGATGTTTGATTTTTATAATATATTCATTGATGTGATAATTGAATATTTTCCCATTGAGAGCTTGGAGAGCACTAAGTAAGTCAGAACAGATTAGATATTTGCAATTAGTTTGGGATGCTATTAGATTTATGGTCATGTAGAGGGCTGCACATTCAGCTGTAAATACTGATGCATGTTTGTTAAGGCTTAGTTTTTTTGTGTATTGGAGAGAGGGGCAAACACAGGCTGCTCCTACAGAGTTGGATTCGCTCATTTTTTATCCATCTGTGAATATTAATGTGTGGTCCGGGTAGAGTTCTTCTATCATGGTTTTAAATTCTTCATTCGGTGCTGGTGAATTTTGAAGTGTGGCTCCTATTGTCGTGTTGATTTCTTCTGTGGATAGTTGTGTATCTAATTCTGTGTGGCTGTAAGGTGGAGTTCCATTGATCTGGATGGTGTTGAGAAGTGGTTGAATCTCTTCCCAACATATTTGGATGGTGTGACAGTTTCGTTGCGTAAAGCGGTTTAAGAGATAGGTTGAATGTAGTTCTTTGGTGAAGTTGGCTATGATAGCCACCATCGGGTTTTTCGGGTTGCTGTACGTGGTTATTATATACTTTGATCCTAGAAATTTTATTCTGTCAGTGATGTATGGGATTTTGGCTTCTGCTAGAACCACGTTGTTAGGAGTGGATGATCTGTAACCCATTGCTAGCCTTACTGCTGATCATTGGGTTTTTTCTAGTTCATTCCGAAGTTTTATGTTTCCTATAGGTAGATACCACCAGCCTCCATATTCGATTCTGGATCTGATGAGTGCTTTGTATAGGGTTAGTAGGGTTTGAGGTTCGCAGCCCCACCATGTTCCTCTTAAACATCGTATGATTTTGTTAAGTTTTTGGCAGTGAGCAGTGATTTGTTTAGTATATAGATCAAATCGCAGGAGGTGGTCTATTGTGAGACCCAGGAATTTGACACTGTTGCTGTTAGTAGTGTGTGTATTCTCTATATGGAATTTGACTGTGCCTGGTATGATTGTTGGATTACTGAAAGATTCCTTGGTGTTCACACCACCATTGTAGGCGGTTGTTGATAAGGCGTTCATAGAGTTTGCAGAGGCACGATGTGAGTGCTATGGGTCGATAGCTCTTTTTGTCAGCCTTTAGTGTAAAGAATATTTGTGCTGTTGTCCATTGGTCTGGTATGTATTGGTTTGTGTAGTATTCATTGAAGATGTCCAGAAGGATAAGACGGTTTCTTATAGACATGAATTTGAGCATGTTGTTCTCGATTCCGTCGGGGCCCGGAGCAGATTTCGTGTTGCTAGATCCTATTGCATAGTTAAATTCTAGGAGATTGAATGTATTGTCCAGGAAATTATTGTCACTGTTCGTGCTATTTTGGATGTCTGTTGGTCTTTCTGATGCCCAGGGCGGTGATAGTTTGTTGATGGCAGTGTTTAGTGCTTCAATTTGATTTTGTGAATTATATAAAGGCGGCTTCATGTCTGTCCATTTCGCTTTAAATATTTGAACTTTTTTCCAGACATAGCAGGCGTTGGTTTGAGCATTTAGCCCACTGACGAATGTGCGAAAGGAGTCTCTTTTCTTTTTCCTCGGGATTTTTTTGGTAATGGCTGATTGTTTTTTATAGGCTGCCCAGTCCAGAAGGTTGTGCGTGGCTTTCCATTTGAGGAGCGAGGCTTTGCGTAGCCTGATGGTTTTGCTACATTCCTAGTCCCACCAAGGAACTGGGTTGGTGGGAGTGAGCTTTTTGTTACCTCGGTATATGGAAGTGCTTGTTTTTGTGGCTTCCACTATTTTTGCTACAAACTCCTCGTAGCGTGTATTGAGGGTTTTGTTTGCAAAATCGCGTGATATGAAATAATTCCAGTTTTGGTCGAATATAGCAAGGTATTTTTTCCAATCTGTACCTTTGGTTCAATCCTGTTTGTTTTTCTCGTTGTATTTTGTTTTTGGATTTGGATGACGAGCTCTATTGGATAGTGATCTGATCCTGGCGGGTCATCTAGTTGATTTGTGGTGATTAAATGGCAGATGTCTATTGATGATATGATCAGGTCGATATTGCTAGCTATGTTGCCTGGGGAGGCTGTTCTAGATTTAGTGTCTGTATTATGTATGATCAGGTTTCTGTTGTCTATTGCTTTGTGAAAGTTGTTTCCTGCTGTGTCTACCGTATCGCAGTTCCAGTCTGGGTGGTGTGAGTTACAATCTCCCAGTAGAATGCAGTTACCCTCATTCTGAAGATCTTCGAAGAATTTTTCCCATATAGGGATTTTGAGAGAGTGCCCAGGAGGTCTGTAACATGCAGCTACAGTCAGTGATGTGTTGAGGCTTAGGAGCTTGAGAATTATGACCTCCGATAGAGAGTCATTTAGTTTAAAGTGCTCCACAGTGTTGTATTGAATGTGCTTGCGAAGGAGAATAGCTACTCCTCCTCCGTTTGCATATATTCTGTCGCATCTAATTACGTTGAAATTTGGTATTTCAAAACTTTTGTTTGGTTTGAACCAAGTTTCGATGCAAACTATTATGTCATAAAAGTTGGATAAATGAATTATTTCGCTGTGCTGGCTGGATAGGCTCCGGCAGTTCCACAACAAAGCTCTGATGTGGTTCTTCTGGATTTTATTTCCTTTTGCTAGATCCATACTGCTTGAGGCTGGATGATGTGTTGGTTCTAATTATCTTTTGAGGTGTTGTAGTAATCGGTTTGGGGTTATGTACATTGATATTTCCTTTGTTGGCAAGTGCCGTCTTCATTATTTTAGTGTTTTCGTTGTTTAGTGTTTCTTTTGGAGGTGTGTTTTCCTTGTTATTTATGTTTTTTGTGACTTTAGGTGAGGTTTTGGCGGTGGGTTGTGTATTATAATGTGCTTTTGTTTCTTTCTCCTCTTTATTCCATGCGTTGCTTTTTGGTGGTGGCCTTTCTTGACCACCGAAGGTTTTCATTTTCATGACTTTTTCTTGAGTGGGTTGCGCAAGAGGTGGAAAATGTTCTTTTGTTGGCGTAATATTATTGGGTTTGAGAGTTAGGCGTTGTGCCTCTCTAACTAGTTTCCTAGCTTCCCAGATTCCAATACAGTTGTAGGCTTTGATTTTGTTAACTTCTTTCTCCCGTAGCATTACTGAACAAGAAGGATCCATGGTTTTGTGTTGGTCCTTGCAGTGTAGGCAGGTGGGATCTTCTGCTGAACGGCATATTTCAGGTTTGTGTTTCTCAGCGGCCCCACATGTCCTGCATCTAGGCCCGCTCCTGCAAACTTTGGCTGAGTGGCCAAACCTGTAACAATTAGAACATACTTTTACGGGTTCAATATAAATTTCACTTTGACCCTGTAGATATGAAATAGTTTAATGGAGTCCGGCAAGACAGTTCCCTCGAAGGTAAGCAAAACCGTCTTGCTTGGTACCCACTCAACCTTCCCAGTCTCCTTGTTAATGATGCGTCTATTGAGACGTTGTGCATTTTTTATCCTGCAAGGAGTTTCAGTATTATTAATTAGGTCTTCTAAGTCGCATTCTAGGTCAATGTTTTTTATTAGACCTTTCCTCTCAATTCTGTAGTTAGGAATAAATGCATAGATTCCTTTTAATTTAAGGCCCTCCGCTGTTATAAAGTAATTAGCTTGTTCCGCTGTTTTGAATCTAATTTCAGCAATCCATCGTCCACATGGAGTTAATTCTTCTGCTCCACTGTTTAACGAGTAGGAGGTTGTTTCCTTTGTTTGGTTCGTTATTATCTTTCTTAATATTAATTTTAACGTATGCAGGTCCTACGTGCGCTTCAGGATATTTATTGCTACTGCTTTCTTTTTTGTCTAAGGTCTTGGGGTTGGTGATTTGTTTTTTAGTTGCTTTTTCATGTAGATCAATGGAGTTAACTGACTCTGAGCTCATTTTTCTTTTTAAGGTGTTATCCTTGTTTCTCTTCGTGTAGGACACGGCCGTCCATGAAAGGCTGTCGTCCCGTATTTTGGGTGCGTCCTCTGTAGCGTCCGCCATTATGGCGTCCAGCGTCACGAAGGCCATGGGGCCCAAGGCCTATATGTGTTCGCTTCTTCCTCTAGTATTTTCTTCCTCTATTTTTACCCTTTTTTTAGGTAGTCTACTTAATGAAGAGGGTTTGTATTCCGTTCGCGGATGAAAAAGACTGTATTATTCAATATGATTTGTATTTCCGCGCACACGCGTCACCGCCCGATCCCAGAACTCGAACTAAAAAAAAAATCGAACTAAAATTCGTTGTTATTTGTTTGGCGTTTATTAAAAAAAATAATAAACATATATAGACTTTAAACCTGTGTTGGTCTATTAGTCCTAAATATATAAAAGACAATACAAAAATAGAAATATTTACATTGTTACATATAATACTTAATATTAGAAGTCATCTTAGCCTAAGTGTGTTTCTTTGTACTAGATATGTTTTTGTTCTGAGTGTAGTATGTCTGTATATATTTCTGTGTTTTATTGTATTGTTGGTGTCCTGTGATTCTGAGTGTTGTGTGTATTGTTATTTTTGATTCCTATTAAATCTGCAAGTTATTTTCTTTTAGGAACTCTGTAATTATCCGAATCGCTGTTAGGTTAGGTTCCCGTAAGAGTTCCTCTGCCTTGAAGGGAGGTGTATATCCACGCCTGTGCAGTTTCTCTATCATATTCTTCCTTTTTGGTGCATATAGTGGACAATTGCAAAGTATATGGTTGAAGTCTTGGAATTCGTGGCCACAGCCACATTTGCTGTCTTTGGTAATTCCTGTTCTTGTTAGAGAGGCAGCGAGATTGTAGTGGTTACTACGATATCTGCATACCCATGAGGTGGTATATCTTTGCAGCTTCCTATTGTAAAACCATGGTTTCGTGGATTTTTTAAAGAATTTTTCGAAGTATGTTTTGCCCTTCTGGGCACCTTCATTTATCCATGTTTGGTATGCGTTTTGCCACATTATTTCTTTTAATTTCTTTGTGAGATCGGATGGAGGTATGTATGAATATGGTGCTTTCCTGTGTTGATTTAGATACTTCTTTTGCCTTGATGTCAGCTTCATATGAAGTTTAATGAGCTTTCTGTATGGGCTTTTTCTTCAAATTCTTTTATCATTTTTTTTATTTGTATGATATTGGTGTTCGTGTTATGGTCAAACATTCTTTTATCTATTGCCTGAAGGGCACTGATAGAGTCAGAGCAGATGGCATATGATTTTTCTCTGTTTTCGTTGGCCAGCTCTATGGCAGTGCTTATTGCTGCGCATTCCGCTGTGAAAACAGAGGTGTTGATATTGAGACTGAGGGTGATTGTTCTGTTTAATTGTGGGCACACACATGCGGCTCCTGTGGTGAATGAGTCTTCCATTTTCGAACCGTCTGTAAAGATCTGAATGTGATTTGGAAATTGTGCCTTCATGATTAGGTTGAATTCACTATTGGCGATTGGGGATTCTTGAAGACTGCGTCCTATGGATGTATTAATATTGGCTTTTGCTAGTTGCGTGTGTATGTCTATTTCATTATATGGCATTGTTGTGAAAGTTTCGATGTGCTTGAGGTATTCTTTGGTTTCATTCTAGCATTGCTGTATGAAGAGCCCGTTTCTTTCAGGTTGTATGGCTGTGATGAATGAAGTGTTGAAGTGTACTAATTGTTTTTTAATGGGAATGCTGTGATTACTGTATGTTTTTAATATGTATTTGCAACCTAGAAATTTGGCTCTGTGCAGTAAATTCGGCATTTTGGCTTCTGCCAGTGCTACATTGTTTGGTGTAGATGATCTTAAGCCTAGAGCCAGTTTTTTACTGCAGTGTGTTGTATCTTTTCCAGAGTATTCCTTCGTTTCTTATTATGTGGAAAATACCACCAGCTCCCAAAGTCTATTTTTGAACGGATTAGGGCCTTGTATAGTGTCAGTAGAGTTTCTGCATCACAGCCCCACCACGTTCCTCTAAGAAACCGTATGATGTTCATTGTTTTCTGGCATTGCATATTTACCTGTTGTATGTGTTTCTCGAAGTTAAGTTGGTGGTCTATATTGATTCCCAAGAATTTTACGCTTTTACTGCTATTAATTATCTTTTTTCCGACTTGAATTTGAATATTGTTAGTATCTGATGCTGGTTTGTCAAATACAAGTACTTGTGTTTTCTCCGGTGTTAGTTCTAGTCCTAGTTTTTGTAGGTTTATTCGTACTGTATTTATGCTCCTTTCTATGGTTTCCTTGGCTTCTGTGATTGTATTGCTGGTGGTCATCAGCGCGATATCGTCTGCATACTGGAACGCTTGGGTGTTTGAGGGGAGCCTTCTAAAATGTCCTTAACATGTATGTTGTATAATAGTGGGCTGAGCACTCCTCCTTGCGGAACTCCTTTATATATAGTGCGAGAAATGGGTTGTTTTATTGTGTGAGTATTGCCAGTGATGACAATATTTCTGCAGTGTGTCCATTTTGTTATGAAATAAAGCATGTTTGTTGGAATTCCAATGCCTTGGAGTTTGGTTACCAATATCTTGTTTTGGACGTTGTCAAATGCTCCGCTTACATCTAAAAATGCTGCTATTGATTTTTTTGTATTATATTGTCCCATTTTGGCTTGTAGTATGATGTTTCCTATATTGTCCTGTACTGATCTTCCTTTACGAAATCCTGCTTGGGTGGGGTCTAAGATTCCCAAGTTTTCGCACCACCATTGGAGACGGTTGTTGATAAGTCTTTCGTAAAGTTTGCAAAGGCATGAGCTGAGAGTTATTGGTCTATAATTTTTATTAATTTGTTTTTGGATGAAGAAGACTTGTGCTTTATCCCAGTCCGATGGAATGAAGTGGTTAGTGTAAAATTCGTTGAACGAATCTAAAAGAATTAATCTGCTTGTGGTGGGAAGGTGGAGTAACATTCTGTATTCAATGCCGTCCGGTCCTGGTGCTGAGTTTGGCTTGGCTTTTTCGATTGCGTAATTGAGTTCCATAGAGTTGAAGGTATCGTTTAGCCAGTTGTTGTTGGAGTTGTTTGTATCCGGGGTTCGTTCAGGAACCCATGGTGGTGAGAGTTTATCTATTGCAGAATTTATTGCATCCTCCCCATTGTTAATTTGGTTGATGCAGTTTCCTGAGGTGTCAGTCCATTTTGTTTTGAAGACCTTCACCTTTTTCCAGAGGTAGGTACTGTTTGTTCTAGCACTTAGACTGCTGGCAAATTGGCGGAATGCTTCCCTTTTTTTGTTTTTTATTATCTTTTTAGTGTTTCCTGCTTGTTTTTTATATGAGATCCAGTCTTTAAGGTTGAGTGTGTGTTTCCATTTCTGTAGTGCTGCTTTACGAAGCCTTATGGCTTTGCTACAGTCTTTATCCCACCAGGGAACTGGGTTAGAGTGTGTCTGTTTTTTCTTATTGTTAGGTTGGGGTGTATTTTCTTTGACAGCTCTCTTTAAAAATGTTGTGAGGTCTTCATAGCGTTCTTCGATAGCCTTGGATGTGTATTCAGTCGTTAAAAAGTATTTCCAGTTTCTTTCGCAAGTTGTGAAGTATCCTTTCCAGTTTGTCTTTTTTGTTGAAATTCTGTTGGTTTTACGATTGTATATATATTTTTTTGTTTGATAGGATATTTCAATTGGGTAGTGGTCAGATCCTAATGGATCATCCAATTGTTGTGTATTTATCAAATGAGCTATTTCTGGTGTTGTGATTATTAGATCTATGTTGCTTGATATGGAGCCTGGTGGTGCTATTCTGGATTTTCCTTTCTTGTTGTGTAGGAATAGATTTCTTGTTTCTATTATATTGTGTAGGTTGGAACCTGCTGAATCTGTATCGTTGCAGTTCCAGATTTTGTTGTAGGCGTCGAAATCTCCTAGCAGGGGGAAGCTTCCTTTTGATTGGAGCTCTTCTATGAATTTTGCCCATACGTTTGTTTTTAGGTTTCGACCTGGTGGTCTATAACAAGCTGCAATGATGATTGGATTTTGTAGATCGTTTAATTCTATTATACTTGCATTGGAGTAAGCATCTTGCAGTATAGTGTCCTCGATAACTTTGAATTTGATGTCATTTTTTATTATTATGGCTACGCCTCCTCCTCTTGTGTTGATCCTGTTACATCCGGCCCTGCCGGTGTCCCTTTTCATCGACCTCGCATTGCGAATAGTTAAGATCAGATACTTTTAGGAATGCGCTTGACATACGATTCGGAAACCGTTTCTCGGGAACCGAATCGTGCGATCTGCGAATCAGCGAAATAGGCGTCAGCACTCAACGCCAGCACATCCGCTGAACTTGGGACCCCTCCCGATTTCAACGGATGCCGAAGCGAAGGTTCTCGAACGCGGCTCGTGCCATGCGAGGATCAGCTAATATATAAACCCGTGGACACGCCCCACGGCGCTTTTTTTTTTTATTCCGCTGTCAGTACGTTCTCATCGTGGTGATTACCGAAATCTTGTAGTCGCGGACAGGTTAACTTCACGCGTTGTCGTTACCTACGAAAGTCCGACGTATAATCGGTTAAGATCACATCGAACCTTTATTGTCAATCGAACACGCACTCAGCGTCGCACTTTGGTCGTCAAATACTAAATTATTGTAGTCACGAATAGAGTAATCGTACGCGCGCCGCGTCGTTACCGAGGAAAGTCCGTTGTTAATTAGTAGAGACCCGTGTCGCGAGTGATAGTTGCCGACAAACAGATCCTTGCAACAGCACAGCCCTGGGACCACAACAGATAGCTGGTACAACCAAACTGTAAGACCGACAAGCGGTAACGTACCTACATAATTGTATACTTGATTTCCCAAAACCGATATTGTAATATAAACTCGTTATTTTGTAACAATACATATTTATTTATATATTTAAATGCTAAACCTTGAAAACAATCATTGCAATCCCGAATTGCTCTTTCCCGTTAGCGAATACAGTTAAGGTGAGCTTTAGCTCTTTAATTGAAGACGAAGATCCCAAGAAAGAGTCACAGATAAGCTGAGACGTAACAATCCGGTCAACTCTTATTGTGTTGTACCCAGGGATTGAGAAATCCATATTTAGGTTAATCCAAGTTTCTATGAGTATTATAATATCGTTTGATCGCGTTAAATGTAATATTTCATTGTAATTTGTTTTGGCACTTCTACAGTTCCATAAGACGATTTTAACTTCTTTGTCCTGCGTCTTTTTTGTTTTTCTTTGCAGATCCATATTGTTTGATTATTATGTTTTGGTTTGTTCTAAGATTTGAATTAATCAGTACCGGTAGGGTTGGTACTTTTGCGGGAACTGTTGATTTATTTTTTGTTTCCTTTGGGATTCTGTTCGTCACTTGGTCTGTTTCCCTAGTTTTAAAGTTTTCATGCTTTACATTGCTGTTTTCTTGGTCTTTATTTTTAAATTCTTTTCCTGTTGGTTTTGGTGTGTCTTTAATGTTTTGTTGTTTGTTGTTCTGTTTCCAGCTGTTTGTGGCTGGTTCCGGCCTTTGTTGATTGCCTATTGTTTTCACCATTACCGTTTTCTCTGGTGTTATTCTTTCCAGTGGTGGGAAGTTTTCTTTCGTACGTGTCAGGCTTGGTGGATTGTTGGGGGTTGTTGTCCCTTTAACGAGGTTTCGGGCCTCCCAAACTCCTATATTGTTGTAAGCTCTTACTTTATTTATCTCGTTTTCCTGCTGGAGAACGCTGAATGAGCGGTCCAATGTCCTATGGTTTCCCTTGCAGTGAAGGCATGTAGGAGTCTCCGCTGTTGGGCACTCTTTTACTTTGTGTTTTTCCTGGCCACCACATGTGCGGCATCTAGGGTCGCTTCTACAGTTTTTGCCGATATGGCCAAATCTATAGCAGTTAAAGCATATTTTCAGTGGTTCTATATATACTTCTACTTTGACGTTGATTAAATTGTATAGTTTAAGATAGTCAGGTAGGATGGTCCCTTCAAATGTGATGGATTCACTGGGTATCCAGCTTACTTGTCCAGTTTCTTTGTTGAACGACTTCCTGTTCAGTCTCTGCACCTGCTTTATTTTGCAGGAAGATTCGCTTTTATGTATGAGGTCCATGGGATCCATGTCTGTGCCGTACCCTTTGATGAGGCCTTTCCTTCCTATTTTAAATTTTGGAATAAAGGCTTTAATGCCTTTCGCTTTCAGATTTTCATTGCTGGAAAATGTATTGGCTTGACGGCCGGTTTTGAATTTTACTTCTGCAGTGCCCCTACCACATGGAATTAATGCTCCTGTTTTAAGATCATTGATTGTTTTTGCTAGCTGCATAAACTCATTTATTTTCCTATTTTTTGGATTGTCTGTATGGAATTGGACCTTGACATAGGCTGAGCCTTTGTGCAACTCCGGGTACAGATTTGGTTCGTATGTTTTCTTTTTACCTGAATTTTCTGGGTCCACTGTTGGCTTTTTAACTTCCTTGTTTTTTACTGAATCGAGCGACTCTAAATTTATGCCTGATTTATCGTTTACCTCACAATTCCATAATATATTTTTTGCATTAAAATCTCCTATGAATAATGATTCATTTGTAACTTCATTTGTACTCTTTCTATTTCTCTCTCCAGCTTCTCATATTCTTCCGCCCTGTAAGTGTGTTTTGGGAGCCTACTCTGTTTCTCCCATTCCCATTTCTCTTCTTCTACTTCATCGTACGTTTTCCTCCAGCCCGTTCCATTCATGTATTGCTTCGTTGAGGTTTTGTTTCTCCTTCCTGTGAGCCTCTTTTGAAGTGTTTCCTCTAGGTTCACCTCTCTAATCCAGTCTAGAAGTTCCTCAATGTCTTCTTCTGATACGTTATATTTATTTTTCTTCTGTCTTTAGTTACGTATGGTCTATTGGTATATGTCCCCCGTTCCTCTCCTAGGCTATTGTATTCAGCCTCCTCTGATTCAGTTTTCCTATTTGTCTCCTCGTGTTGTCCTGTATTTAAGGGTTCATATCTATTTCTATTTCCTATTTGGGTGTTTTGTCTTGCGGGTTTTCTTGCTGGCCTCCTTGAAGTCCATGTATTCCATTCGTTTCTCCTTATTTGAATTGGTTGTTCTTCCCATGTTTCTATTTTCGGCATAGCTTTCCTTTTTTGCCCCAAAGGGGGGAAATCTCTGTTGTCGTAGCTAAAGGACTGTCTTCCTTCTTCCCAATGATTTTCTGTTCCTGATGGGTTTTCTGTTAATCTCATTTCTGTCCTCGCCATGAGCCTAGCTTCTTGGAAGGACATATTTTTAAATGCCATTATCTTGTTCGTTGCGACTTCTAATTGTGAAAAAATACAGCTTCTGTCCAGAGCTGTATGTGTTTCTCCACAGTTTATGCATCTAGATTCTCTTTGACAGTCCCTGTGAAAATTTTCTCCGCAGTTTATGCATTTCTTGTCGTTTGACCGACACCATTTCTTTATATATCCGTATCTGAAGCAGTTGAAACACTATCTAACACTCTTTACATAAGGCACTACGTTTAGCGAAACCATTCCCTCCATTATCATGATTTTTGTGGGTAGGCTGCACCCTCTGAATTTCACCAGAATTAATGGGGTCTCTCTCCACTCGAATCCTTTTTCGATTCTAGTTCTCTTTTTCATCCTTTCTAGCGACTTTACATTTTGTCCTGGTACGATCTCCTCCTCCAATTCCTTGATCGAGAAAGACCACTCTCTGATTACTCCCATCCTTTCCTCCGCACATTTAGGAATTGACAGCCTGTACTTCTGTTTATCCTCATTAACGTATTTTTCGAATATTCGTCTGCAATCCTCCTCCTTCCTTGTCCTGATTTCTGCCGACGATTTATTAATCATCCTTATCGATTCTATGGTTTTTATGTCTTCTCTGAAAAACCTGTATATTTTTATATAGTTAGTCTTTTTGTTTATATTTATTTTCCCTCTAGTATTATTTTCGAAGTTAACCCTTATTTCGAAGAAATTAATCTTATCATCGTTGGTGTCCGCTTTCCCTATTATTTTTTCCTCTTTTTGTATGTGGGTTTGCCCACCACGTGTGTCTACCCTGATATTAGAAATTTTTTGTTCTTTCTTATCGTCCTCGCCTTCTTTTCCCACTTGAATTTCTTGTTTCTTTTTGCTTTCTACTGCCTGCTTGTTTTCTCCCAGTTTTTCTCCACAATTTTCCAAGAATTTTTTTACTTTTTCAATTGCCACAATTTTTACTTTATTACTCTGCTGCTTTTCCTGTTTCTCTATTCCGTGTTTCCGTATCTTTTGTTATACCTCTTACTTTTCTCGGCAACCTTTCTCTTACTTCCATTCCGCGTTCCTCTTCTGATGATGTGTCCCGCTTCTCTATTGGTCTCTTCATATTTCTGCGTTGCGTTTCATTGGTCCCTCCGAGCATTTCAACTGGCGTGTGGACCAATCTAACTTGCTGATTCGTCGGGACGGAACGCTTCGGTTCTCGTTCCTCCATTCCTTCCGTCCGCTTCTGATGACCTCCCGGTGGAGGGCCTCCTCCCCCGGGCAGGTTATGTATTTTCAATCTTTTGTCCTAGATCTTCTTTTCCAGCTTCTTTTCCCCTCCTCTTCTTCCTATTTTCTCTTACCCTGTTTCCCTTTTCTCTTCTTTTCTATGATTTTCCTCTACCTTATTTGGTCTTTAATTGATAAATCTGTAAGAACGCTCTTCATCCATCACATAGGCATGCCGAACTAAAATTCCGACCTCCGTACAGCTCACCACCGGGAAAACGCGCAACCTTGTCCTCGAATAGTTACTTTTTTCACTGCTATATGGCGCCATTTACACGGTAATTTGCTGACACATGATAACGTACCATGTGACGGGGCAGACTTTTTCTGCCCGTCACGAAGGCACCCTGACCCCCGGAAGGGCCTTGCTCCCTCCTCGCCGGACACCCCAGGCCGGAGGTGGTCCGCGAGAGTGGACTGACCACCCTCGCGAAAGAGACCAGAGCCATCGCCCCTCGACGGTGCCACGAGGGGAAACCCGAAGATGCCATGGTGGTGGCACACCGTGAGAAGCCCCTACAGCTCTGGGTGGGGAGAGCCGCGAGCCGGCAACGGAAAGAGCACGATCGATGCGCGATCGATGAAAAAGAATTAACAGTTAACCGTGAGCGAACGGATCGAATCACGCGAGCGAGCCGCCCCTATTGTCCCGCGAAACCTAGAAGTTTTTTTTATTGTCATTTTGCGTGAGTGTGTGTGGGAGCACTGCTACCATCTCCACGAGAGGATCGCCGAGGATCGAGACTCCAGGGACCGGGGAGATTCAGGTTGGCCCACTGGTTGGGTTTCCATTTGTGGCGTGCGTGGGTGCGAGAGTGCGGATCGTGTGTGTGTGTCCGCGAGCATGTTCCGGAGCACCCTTTTCGTCCGCGACAGGACCACCACCGGAGGACGCGCCGGTGAGGGCCCCTTCAAAACGCGAAACCGTTAATTCCCGGTGTAATCTTTGATTGTATTTAATTCTAGGGCGGACTATTTGTTTGCGAGGTCCCTTATAGAGTCAAGTCGCGCCGGTAACGTATTCGTTTCTTTCCGTCGAATACTTTCTTTCGTATCGGGAATTCCGCGCCGCGTATCCCTTTCGGCGCGTAGTCGCCACACCCTTTCCTCCAACGGTGTGTGTACCGCGGAATTCCCCCCGCGTCGGTTTCGATTGAATAAAGAAATCTACCTAAACGTCCGCGGATCAAAGTTTATTTTCCCCCCTTTCGACCTCCCCTGAGTTTCGCTCTCCGTAGAGCAGCCGGAAGGACGAAAGTAACGGACGCGTGCACTTGGCACTGGCGCCCAATTCTTCTAAATAAATTCGTCCGTGGGAATTGTGCGACCGAGCGTGTCGAGTAGCGGCTTTCCCGGCCGCCCACGCGAGGTACGTCACAACCAACAGACGTCGGTAATTATGTAGGGATTCTACATAAAAGAATAACGAACACAAACATAAAACCGAACTTTATCAACAAAATAATTTATTTCAACAAGAACAATTAAATAAGATTAACAATTTGAATATAAGGAGCTGATTGGAAATACGTCTGAACTGAATGACGGTTGTTAAGGTAAAGTTAAAAATAATTGTTACTAACTAAAAATTGAATTGCGTGATAAGAGAAAACGTAATTAAAATCAGCTACGTTCAAACCCGATTACAAACAATTATCAATGTGAAATATTATACATGTAAAAAATCAATAAATAACCCCACATTACTCCCACCTAAGTGAAGGCTAACTGAATGCGAAGTATTGCGTTATCGATAATAAGTGTGAATTTGATTTAAACTAGAGTTAATGTTAACCCTTTTCTTATTCGAATAAGTTCGTAAAGGCTTTAGAACGTGCGAAAGCCCTTGTTGAGAGTGTCCCTCTGGTTGGGTAGACTGACCGGTTGGATGAGAGTCCGCCGGTCGAGAGTCCGACGGTTGGGCGACCGCTGGCTGAGAACCCGGTGATTGAGAGATGGATGAAGGTTCGAAATCCTCCGAAATCAGGTGAGCCGGCTTGAGTCGCTCGATACTGACGTTGACTTCTTTACCATTGACGACGATGGTGAAAACCCTGTTGTCAATCCTACGGGAAACCAGATGAGGTCCGGAATAGGATAATAAATTATCCGTTACAAATAGTTGATTTCTTTTTTTCATTTCTCACTTCATCTTTAACATTTAAATTTCTTGCAGTGAGACATCTTGCCATACGTTCTGTATACTTTTGGAAACTTAAAGAACTGAAGCTGGTCTCTTTCCTATATCTGGCTTCAGACACATTATGTATATTGTAGACTCTACGCTTACTATAATAAAAGACAAATGTATTTTTATTTTAAGCTCTACATTAATTTGCAAGTAAAATAAGGTTTATATGTGTTATTTACAAATAAAATTAATGTCATATGAATAACGCACAATTTATTATATTACAATACCAGATTCAGTCCCTTAAGTTTTCAAAAGCACACAGAACGCAAGGCAGAAAGTCTTGTTATAACAAACTTAAATGTTAAAAATGAAGTATGAAATGAAAAAAAGAGGTCTACACTATTTCTAACCCACAATTTATTATATTATAATACCAGTTTCAGTCTTTTATGCTTCCAAAATACACACAACACATCGCAAAATGTCTTGTTGCTAGAAATTGAAATGTTAAACATGAAATGAGAAATAAAGAAAGAGATCCACTATGTGTAATGCACAATTTATTGTATTAGAATAAAATTCACAAGTATGCACAACGCGTGGCAGAAAATCTTGTTGTAACAAATTTAAATGTTAATAAATAAAGTGGGAAAATGTACAAAGAGATCCACTATTGGTAACGCACAATTTATTGTATTATAATTCCAGTTTCAGTCCTTTAAGTTTTCAAAAGTACGCACAATGCATGTCAGAAAGTCGTTGCAAGAAACCAAATGTCACAAATGCGAACTGACAGTTACAGGTTAGAAATGAACGAGCGATATGAGTGACAACCATATTACAATTCCGACCGACGAGCCTTGCCGACTGATTCCGAGAGTCGACGAATCGTCGAATGGCCTTAGCTCCTATTGGCTAAGTGTTGACGAAAAGAATAAGAATAAGAATCAGAATCAGAAGAAAAATCTACAATTTCTGACTGATTCATGTCATGATATTACGATATCTCAGTTGTACATAGACCGATTTTATTGATTTTGGTTTTATTAGAAAGCTTATATGCGATTTACATTAGAAAAATGCCTTTAGATTTAGAAAATACAGCAGGCGTGACGAGATATTAATGACAGAAGTTTCGGGTTAGGTTGGAATCGCAGTTTTACGAGTAAAAGTTTTACAAGTATAATTTTTCATGTACTTGGCGTCGAGACGCTACTGCGTCTCTAGATGTTATGTCACTTCAATATGCTGATAACATAGGAATAATAACTAAAGGTAAAAATACAGAGGTGGCAAAAGAAACTTTAATAGAAGCTTTGGCAAAAACAATAAGATTCTTAGGAGATAGAAGTGTAGAAATATCAGAATCTAAAACACAACTTATCAGAATAAATAATGTACAAAAATTCACAGAATTCAAGGTGACAATTCACACAGGTAACACAACATATTATATAAAATCAGTCAAGGAAGCAAAATTTCTAGGTTTGATTTTTGATAAAAATTTGAACTTTACCTCCCACATTAGGTGTATATTGAACAAGGGAAAAAGACGTATTAAAGCAATAAAATACCTGTGCAATGGAAGTAAGGGCATCAGACCGGATCAAGCCATTAATATGGTAAAATCCCTTGTCTCTTCGGTTCTTGAATATGGCTCGTCTATATGTATATCTTACAACAAACGCCTCAGAATATCAACAGGAAAAATTGAGGAAGCTGCAGACTGCTGCCATACGAGCTGCGATTGGATATAGGATCACAACACCTATCAATACACTTTATGCAGACAACGGATTTATTGGCAACCAATATAGAGCAAGGCTTCTGTCCCTCAGGTACTGGTTGAAGCTGGTTGAAGCAAATAGAAAAAGGTACGGAAGAAAGTTTAACCCTAGAGGCTCAACAAGAAGCATATATGAAACAAACGGACATAGAGGTACTATATGCTGCATGGAATACGGTCTTGTCAAGCCCGTGCATTGGTGAACATATGCAAAGAGTATTAGATAGAGTGGAAGGTATTGTTGCGTATCGCTACTTTTGATAGAGATAAGTTAATTCCCATGTCACTCCTAGATGGCAGCGGAGACCCGTTTGCCCGTTGTTATGGAATGTGAATGAGCCTTTAAGTTTGGCAATCTATACCGACAGTAAGTTCTATTTAAAAAAAGGTGGGGGGGGGGGGAGATTTAAGATATCTGTAAATAGACTATTGTAAGACATTCGATGTAATCTAGGTTATAAGAATACATAATCATATATGTGGGTCAAGAGACCATACTTTATTGTACAAGAACGGTGAAAAACAGTCCTGTATAGGACTACACTTAAAATAAAGGATAAAGAAAGAAGAAAGATTTTAGTTCGGTTACTTCACCGCTAGATGGCTACTCATTTGAGCACAATTTTTAAAAATACGTAGATTATTATTATAAATCCATACATTTCATTAATATTAATTAATATGTTGGAAATGTAGGTACAAGAGATGTAATAAAGTAGCTACAACAGCACAGCATGAAATGGATGCATTATTCAAATGAGCTGCTGTGTCGGTAATTTGCTGACACATGGAAACGTACCAACAGACGTCGGTAATTACCATGTAAATAGCGTCATCTAGCGGTGAAACAAGGAACTATTCGAGGACAAACTTGGGTGTTTTCCCGGTGGTGCGTTGTACGGAGGTCAGAATTTTAGTTCGTACTATTCACCGCTAGATGGGGATAAGCCACTCTTTGAAAAGCGCGCGAAATTTTAATTAATTATACAAACATTAAGGGCAGAAATAGATTTAGGCTCGAAAAACTCGAAAAGGACAGTTTTAAGATCAAAACGAAAGATATGAGGAAGTAGAAGGATTACTATATGGTGCTGGAATCACTGATTATCCAGAAAATAGTTTAAATAAACTCATTATTGCCTTGAGGTTGTTGTTTTTTGTACTTTCTTTTTCAAACGCCTTTTTTCGAAACGACTTTGAATATGCGTGCACTCTAGCTCAACAAGTTTTTAACAAATCGTTTTCAAAATTGATAGTCAGTTTCTTTATATCGCGCTTAAGCGAACGCTGCCAACGAGAAATCCAGCAAACTGCTCGCTCGACTCTGGTCGATAATAAACCTTTGTACCTGACGCCAATTAAGACATTTTTATTCAATATTGACCTTGCATTTATCGATATAAGAAATTCGATTTTAATTTACCTAATTAAATTCCCTGATTCAACTGTTTCTTATTTTCCATTGTCATTATCGACTACGATATTAAAATTTACAATTCTTATTCAACTTGTAAACAATATACGGTTTACGTTTTGCGATACACAAAATAAGCATATGTAAATAACTGAAGAACATAGTTTGATGAACGAATAGTACTATTAAGTTTATTTAATTTAAAATTCGAATTATTATATTTTATTTTTTGGTTCATTTAAATTCAATGTGAGTATAGAATTTTTTTTGGAGAACTAGAATTCAAGAATTGGCTAGTTTAAACAATTCGATAGTGTAGCATGATTAAACCATGGTGAAACAATTTATGAAAAGATCCCGTGGCAGATGGCAGTACCTACTGCACTTTGCTCTGATAATACATATTCACTTCAAACATATATATTTGATTTTGAATTTGATTTTAAATAAATGTAAAATAATTTCATTTTGAATTCCGACCCTAAGTATTAGTTTGTTAATTTTATTTTCAATGGAACCAAATTAGACAGTCGAAATATAACAGCGAATAAGTAGTGTTCATTGTTCCATATATTAATAAATTTTATCATATATATTTTATAAATAAATCACTGTTACAATGTTAGTATCACATTGAAAAATATTTAAATTTATGAAATAATCAGAGTTGTTGGTCCAATCAGATCAAAAGAATTTATTTAAAACATCCCCCAAACATACATTTTACAAAGAAGATAAATAGAACCTTTTCAAACACCAATGTTGACCTATTCAAAGCTATGTAACAAAATTAATTCTTATCATAAGTAGTTTTACCCAGTACGAACGTACAGCGTAACGCATGCGTGTTTTAATAGATTTCGCATATAATATCCTACTTATCGACCAATTATTATTATTAAATCCCAATTACGTGGATAACGAGTCGTTATTATTTTCGCCATTTATCGTGCAACTATTGCACATTGCAAATTGCACATATGCACCTGGGGCTGAGCACAAAGGCTCGCCGTCTTTAGAAATATCTTGCCCTTGTAAATCCCTCGTTACAAAAGCCGCCGTATTTTACACGGGCAGGGAATAGGGTGAAGCGGGCAAGGGCATGAAAGGCTCTCTCTCCGAGATCCGAGTCGTTGAAAATAGTAGCCTGTTGTTGCTGAGAGCATTACTCCCCTTTGTCGCGGCGGGCATTCCTTTTTAACAGCGCAGATATTGGTCGCCAGCGGACGATTCATTTCAGAAGATTAATCGTTGCTGGAAAAATGAATTTTTCAATCCCTCACAAACAATTCGAACACTGACTGTTATTTGCGAAAAATGTCATCTCGATAATCTTTCCATTAACAACGGGAAGATGCATCGTATTTTCTTCCTGGGATGAAAACGATTGAATTCTTCTTCTAAGGAAACTACAATATTATACTTACTGTATAATGCTTGGAAAGTACAAAAAATCATACTAGCGCAATAGTCGTGCGACTTTCGAAAATTCATAGAGGTTACATAATTGCGTTATCTGCTCTCTATTTGCGTAAATACTTCATGCTCGGGAAAAGAAAAACGCATGAGGTTGAACGCATCATGTGACTCGATGTGCATTAAAGCGAAACCGAGTTCTTTGAACGTAGTCTTGCAAAAGTCTCGATCCTCCTGAAGTAGATCTACTTTGATAGTTTTTAGAAGCTTCAGGTGTTGCAAAAGAATTCCTGAAAGCTACAGACATTGCCGATCGATGTCCAAATGATCGAATTAAAATTCGAATAATCATCGATGCTTGAAAAAGGAAAAAGGAAAAGTCATTGTTCGCAAGTGAAAATTGAAATCGAGGCACGCGAAGCGATTGCGTAAAGGTTTAACGTAGAGGTGACTCGGTGTATTTTCTTATATCCTTAATCGCGTTCACGAAGGTCATGATGTGGTTAAACTAATCGCTGACTTTAAACTATGTATGTTGCTTGCGCAAATGGAACCATCGCGTGTTCTTGTGTCGAATTTTAACACAGTTTTCCACGAAACTCTTTTTCCTAGCTGACATCCTTAAATATCCTGCATGGAAAAATTCACGCGATATCCTCGTGAAGGTCACTAATCAACGCGAAAAGTTTCATTTTGCTATGGTATACAGTTTTCTATAAATAAAATCCTAATATTGACCACTTCTCGACTCGAGAAATTTCAACTGTATGGAATGTACCAGGATGTAATCAATGAATCGTTTATTACTACATTAAATTACATGAGAAAATTCATGTATTGTCTAAATAAGTATAATAATGCACACACGAAATTTCATTTTGGTATGACACACAGTTTTCTATAAATAAAATCCTAATATTGACCACTTCGCAACTCGAGGAATTTCAACTGTATGGAATGTACTAGGATGTAATTAATGAATCGTTTATTACTACATTAAATTACATGAGAAAATTCATGTA